>NW_022900931.1:50014003-50036717 GCF_012274545.1 Fukomys damarensis
TTTTTTTTTTTTTTTTTTTTTTTTTTTTTTTTGTACCGGGGATCAAACTCAACTTGCAGAGGCAGGCGCCAGAACCCCTGAGCTACAACCCCAGCCCCATCCAGGTCTTCTAATAAGAAGTGATTTGTCCTTGCTCTGAGCTTCCTGGTTATGCTACAAGGGGCAATTTAGCATCTACTGCTTTGTTCTGAGAGGATAGAAACATCGAGGACCTACTATGTGCCAGGGGCTTTTGGCTGATCTAATTTTCCCCACACCCAGAGGCTCAGTTACATGACCCCCATTTCCAGGAAAGGATGTGGAGTATAAGTTAGGCACACAGTCTCCAGGCCCGTCTGTCTGACTCTAATCCCATCCATTCTGTCATATTTCAGCCGTGAGACTTTGGATGAGCAGCTTCACTTCTCTGTGCCAGACTCTTCTGTGAAATGGGGATAACCAGTACAAATATCCAGGAAGAACAAGGAAACCAACGTTCAGAAATGTATCCAAGACCTATGAAGTGATTATAACCAAGTATATCTGACTTCAACATCCACGCTCTTTCTATATCCAATGCCTGATTCCCTCCTAATTCTCTAAGTATACTGTTCCCCATCTCTCACAAGTTCCATTTAGGTCAGAAGCCCCTCATGGGATAGTCGTTCTTTCCATTCACCTGGCTACACTCTGTGGGACCTACAGGCTATCACTCAGGGAGCCCGGACAAGCAATGAAGGGTGAAGAACTATTAAACCTAGCTCCTAGTTCCAGCAGAGCAGCAGCAGGGAAGGAAGCCGGATAGGCTTGAGGCTGGAGTTTCAGCAGGCCCTGCTTTTGGTGCCTCTGATATGCGGAGGTGAAGCGACAGGACCAGACACTGGGCGGGCGAAGAGGCCCACAGAGGGGCAGGGTGAAGAGAGCCACTGTGCAGCTCCTTCCTCTCTTTCCCGGCTTCTCACATGACCTCTGGCTTTCTTACCATCTACCCAAGAGGAGAGCAGTGCCAGAACATCACATAAAAGTAAAGTCTGCCCTTCTCACCACTGGGCCTGCCCTCAGCCTCAGAGGCCTGGGGGATGCAGGACAGGGTCCCATCTGTCCTCCAGGTAGCTCAGCACTCCTACCTGCTCCCATCCCACTCCCCTCTGCCCTTCTGTCTGGCCAGGGCATTCTTCAGCCCTCCTCACCTCCTTCTACCTGGGAGGCTGGAGGCATAATTAGCAGCCACCTCTCCTGGGCAGGGGGAGAACAGAGTGGCTCATTAAACCAGCCATGCATGCCTTCTCTGCCAGTTTGATGCCCTCTCCTCTCCATCTTCTTTGCTCCAAGTCCCCTTTCCCATCTCTCACCCTCCTGGTCTCTCCTTTTCTATTGTGTCGGGCTCCTGGCTGCACTGCACCCTCGCCCATCTTGCTATGCTTCCTCTCTCCTTTCTCCCTGCCGCCTTTCTCCCCCGACCAACTTTTGGAGTCAACTCCTCCCCACTCTGTTTCTCTCTCTCCCTGCCCATCTGCCCTTCTGCTCCATTCCTGCATAGTCCTGTCTTGTACCATCTCTTGCTTCTCCATTGATTTCCAACTCCCTTTTCTCTGTCCACTTCTTTCCCTCCTTCTCTTTTCCTACTCTGTTCTATTGGTTCCCACTCTTAGCCTCCTCCTCCCTCCCATCTCCAGCACACTGGAGGAAGTATTTGTGTACATTCTTTCTCTCTCCTGGTGGGAGGACAGAATGTGGGGAGGACACATCTGACTTTGCTCAGCCTAAGTGCCTTGCCAGTGAGCCCTGAACGTGAAGACTCCGGACAGGCAGCAGTTGGTGGGGTCGGGCCCTCAGGGACAAGAAGACATGGTGGCAGAGTCAGCAGCACAGGCTTTGTGTAGGATTCATCCTGGGTCACCTCAGTGACACCTGCCAGCAACATCTGGGCTGCCTAGAGCTGTTGCTGGGGAAGTCTGAAGGGAGGTCCTCTATTTTTGGGGTCCAGTTTCGGCAGTTCAGCGTAAGAAATTCCAACCTCAAAGGAGTTACTCCCTTTGGTTTTGCCACACCACCCCCTCTCCTTCTAAAAATGCAGCTGGTGGTGAGCTGCATTTGGCTCTGAGGTCAGGGTGGTGGCCTTGTGGCACTGCAGCGAGATCATCTGGATCCCCTTGGGCTGGATTCTGTCCCCAGTTCTCTGGAAACTCATGCTCTCAGGTATGGTCCTCCCCAGCTGGAGCCGGAGTCCTCTCCACCCACCTCCAAGGGTTCCCGACCCAGCTTAGCCTAATCCCAATGCCAAGCCCCTGGTCTCCATTCTCTTCCTCCCTTCACTTCCTACCTCCATCTCTGCACGGGATCAGACTGGACGTCTTTGCAAGCAGGATGTTTCTTTCCAATTCTCTACAACTGCACTTCTCCCAGGAAGCCTTCCTGGATTGACAGTACCTGGCAGCTGAGGGGAGATCTGAGAAACTATTCAATCTCACCTCCGCGTAAGGGTTAGAATATCCTCCATCTCTGCACGGGATCAGACTGGACGTCTTTGCAAGCAGGATGTTTCTTTCCAATTCTCTACAACTGCACTTCTCCCAGGAAGCCTTCCTGGATTGACATTACCTGGCAGCTGAGGGGAGATCTGAGAAACTATTCAATCTCACTTCCGCGTAAGGGTTAGAATGCCACAGCAGTTAAATGGTTCACCCCGTGCACACACAGTGTTAATGCAAAGCTAGGAGAAGACACCCAAGTCCCTTAATTCTTTGTACACTTTTTTTGCTATATCTGAGATAAGTGTTGTCACTAAATAAAAACTTACTTAACTATGAGCTCCTGGAAGGCAAGGAACCATACTGTATTCATCTCTGTTTTCTCTGCACCTAACCGTGCCTGGCACTCTATAAATGCTTGCCAGATTGAAACGAACTGAAATGAAAACACACTGTTCACTGTCTAAAACTACGGAGTCTTCCCCACCTACAAAAGCATGAGGGAATTTCTTCGCAGAGGAGGAAAACACAACCCAGCCCAGTGTATGGGGAGCTCAACTTGACTATCACTTCCTCCTCCCCACTCCCAAAGGACTATAAGGGACTGGAAGGAGCAACTTCTGCCTTTTTTAAAAAAACCTTTCTAAGATCAAAGGGGAAGGGTAAAACCTTCCAGGCAGGAACTTTGCATCTGGAAGGCTCATTTCATGCCTGCAGACCAATCCTGTGCAACTTGTGTAGAAAAGAAAAAAAGAAAGCCACTCAGAGTTCCAGAAGGAGTTCAGAGGACATTTACAGATCCTAATATCGTACAGGCCTCTCCCTTCTCCTCCTGAGATTAACGCAAGATCTCTCCTCCCTTGCATCCATCCACACAGCACATACAAGGAAGAAGCTGGGTGGAAATGCTGGGTCCACAGAGCATTAGCAGAAGGCTAACAGAGGCCCTCACAGTGTTCAGAGGTATACAGAGCACAGGAGTGGAGAGCAAGCTAGCCCAGTGGTACCTGCCTGAACATCTGGACCCTCCCTACCTGCAATTAAGTTATTGCACAATCTCTTCAGGAGGCTGTCTGAGGAGTGTAGCCGCAGGGCCTAGGATTTTGGCATCTGGAAATGATCAGGGGCAAGCCCTGACTTTCAGCCACAAGGGGCAGCCCATCACTAGGTAGGGTTTCTGGGGTACTTTTATGTCACTCTACCCAGCGGAGCCCATTGGACATTTTATGCAAAGTCAATAGGGAAACTGAACTCAAAGACTATGGTTGCATTTAGCTGTAGCAGAAAGAGTACTGGATTGGGAGGCAGCAGTGAAGGATCTGATCTGGCCCAGATCAGTCAGCAGTGTGGCCTGGCCAAGTGGCGACTCTTCTCTGGTCTTCGGATTCCTAATTCCAGATCCTCTAGTCCTCTAACGTCCCTTCCAGAACACGGAAGTTACACAGCACAAATTAAATGGTTGTATACATGGACCTCTGAAACTCCCTTCCCTCCAGATATTTATGCTGTGTTCCACACCCCTCACACGCCTACCTACCATCTCATTTGGATGATAATGGCCCTTATAATCCTCCTTGTTTCCTGCTTCCCTCACTTCCATGTGCCCAGAAATTGGAGTAGCCTCTCAAACTTCATTATGTCGACCTACTTCTCAAGAACTCACAAAGGCAGCCCACTAAGAATCCAGGTGCACAAGGCTTTCACAGCTCCCCACCACGCCCCACGCCCCATCCAGACCCACCCAAACCCACCCCTGCACCTGGTATGCATTTCTTCTCCCCCTGCAACTCAGGCTCTGTCCCCTCCACCTAAGCCCTGCTGCAGGCTGACCTCTTGAACAAAGCCTGGATAAACTGGCACCATCCACACCACACCCGGTACTATTTCCTGTCCCTTCTGGATTTGACGCCTCAGGTGGCACTGTATTTATCTACAGCTGCTTATATATATCCCAGTAACAATAGGCATAATTTACCTCTGGGACCTACAAGAGGACAAGAGAGGGCTAAGGAAAGCCCCTAGCATAAAGCCTATCACAGCTGCCACGCCCACAGCAGGAGGCTCCAGGCTTCCCTAGGAATGAGAGGAGGGAGGAGGGCTAAAAACACACACATATGTATTTTTTTTTAAGCAGTACTGGGGAGTGAGCCCAAGACCTTCACACTGAGCTAAGCCCCAAGTTTTTTATATGGAGGCAGGGACTCCCTAAGTCGCTTGACCTGAGTGCTGAGATTATAGGCAAGTGCCACCACCCTTGGCTTATGTGTATGTTTCGTGTGTGTGTGTGTGTGTGTGTGTGTGTGTGTGTGTATCTTGTAACCCACTATAAAAAGCAAATAATATTTAGTCAAATATCATGTATCTGCCACTCTCTTTTCAACCTCAATCACACGGTTAAAAGTTACTGGCATAGGGCCAGGGCCAGGGATTTAGCTCAGTGGTTCTGTCGCCTGCCTTGCAAGTGCCAGGATGCGAGTTAGATCCCTGGTACCAAAAAAAAAAAAGAAAAAGTTACTGGTATAATGCGCCTCTGCCCAGCCCAACTTCATGCTATTAGATGTCACCAAAGCCCAGCAAGGTCAGGTAACGTTTTAAGAGTCACACAGCTCATCCATAGAAGAGTCAAGAAGGAAACACAATGGGGATGCTGCCTCAGACAGGACTGTTTCCATAATGGGTGATACTTCCACGAGCTGATTGGATCAGACAAATTGAGGCTCCCATTGGCATCACCCAGCCAGCCAAATTCTGCACTTTTGGTGGGTAAATCTGTATTACAGTGTAGTGAAAAACCTGGCCTGTTCACCCAGGAGAGTCCTGACAAAATAAAGGGAACACAGGTCTGAAGAATGGGGAGAGATTTCAGAGTCCCATCCCAAGAAAGAGTTGAACCGCCCAGGGATCAGCATTTCTGACTGAATGTTTGAGGTTTGGGTCGCCTGAATGCCAGCCCACAAGGCCATTTTTAGGCTGCTGCTGAGGGTGGGACTCCAAGCTGTAAGTACTCTGGGAAAACCCCAGCCCATTTAGTGACTGAGAAGAAAGCATCACAGAGGACATGGACCACTGCTTTCTCCTCCTCCTCAGACCCAACAAATCCAGTGCCCTTCAAGGTGGTTCCATCATCAGTTATCACGACAAACATTCACATCTCAGTTAACCACACCGCTCAGGGAGAGCAGTGGTGTGGATAATGCGAAAGTCATTTCTTCTTGGCACTGGAAAGCATAATAATGAATTTTTACCAACACCTAATTATGTTCTACCAAAGATAATATTAGAAAAAAAAAAAAGCACTTGCTTTTTCTGAGCACACACGAAGTGATGATAGTGTGAGAGGAGCTCAGCTGGAAGAGGAACCAGAGTTTAAATTAAACATTCATTATGGGGACTTACGGAGTGATAACCCACTCTAAAAAATTCTCACTCCACAAGCACTGTTGGAGGGGAGAGAGTGGCCTGCAGCATGGGGCAGGGACAAGAGAAGGAAGCTACAAATATAAAAAGGGGTCTTGGTGTATCCTTAGGAGCACTGCACCTCACGCGGGAGGTGGTGGTAAACATCCCACTGTGAGGAAGACAGGGCCTGTCGAAGTACAAGCGATTCGCTCTGGAGGCCCAAAGGAAGGAAACGGAAACAATCAATCTTTGGGGAATCTGGGAAGACTTCCTTAAGAGAGTGGTTTATGTGGTACACCTGGAAGGTAAATCTGAAAGCATTCTCACAAGCTGAGGTGGGAGGGTCAGATGGCTAAGTTCAAGTCCTAGTGACTTGGTGAGCACTTGTCTCAAAATTTAAAAAAAAAGCTCCAGGGCTGTAGCTCAGTGCCAAAGTCCCAGTTCAATCCCTGTGGTACCACAAAGGGTGTGGTGGGCTGCCTAGGGAACAGCAAGGTGGTGTGTGAAAAATGCCCCAACTTGTTATGCTAGGATGAGAATTCATGACAGAAAGGAGACACTCCTGGCTGCCCCCTCAGGGCAAAACCAAATGTCCCTGTTGATCCCAATGCCCCTCCCGACATGCTCCCTGCTCAGCTCTCTACAAGACAGTTCTTGCCTAGGTGGTCCTGAAACCAGTTCCTTTCCACCCGCCATTCCTAAGAGCTAAAAAATTTCATCCTGGGAAAAAATTCCTGTCCTGGTCCAGAGCAGTCTATTTTCACTCTCAAACTTACTCGACTCAGGGCTAGTTTCTCTGGGATTCCCAGACCTGGGACTTTCTCTACAGGGTCACTGTCTTGTTTGGGGCCTTGCTCTTAGCCAGCAGCTCCTCCAGGTCCTTCCAACTTGCTGCTGTTTCAAAATCGAAGGGAAAAGAAGATGGAGAGGAGGCAGCTCTCTCTGCCTCCCTGCCTCTTTCCCCAGCTCTGCGGTTAACGCTGGGCAATGATCCTACAAGCCTGGAATTTGAGGAATTTCCTGCCCCAAGTTCCCTGGAAGAGCTGAGAGAGACCTAGCAATTAGGCCTGGAGTTTCCACTCCTGCCTCCCTCCACCCGAGTGAAGCGCCCAGTGTAAAGCTGGGGGCCAGCATGGAGCTCAGCCTCGATGCCTGGACACGTCTGCGGCTTTCGCTTTCAGCACCAATGTCATCCACAAAGTGTTCCCCCCACCGCCTCCCTCACCCTCCTCCCAGTCACCAAAGAGTCTCTGCCAAAATGCTCCTTTGCCTGCCTGCCTCAGGGTGTATTAATAATAATACAGGACCTACGCAGAGTTCATTCCTTTCTGAATCCATCTTGTCTCTCCGCAATTGTCTAAGGATAATTCAACGCCCTTTTTTTCCCATTTGCCTTCCTGTCCTCCTCCAACACTACAGAGGCTGTCTCCGTGCTTTATTCCTTCTCCCTTCAGCCGGCTGCTCGTTCCTCTCTCTTCTGCCCCTTTTCTTTTGTTTCCCCTTCGCCTAGGTGTTCCCCGTGTACTGACATCTTTGATTCGTGTCCAGGTTGGCAGTGTGTTCCCGCCAAGGACCAGAGCCTCTGGGGCTTCTACTTCTTTGGTTCAGGGGAGACACCTGTGAACAGGAATGGGAAGATGCTCAAGGCTAGTTAAACGACCCTTACATAACTTCTTTCCTGCAGCAGCCACAACAGCAGAAGCAAAATTTCTCTTTCTAATTACATTTTGTTCAGGCTAATATTAAAATCGGTTCATATTCTCGCATGACACATCAATCGATGGCTGGATACCAGGTGCTGGGGCAAAAGCAATCTGGGATTTAAACACTTGCCACAACTTGTTCAGTCCAGTGGAGCCAACAGCAGGGCCCCCTGGGAAGGCACCATCTGCACGGCCTTGGGGAGGGACGGGTTCCTGGCCCCTCCACCCTTGACCTCTGTCCTCCAGGGCTCCCCACCGTCCAGCTGTGCATCTGTTTGATTTCTTGTCTAGTTGTGCTGTTCTGGATACACTTCACCAGTGTCCCATGCTACCTGTGGTTTTCACTTTCCCTCTGTCAGGGACAACCGGCTCTGGTCTGCCCGAGGTCCCACAGAGGCTGCTAAGATCATGCACCCCCTCACATTCCATTCCCAGGTGGCCCGCGACTCAGCGCTGGAGGTCTGTGACTATACTGCCCACAGGAAGCTCAGGGTCTCCCCAGCCTCCTACACCTCAGCTTCACACACTCTCGGCTGGTCTCCTCCTCGAGCTGGGATGCTCGGAAGGGCCGGCAGGCCTAGGGGATTCCTCACAGGCTTCTTCTCGGTCATTCACTCTTGGCAATGCTGACCCAGGGTGAAACTAAAATGGCGGCTTCCTGCTTCCCCTTCCTTCTCGCCCCCGGTCCTTCCTCTCTGCACATTCTACTGCCTCAGAAGGACAAGGCTGTGGTTAAAAAGGAAATCAAAGCTCTTCCCCGACTTCAATGGAAATGTTCACTATCTCCAGATTTCCTTCAACTCTCAAGATATTTGCCTTCTGAGGTTGAGAGTTGCTAGTTGCCAACTCCCTCCTCCCCCTTCACATTCCCTTTAAACAAAGCTTTTCTGTCAGGTTTTTGACCCTGATGAAGATTTTTAACTGGTATCTTTTTCTTCCCCCTCCCTCTGCAATTCTGAGGATCTTTTGTCTTCTAAGGAAAAGAACTAAGGGGTTGAGAGGGCTGCTGCTTTTTTTTTTTTTTTTTTTTTTGCCCTTGTAAAGTAATTGGGGAAGGTTTTTTTCTAAAATGATAGAAAGGGGGAAAACTCATTCTCAAAATTTATTTTAGTAGAAATAGAATGGAGAAAGACCTTGAAAATGTGAAAGTGAAAAGGAGGCTTTTGAAAGGGAAAGAGAGAGCTGGGGATGTAGCTCAGTGGTGGAGTGCTGCTTAGAGTTTTCTCCCCAGCACTGCAAAGAAGGATAGAAGGAAGGGAGGAAGGATAACAAAATGAGGGAGGATTGCAAAGACCTTGAGGGAAAGAGAAAGAAGAGTTAGAAGAAGAGGGGGCCGGGGATTTGGCTTAGTGGTTCAGGCGCCTGTCTCACAAGCGCAAGGTCCCAAGTTTGATCCCCGGAACCAAAAAGAAAAGTTAGAAGAAGAGATATCCATTATCTGGGCTGCGTATGTCTTACTCAACCAGAGGTAAGATAAAACTGGAATCTGGACTGGGGATTTAGATTTATTTCAGTGGTTCTGTTGCCTGCCTCGCAAGCGCCAGGACCCGAGTTTGATCCCCGGTAACAACAACAACAAAAAAAACCCACCTGGAATCTCACCTCACTCTGAGCAGTAAGGGCAGCGTTCAGGGACTCTGCACACCCACTGCACATGCACGTACGCGCACATGCTCACAGACACACACACACACACACACACTCACTACGAGAGCCAAGCATTTATAGTAAGAGCTCAGTGATTGTGGGCCTCACCAAAGCACAATTACCACAGTTAATTTTCCTTCTTCTTTTTCTCCCAGGAGAAAATGAATGGTTGGTTGGAAACCAACCACTGACCAAGAAACAAAGAACTCAGGGTCAACCTCACCTGAGTTAGGGAGGTTTGGGCAAGACTGGGAAACAGCAGCCTCACTAGTCTTATTAACCTTCCTTTTTCCCGAGGGTTTCTGTCCCTTCTTTGGCTCGGCAAAACTGATCCAAGGTAACGCTGTCAGCTCTCAATTACTCACACGTAGGTTCCTCACTTTGGAGATTATCCACGGAAACATCTTAATCCCACGCAGGCTGAGTCCCTTTGCCACCCAGGATATATCGGTTGTCAGTCTTGGTGTGAGCAGGGAATTAGAAACTCATTTAAATAGCAGCCCAAGTCAACTCTAATAGGCAAGGTAAATCTGATTATCATCATCATCATTATCACCACGATCCATTCCAAAGTTCGAAAAAAAAGAGGTTAAAAAAAAAAAATCAAGAGCTGGATGTTATCCATGAGAAACTTCCCCTTCTACTGGGTCAGCTGGGTGTTAACTATATTTATAGATGGCCTTCAATCTGGACAGGTCTCTGCAGCCTCTGGACCATTTTTACAGGACTTCTAAAGGAAGATATTATTTGTTTACTTAAAATAGCAGCTGACATTTTCATTGCTTTCTGTTTGCCAGGCACTATGAAGTATGTTTTACATAACTTAAGTCATTTAATTACTTTCCTTGTTCCAGAAAAGACTTGAAGCAATGTATATGAACAATGGTATAAATGTATTTGGTCCATGATACAAAAAATTAAAATAAATCAATCCATCAAAAGAAGAAACTAAACATTGGAGATAGCGGGAAACCAGAGCAAGAGAAAAAGGACAGGAGAAATATGCTGACATGGGAGTATGTCTAATATACTATATACAGGCTGTAAGATCCTAAATGCTGCATCAGAAATGAACTGCCAGGTTCATCCCTGAGTTTCCAAGGGGCCAATGCAAAAAGGGAAAATTTAAAATTCATGATACAATCTATGAGACCTATAAAATAAAAATGAACCAGTGGCTTAGGAAAAGTACCACTGCAGAACTTTTACCAAAGTCTGTTCCTCAAAGGACACTGTGATGTTCTGAACCTTATCCTAGCCAACAATGAGGAGATGGAACATCTAACTTTTACCAAAGTCTGTTCCTCAAAGGACACTGTGATGTTCTGAACCTTATCCTAGCCAACATCCCAACCATAAGCACAATGAGGAGATGGAACATTCCTCAAGGCAAGCTGGTGGCACTGTGCCAAATGCTCAGCTCAGGAAAAGCAGTTCTTGAAAGGGCTAAAACCATTGGGTCTCAGTTCACGACTCTCTGACTGTGGCTCAGTCTGAGGATAAAGCTGAGAGAATCTGCAGGGAGGGAGTGGAGGTGGGTGATGACTGCAGGAGGGAGAGCGGCGCACATAAAACAGGACCCTTCCAACTTAGCTGTTTTAGCACCCAGCTCAGAGCTGCATCCTCAGATGAGAGAGAAAAAGGACATCACAGCCCTTTCCGATACCCACGAAGTCTTGAGAGGCAACTCCGGGTAGAAGGAGGCAGCACTCAAAGGATTATTTCCCTGAGGAGATAAAGTAAGGGAATGGCTAGCTACTGGGATATCTGGGGTGGGATTCAGGTATCTGAATGAGGATAATTTTAAAAAGAAAGTACTTTGACATTAATAAAAAATGTATGTACATAACCCCCAAAATATCAGCTTAGCTCTTGGCCATCTTGAGGTTGGAGAAGATTAGCCTGGAAAAATCCTACGAAGCATTCACAGAGGAATTAGAGGGGCACTAAACACAGTTAAACAGCCCCAACAGAGCTCCAGCCCAGAAGGTCCCTCCTGTTCAGAGGAACAGGCATCTCTCCATTGCAGAGGCCAAAGGGTGGGGCCTTGTTGGGGTAGAGGGTGGGGGCAGCCATGGAACAGAGTCACAGCTCCATTATCCAGCGAGGACTCAGGGTCCACAAGATCTTCCGTGTACCTGGCCACAGCCTCTCTCCCCCTGCAGATGCCCAGTTTCTCTTAATAGCGAGGAGGAGAAGACTTGTCCAGCCTTCCTCTGAGGAGCTGGGGCCGGAGCAAGGAGGGCAGTCCCCAGTGAAGGAAGGACGAGAGGGACAGCTGGGGTCCCCAGCTACTTCTCTGAAATCCTCAGTCTTGAGCAAGGGCACGGAGAATGGGGTGGAAGAAGGCAGAGGCAGAAGCAGGCCAGAATCTCGGGCCCAGTCCCCTGACAATGGGCAGGAGTGTGGAACCTGCAGCCTGTTACTTAATTATCTCTGAATGGTTTTTGTTCCTGGCTTTAAACATTTACCCCTATTGGGTTTTCACGGCTTCACAAGCTCTCTATCTCCTTTTCTTTGCCGTTGCCATAGCAACAACTCCAGGCATACAACTGCTCTCTGATTTTAAATAAAAGTTGAGGTTTCTCTCTCTCTCCCTCTCTCCTCCCCCTCCCTTTTCTCTCTTACCAGGGATGAGGTTTCTCTCTCATCTCCTCCTTCCTTTCACCTTCCTCTCTGCTCTCCTCTTCCCCCACCCAGCTGTTTCCTTATCATCCCCTCCTCTCACTTCCTCCTCCACCTGCCTCCTCTCTAAGCCCTCTCCCATATCTCTGGGCTCCCAAACTGGTCCTAATCCCCTGGTTACCATGACAGCAAGAGGGGGGTCCTTAGGAGGGATGGGGGCAGAGGTGGAAAGATAAGAGCCCATCTGGGGAAGGTGGGGGATCTGCAGACGGTCCCGGGAGTGGTGTTATCCTACTCTTCTCTGGGCCTCAAATCTTCCAGCCATTACTGGACAGGAGGTTCCTTGTGTCAACCCCTACCCCACCCCGAGAAAGGACTTTCTACCTGAGCACTGGGGAAAGCAGGGGGATCTGAGGGGAGATGGGAGGGAAGCATCCTTCCAGTGCCCTGGGTGGCCAAGAGGGAGGAGGCGGACATGTACTGCCGGTCCCTCTCTGGGGCAGCGAGTCACCGACCCTCTAGGTCCTGGCTTCTGTTGTGACAGTCAGAGGTTGCATAAATCTGTGATTCTCCAACTGGACTCCAGGGACCCCCTAGGCCTTGCTGCAGAAAAGTCCAAGCAGCTGCTGGGGGTAGAAGATGTGTTTGAGCACAGAAGACAGGAGGAGCAGCAGGCACCCGGGGCCAGGCACTGTCCTCGGTGGCATCACGAGGACCTGGAGCAGGGATGTGCTTGCTGATCTTCCAACAATCCTCACCACAAACTTTAACTGTCCCCAGAGGAAGTCAGAGCCTCCACCCACCCCACCTAATGGATTACCCAGGTAATTTTCTTTGGCACCTACTTCTTTCCAAGCCCAAGTCTTACGTAGAGAGGTAAGTCATGGCATATGTGGAAACCTTACCATTTTAAAAATACACGTTTGCAGTACATGTTTATACTCCTTGTGTGCAGTTGATGAACGCACATAGCACACCTTAATTCTTTTTTTCATCCCCTTTCCCTCCCCTCCATCTTTTTTTTTTTGGTATCAGGGATACTCACGACCTTGTAAGGCAAGCATGGTGCCACTGAACTAAATCCCCAGCCCTCTCTCCATTTTTTGATCTCCTTTCCCTTTGAAAAAGTACACTATCTCCTTAATTTATATGGTCTTTTACTTTGCTCTTTATTTATAATTTGGGTTTTGAATATAAGAAAAACCTTGCGATATTTAAGCTTTGTGTCTGATTCATGTCACTTAACATTCTGGTCTCAAGGTGTAGTACTATGGAAATCAGTATGAGATTCCTAAAAAAACTAAAACTAGAAATTCCACGTGACCCAGATATTTCCCTGTTAGCTAACTTCCTGAAACCGTTAGACATCATATTACAGTGATACATGCATACCCATGTTTATAGCAGCACAATTCATAAGAGCCAAATCTTGGAAGGAGCCTGTATTTCCAGCAACAGATGAAAGGATAAAGAAAATATGATATTTATACACAGTGGAGTACTACTCTGCCATAAAGAATGATTCGAGTCATTTGTAGGAAACCTTATCACTTTTAAAATGGGATAGAAATCAAAACAGTTCCACCTCAAAGAAGTTCCACCTAAATTTATAATTGTCTCTGAATTTTACCAGATATGGGGTCAAGGTTAAATGTACTGGTAAAGAGTTGGATGTGGTGGTG
Source organism: Fukomys damarensis (assembly GCF_012274545.1). NCBI lineage: Eukaryota > Metazoa > Chordata > Mammalia > Rodentia > Bathyergidae > Fukomys > Fukomys damarensis. Next base: position 50,027,510 of record NW_022900931.1, read on the forward strand.
CCTGTTTGCAGTCCCAGCACTCTGGGAGGCTGACGTAAAAGGTTGGCAAGTTCAAGCCCACCTTAAGCAATGTAGCAATCTGGTGAGACCCTGACTCTAACACACATACATAGCTGGGAATGTGACTCAGTAAGAAGGCCCTGGGTTTGATCCTCAGTAGACAGACAGACAAGACAGACAGACAGACAGACAGACACACACACACACACACACACACACACACACACACACACACACACCAACAATTTCAACACTTGAGCATTTAGAAAAATGGATGGAAAGAACAGCAGCAGATTTGACTTCCCGTCCCACTTTTCCCCTGGTTAGCTCGCTCAGTGCTCTCAGCTGCGGCAATTTTACTTTCCGGGGCCTGACTGGCAATGTCTGAAGGATGGTGGCTTTCAGTGGACAGGGGCAGGTTCAAGGCTGAGCGTACTAGTTAGAGGACAGTCCCCACAACAAGGGTTAGCTGTATCCATCCTCAGCAGGTCATTTTGACACTCGGCTCCAATTTCTTTGCTCACAAATTAATATTTGTTTTTGTTTTTTATAGTACTAGAGACTAAATTCAGGGCCTTCCGACTGAGCTGCATCATAAGCTCCCGATTTTTTATTTTTTTAAGACAGGATCTCACTGAGTTGTTAAACTGCCAAGGCTGGGTTTGAACTTGGATTCCTTCTGCGTCAGCCTCCCTGAGTACAGGCAGGTTCCATCACCGTGGCCAGTTTGGCATTTTTTTAAAAATTTAATTTATTGGTACATTCTAGGTAGACAGTACAGTTACATTCATTACTGGGATCTTGCACCTTTACATGCCAGGTCTTGGCAGTTTGGCATTTTTGCTCAACCTTTTAACACACATTTCCTAAGTGCTGATCCTTTAAGGACTTTGATTTATATTCACTGCTCCCATTGCAGGGGAAGGCGGAAGAGGATTTTTCGAATTCCCTGTGCTACTTAGGGACATGGACTAGACCAAAGTCACTAAGGAAGCCAGGATGAAAACGGAACCTGAACCCAGGTCTCCTGGCTGGAAACCCAGGGTTGTCTGCATTATTCTGCACCACAAAATGTGTGCAGATTCAACTAAACAACAAGAACTAACATGCACCTTAGACCTAATCCAATTGTCTGATGCAGTCCAGTCCATCGCTCACCACAGATAGCGCTTGAGAGGAGGTGAAACAGTGCACACAAGGTCACAGCATAGGAGGTGGCAGACCCTGGATCGGAACAGAGCAATCTGAACTCCAGAACCTGACATTTACTCAGAAGCTGAAAAGCACGTTCCTTCCAGGCCTCCTGCCTAGTGGCGCCGTCTAGGGAGCTGTCCGTTTCTCAGCCGAACAGACTGAAGCTCTTGGAAGAAGGACGCCAAGAGCTGCCCAGGAAGAAAGCAGTGCAAGGAGTGGTAAAATCCGTCACCCAACTCCCACCGTAAGATCGGCCCTGATTGACCCTGAGGAAGGAAGTGGGAGGTGGTGGGGGAGGTGGGAGATGTGCTATTAAAAAACAGACTAAAAATGACAACCAAGACCTGTCATGTAAAGGCACAAGATCCCAGTAATGAATGTAACTGTACTGTATACCTAGAAAGTACCAATAAACTCAATGAGAAACAACAACAATAGACTAGGGTGGTTCCGCTGCCCACCTCGCAAGCACAAGGACTGGGAGTTGGGAGTTCCAGCCCCGATACCCCCACCCCAAAAAACAAAACAACAGATCAAAAAGTCCAAAGGCCCAAGGATCAAAGTTTAGGAAAGTGGTGTGTTGAGGAGTGTGGGATGGGAGAAACAACTTGTGGGCAGGAGAATGAAGAGACTTTCCTCCAGATGAAAACAGAGACACAGAGAACTTGCTGGTGAAGGGAAGGCTGGGGGAGGAGGCTCAGAGGGAGAAAGATGCTGAACACCGGGGAAGGGTCTGAGACTAGGGAGAGAAGGAGGCTTCTGGACAAGGCTGCTAGGATATCCTCATATCCGGCTTCCCTGGCCTCCACTTCCCTCTGGGCCTGGCCCTTCGTCCCCTCCCTCTAGCTAACAAGATTTCCTGACCCACTGCCATGCCTTTACTCCCACCCTGGCTGGAAAAGGAAGAGCGGCAACCCCTGCGCCATCTCCCCCTCCAGCCACCAATTTCTCCAGACATCCTCGCTGGGCCCCACCTGTCACGAAAGGAGACCCCCTCTCCTGCTTCCCAGGCCTCAGGAAATGCCTCCATCTCCTCCCACCCGGCAGGCCTTGAGGAAACCCCAACGTCCCCCACAAAGCTCAGCTCCTTTCCCCCCTGAGGGCTCCACACAACTTCCTCAGTTCCTAGGACATTTTAAAGGCCCCACTCCACTGATGAGGAAAAGAGGCCCAGTCTGAGCCCCACCTCCTGCAGCAGGGTGGGGGGCAGGGCTTAGGAGAGAGCCTGGGGTTTGTTGTTTGTTGGTTGTGTTTTGTTATGAACAAAACATAATCCAAGGCCTTGGGGAACTTGCAATCTGGCTGGAAAACTGAAAGGTCAGTGCTTTAAAGCCGAGTGTAAACTGAGCCTGTAAAATGAGCTAACAGGGAGGGTTGGTTGGTAGGAAGGGCTCTCTGGAGGAGGAAACCTTACCAGCTCCAGAGCAGGAGGCTTGGTGAGGGCTGGACTGAAGCTAAGAGCCCCATAGAGCAGAGCTCTGGGTCTTTACAGTCAGATTCCTGCGAGGGGGGAGTAGGTGGCCCTGGTTTTCATTTTTTCCCTTCCCCCACAGCTCAGCGCTGGTTGGCCTCTGAGATGATTAAAACCAAAAGAATTTTAAATGTCTAGAATTCACTTTTCACCACTGATGCTATTTGCTTATTTTTTTTCTCTCTCTCCCCTCCCTTATAATTTCTCCTCTTGGGAGAGCTATCTGTTTGCTTCACTCCTTTCTTCTGGCCCAGTTTGCTCTGAGATGATTCCCAGTACACACCAGTTAACTTTGTTTTCATTTTGGAGAGGAGAAGAGAGGGGGCTGGGTGTTCAGGCAAAGGGGAGGGAGGAGGACAGGGCGGAGGGGCCTTGATCTTGCTGGCTAAAGTTCCCAGAAAAAGAAAAGAAAAGAAATAGCTTTCAGGGAAAGAAATCTGCCAAATGTTTATGTTCCCACAAGACTTTGCAAAACCTTTTCATGGACCAAAGCTAAAGTTCAGGGTGAAGCCAGAGCATGTTTCTTCAGGGGGAAAATCTTATCAACGTGCACACACAGGCACCCGCAACCTCAGTCAGGTCCCCACCTTCCCCAGCAGGCTGGGCCATCACCCCCCCACCCCGACAGAATGTGTGTGTGTGTGTGTGTGTGTTTTGTGTGTGTGTGTGTAGGGGAGGAAGAGGAGTTCTGCTGGCCTCACCCCAAGTCCAAGTCAGATCTGGAAATGCATACAATGCTTGCTTTCCACTCAGGTTCCTAAGCAAAGGCTGCTTCTCCAGGGGTACCCCCAGCTATGGCTCAAAGAAGAAATCAGAGTTCTGAGGACCTGTCTGGAAAGAGCTAGTCCTTTTGGCGAACTCCCATAGGCGGCGATGAGCTGGAAAGCCGTGCAGCCAGGAAGCGTCCTGAAGGTTAACCTTCTCATTTTATGATAAGAAAACAGGCCTAGGTCACTAAGTGAGGATACTGCATTAGGGGCACAAATGGAGCTAGACTCGCAATCCAGTGCTCCGACTACACTGCCCCCTGAATATAGGTTTTCCTACTGTAGTGCCCAGGAAACCAGAGCTGAGTCAGAAGTCACCAGAGCCTCAGTGAGGCTCCATGCGGTTCACCCTTTGGCACCAGGGCCTGCGGTGGGCAAAAGGGAAGATCAGCTCTGCCTGAACTGGTGCCAATACGCTCAGAGCCGGAGGCAGTCCTAGCCAAAAGGCAGAACTTATCTGTGGGGAGAGAAGGAAAAATTGCACTGCCTAGGCTGTGGAAATTCTGTGCTTGCCCTCCCTCCCTTACAGAAAAAGTAGAACAAAAGGGCTCTCTCCCTCTCACCAGCTTTTTAAGAAACAAACTTGTTTTCTGTGACTTCTACTAGGCACAGGCTAGCCATTAATTTCATGTATGGTGGTCATGGTGACACCAGAGGCAATGACAGCTACAGTTTGTTAAGCACCTATTATGTGCCAGGGACATTGTTTCATAAAGAGACTGTTGGCCACCTTTCTGACATTCCCATTTGCCAACAAGGAAGACACTGAGAGTGAGAGGTTATACACCAGGGTCTCACCAGCAGTTCATGGTACAGGAAGCATGGGAACCAGTTTGCTTCATTCTAAAGACTAAGCCCAGCCACACACCAGGGTCATGAAGGAAGATTCCAAGTGCACAGGGGAAAAAATGACTGTCTGTGTCACCCCTCTCCAGCTCCTTTGAGACCTGCAGAAAGAAGCCCAGGCCACAAAGACTTGCTGAGGGAAGAAATGAGGGTCAGACACAGAGCACATGCTGGAGGATAGGGTCCAGGTCCTGCTCCGTCAAATTTGCTGGATCAACTTTCTCTCTTGAGCTTCTCACACCCATCGGTCAGCGGTCAGCTGTGTGTCCCCTGCTTGTCCCTGGTGTCTAGAGGAGAGACAAGCAGGATTCATCCTCTCCCTCTCTTTTCCCCTTATGTCTAACCTATGTCCTGAGCCTGTAAGGACAGGGTCCATCTATAGTTAACATCGTGAGCTTTCACTCAGGAGGCTGAGGCAGGAGGACTGCTGTGAGTTCAATCCAGCCTACACGGAGAGACCGTGTCTTAATTTAAACAAACAAACAAACAAAAGCCAAAAACAAGACCTTTGCAACCAGACCTAGATTTCTTGGACAAATTACTCTACTCAATCCATGTTTTTCTCACGTTTAGTTTTCTCATCTCTAAAACGAGCTGGTGAGCATGTTTCCAAACACACGTTAGGCACATGATGAAAATGCTCAGCATAGGATCAAGCCCCAGGGTGTGTTTCCTCTACAACAGAGAAGTTTCCGTCCTGGGTCCTCACCCAACACCCACTCCAGTCCCTGTCACAGCCTCTCCCCACTTCCCAGCACCTGGGAACTTTCTCCCTCCTCCTGGGACCCCTGCACTCCTCCTGAGCTCTCTTCCTCTTTGCATTTCCTCTCTCCCTCGCCCTGCAGAGAGCTAGAGGCACACAGCGTAGGGATAGACGGTCACCAGCTGCCGCCCTCTGCCCACAGGCAAGGCCTGCTGGGGCGGTCCCGTTCGGACCCACGCTCCCTCACTCTCAGGTCCGTGTTGCTGCCCTCTCACCCCACGCCTCTTTCTTCCCCGCTCCGCTCACCCACTCCATGCACCACCTCCCTCCAACCTGGCTCTGCCCGCTCCCCCTTCGCTCCCTCTTCCTCCCCACCCCCTCCGCTGCAGGCTTGGAGCAGGAGGTTATGAAAATGAGCTTCGTGCCCAGGAGACTGTAATTATCTGCTAAGTGTGAAAGCCAGAGTGATTAATTAAGAGATAATTTCTCCCCCGCCCCGCTCACCCACTCCATGCACCACCTCCCTCCAACCTGGCTCTGCCCGCTCCCCCTTCGCTCCCTCTTCCTCCCCACCCCCTCCGCTGCAGGCTTGGAGCAGGAGGTTATGAAAATGAGCTTCGTGCCCAGGAGACTGTAATTATCTGCTAAGTGTGAAAGCCAGAGTGATTAATTAAGAGATAATAAAAAGAAAAGGAGGGCGAGAGGGGGGCCTCGCGGCTTTGCTTTGATGATGGAACCTGAGGTGAGCCAAGCAATTAGGGGAATCTTTATCGAGAGTTAGCTATAATCCACAAATTATCAAGCACCAAATGCTTCAGGAGCAGGGCGTACTGCACTCCTGCCGGGTGACAGACTGACAGACAGGGAAGGACAGCGGGAGGAAGGGGCCCAGGAAGCATCCGGCTGGGGGGCAGGCAGCAGCCTGAGCGAGCGCGAGGGCCTGCGGCTCTGCTGGTGGACGGCAGCCACAGAGCAGCCTGCCTGAGCCGTCTGTCTCTTGCCAGGCCACAGGCTGTGCTTCCAGGACCCCGGGCCATGGCTGTCCTCTCCTCCTACCCTTGAAAAAGGGTCGGCCGCCCCTGCACCCATGCAGGCTGCCCAGCGGGCAGGCTCCACACCGCAGCCCACTTGTAACCCCGAGCTTCTCCCCCAAAGGCCCTGGTCTGACCTCTGGGAGGACTTGCTTTCCACCCTGTCCTCCACGGAGCAGAAGCTGCCCCCAGGTGTAGGGCTGCCTGTGCGTCTGAGGAGGGTGTCACACGAGCGAGTGGACAGTGCCACACTTGACAAGGTGACACTGGGGCTCTTCGCTCTCAGCGCCTCCAGCCCACTCAGCTCAGGCTGAGCACAACTCCTCCCTGACCCCCACTCCTCTCCCACCAATTCTCCGCCAGGGGCCTCCTCTACCTCGTGCCCAGCCCACACCACCTGGTGCCAGCGTTCTCTCCATCCCTCCCAGGAGCCATCCCTACTGACTCTCAGCACCTTTCTGAGATTTCTACCCTTCCCTTGCAGAGACACAGAAGGGTGAAAAATCCTATATTTACAGGTTCATACAGCTTGCTAGCACCCCACCACACACAGCCCATCCTGCCCTTCTTCTCTGCCCACACTGTCTTCGAGTGATGTCACCCAGGCAAGGCCAGGCTGAGGATGCCCCCTCTGCATTTAAATCAGGTCTAGACAGTGGGGCAGGCCCACCCCTCCAAGCCCACTTCTCCATCTACCTGGCTTCAGCAGCAGATGCCAGCTTCTTTCTGTCTGTCCCTCCCCAGGTCTGAAAGAGGCGACCTCAGGCCATCAGTAGAGGACGCCAGAGCCCTCCAGACCCCAGCTGCCCTGAGCTGCAGAGGAGGGGACACTGTACAGAAAGATAAGAGCATGGTGACTCAGCCAGTGTGAACTTCATCCTTCTGACCCTGGCTGGGGACACTGCAGGAGAACAGCCTTACTGATTTGCTGGAAAGCAAACCCAACCCCGAAGGAGACAACTTTCTTTAGCTTGTGCGGGTGGGGCCTGGGAGGCAGCTTCACCTGTGACCTCTCTAGGCTTCTTTAATACAGGGAGCTTTGCCCTGAAGGGCAAGAAAATGAACCTAGTGAAGAAAAATGTTACTTATCCAGACACAGCAAATACTCAGAGATGTATTCAGTTACAGTCCCTCATCGGACAGTTTCCATGCAGGAGCTGGAAAAGTTCAGAGTAGATACAAAGAAGAACTTCCTGCTTGCCAGGGAGCACCAGATATGAGTGAATGCGCACAGAGCGCTAATGAAATTTTTTTTCTTTTTTCTTTTTTTCCAGATAAAGGTCAAACACTGATGTCCAGGTTGATTCCAGTTAATTCAGCCTAAAGATAGGTAACGTCAGAATCCCAAGATGTGGGGCTTCCAGAACTACTGCACCGGTTTCACTTCTGACCTCGCGTTCTTTCTCTGTCTGAAGCAGCCCAACCCCAGTCTGATTGCTCTCATCCCTCCTTTATTTGCCCCAGAAGCCCTGGGGATTGATGCTTCTAGCTGTGTATGTATGTTAGTGTTCTGCAGGGGAGGAGAGGATGAAAGAGAATCAGTGGTATTCCTGTTCCCCAGTGGACAAGACTCCTACCTGTTAAGACCAAGCTCCTAATAAAAGCAGAGAAAACACCGTGTTGGCTGAGCAACTCAGTGCCACATGGAGGCAAGAAGCTGACCCGTCCAGTTAGTTCCTCGCTGCTCCCCCAAACCACACCTCTGGTAAGGCCATGACCTGTCTCCCTCTCCTAAGCATACATTCTGTTCACGACCCAGTTTTCAAACCAAAGCTAACAGGGTCGTAGTCCTGCCTAGAAGCTCTGTCAAAATGTGTTTCCCCCAATCTCCCAGTCAACATGAATTATGAGGGGTTTGCATAATTTTTTTTAATTGAATGGAAATGCCCGGCATGGAAGAGTTTCTACCAACACAACTGGCTGGTTGCTTTCCAACTTTGCAGCTGGCAGCAGGAATGAAGACTTTGGGAAGGGGATGGGGGGTTGGGAGCTTGTGACCAGGCAGGGAGGAGGCTGCACGGGTCAGTCCTGGGGCTGAGGACAAGACTGTTGGCAAGCTCTGTACCCTCTCTGGTCCCACAAGCTGCTTCCCTAAAACAAACACCAAAGCTCTCCAATCAATGGTCCATCAGGGCTGTGTTATACAACTAGACTGGCTGAAAAAAACAAAACAAAAAAAACAAATTCGGTTAATGAATTCTATTTGCTCTCGATTTCCATTAGAATGCTGACGAGCTCTTTCCTTAGAGGAAAGCATCCTCTCACACCTCAGAGTGTGCACCTAGGGGTAGGTAGCATCATCTGTGTCATCCTGTGACTTGCAGAACCTGCATGTGACCCTCCCACCCCACCCCACCTGCTCTTCCGAAGATCCCCAGATGTCTTGTAAACACGTTAAAGTTTGAGGATCTTTGTTCTAACACAGTAAGTTGAAGCCCTCTAGAGAGACAGCGATTTAGTGCACTGTTCAGAGTGCTTTTCCAGGACCTAGAATAAAGGTCCTTGCTGTCTTACAGATGAGGAAACAGAGGCTCACAGAGGGTAAAAGGCCACTTCCATCTCTATGTCCAGGACACAGACCCAATAACCAGGGTGCTTCTCATTACATCCTGCTCCTCCCCAGAGGATGGAGTTCAGGGGCTACCTTATTATTGCTCACCTCCTTCGGTGCCACGAACATAGACTTTGCTGTACTTGGCCTATTATTTGTTCATCTCTCATTCTATTGTTTCCCTTCTCAGATCTGCCTTACACCGAGAAGTGCAAAAAGCAAGCACTGTGCAATATTAATAACTACAGTTTACTGAGTGCCAGATACCGTTGCTTAATATATTCTTTCATTCATCTCCACAACAATCCTGCAAGGTAAGTGTAACTGTCTGCATTTTGTAAATGAGGAGACCAAGGTACCAAGTAAATGACAGGCAGTGGCCTCTCTTGGCAAAAAGGCTGAGGTCCAGGAGAGGTGTTCCAGGGCGCTCCTGGGGTTACCAGTTAGTTCTGGGGACTAGGTTGTCCCCTATGACACGACCCTGGTGTGAAGCCAAAGGCGAGGTGTACACTAAATCTCTTGACACAGGCTTTAGAGGCTCCCTTCTCAATTTTCTGCACAAATGGATAGCAGCAGCAGTGCAGATAATCCAGAAGTCATTTCTCCTCGGCTTTGCGATGCATCAGATTTTTTTTTTTTTTTTTT
>NW_022900931.1:50036909-50046363 GCF_012274545.1 Fukomys damarensis
TTTTTTTTTTTTTTTTTTTGCAAAGTCAGATTTTCCTTTCTAATTATATTTGGCTCACAGTGACATTAAAATGAGTTTGCATTCTCACTTCACCCACAGACTGGTAAAGGGAGGAGGAGACGTCCCAGATGTGTGCTGGGCAATAGCTCCTCAAAGCCTGGGATCCAACATCAGGCACCATGCAGCTGCCCCGAGGTACATCTTGAGGGGCTGGAGAGCAGGCAGCGCAGCCAGCCTCAGATGTGAGGGAGAGATGAGCACAGAGCGAGAGTGGGACCTCTGGAGTCTCCCACCCCACCCCACAGTACATTAAAACTGGCCGATTTCCAGGGAGCAAGGGCGTGGGTGGGACTGAGACACAGAGCAGCAAGTCAGACGCTCAGGGTTTGGGATTACAACCCAGGAACCCTACTGTGCAGCATGGAAGTCCTGGGTGACTGAAGAAATCCCAACTCTTCCCAGAGCTTCACGTACCGGCCTGCTAACCTTTGGTTTCTGCTCTGGGAAAATGACTTCTCCCGCCCCAGTCTTCTCTTCTCTGTCCCCACCGTCCTAGCTCGGCTCTTTCCCTTTTAATAACCTCCCAGTTAAGCGAATAGAATGGGAAGAAGCAGTTAAAAGCACCTCATGGCTTGACAATGCTGGATAATGGAGCGAGCAGGGCCCCCGGGCTGTTCCTGGGAGAATTGGGAGGTGTGTGTGTGTGTGTGTGTGTGTGTGTGTGTGTGTGTGTGTGGTGGGGGGAATAATAATAACAATAATAAAACCTCAGCTAAGCTGATTACGAGGACAAAGTTAATTTAGAAATCAGCTCCACTGGTTGGGAGTTGGGGGTGGGGAGGAGAGAACAGGACACAAGAGGTTGGGAGATTTGGGGAAAGTGTGTTTTATATAAACTGCCTTTGTTCCTGGACATCATAATCCTTGGGAGGGACCAGGTTCACTCCTTCAGATTCCTCAGCTCCTTCCATCCGGAGCAGGGGGTACAATCAGGGATTGTCCAGAGCGGGATATCTGGAGCTGCCTGCATTCCAGAGGCCAGGCTGCCGAGCCTCCCGTCTGAGAACGTCCCCTCCCCCGCGGCTCCCTCCACCCCGCCTCGGACACTTAGACTCCAGCATTTTTCACATACCTCTCTTTCCACCTTTATCTTATAGGACTGTCGATATGTGTTTATACATCCATCTCCCACACCGGAGGGGGACAGCCTCAAGGACCGGGACTAGATCTCACAACCCTTTTTATCCCCAGGCTTCGCAACCCACAAAAAAGCAACAACAAAAGCTTGCTTCCAGAACACAGGCTCCCGCCCCTAGGCTTCCCTTCGAAAACCTGAGCTCGCTTCCTTGCAGAAGTTTTAAGATTCTCTGGGATCAGCCCCCAACCTTACACACAAAGCCTACCCCAGCCAGGCAGACCCAGCCCAGGCTTAGAGGGGAGAGATGACAGGGACTGACTAGACCCAGATTCAGTTATCTGTGATGCTGCAAGGTGCTCCTCGATTATCTGCCTTGAACTCTGCCTCCAGGAATCTGTATCTTACACCGAAGGTTTCTGGAGAAAAAGATTTCCTCATCATCCCAAAGTTTCCCCACTCAGGTCACGGAGCCAAGACTTCCCATGGCGGAACTGACATATCTCCTAAGGCTTTCTGCTCACTTCTGCCTGGTTAAACCCTGATTTTTTAAAAATTTTTCTTCTTGAGACAAAGTCTCACTATATAGTCCAGGCTGCCCTGAAATTGCTTGGTAGCCCAGACTGACCTTGAATTCAACTGCAGTCCCCCTGCCTCAGCCTCCCAAGTGCTAGGATTACAGGCATATACTATCACGCCCTTAGTACATGCTCAAAGTCTGATTATCTACCACATATTTTTGTCTTTGGGGTTTTTTTTTGGATACAGAGCCTCACAATATAGTTCAGATAAGCCTTGAACTTACTATGTAGCCCAGGCTGGTCTCGAACTCACAGTGATCCTCCTGCCTCAGCCCCGCAAGTGGTGGGACTACAAGCATGTGTCACAGGCCCGGCTCTACCTCATTTTTTTTTCCCCTAACTGAAGGAGTTGCAAATTTCTGCAACAACTCCTGCAGATAAAGAGATTAAGGGTGGTGGTGCATGCCCATAATCCTAGCATTCCAGCCTCAGAGGCAGGGGGATCTCCATTTCAAGGCCAGCCTAAACTCAAAATGCCCCCTCAAAAAAAAAAAAGTTTAAGAAAGAAGGGCTTGATGAAGATAGAGAAGGGAACCATAGCTGTCCTTAACACGCCTCTGTCATCTTAAAAGTTGAAAGTCCCTGACTCTCCACTTCTTAACGGGTCAGCCTTTGACCTGGCCTGGTCTTTCAATGCCTTCTGGAGTGCAGCTCAACTCTGATTTTTACCAGCCCCAATCCTTGGTCCCAACCAGCTTCAACACACCTGCTGGCCAGCAGCCATGCGTTAACTCTGGAGGCTTGGCCTGAGTGGTGATGCTCTGGGCCTACCTCCCCATTCACAGCCCACTTCCTCCAGGAAGCCCCTTCCGGTCACCTCATCCCACAGCAAACTCCTCCTCTGCTGCACTCGCCAGCTCTGACCTGCACCCAATACTTCATGCCCTGCATTATGTCTGTATTTTAGCTTCTTGGAGGAGAGGGACCACGTGCTATCATTTTTTTTCTGTACGTTTTGCACAAAGTTACACACATCTGTTGATTTAAAAAAAAAGTAGTTGTTGTCATTTTATGGGAGAGGAAACTGAGGTTAACTGATGCGCATCTAAATCATGAAGATCCTTAAGAGCAGAGACAGTAATCTACTTGCTTTACAATACTGGCAGCTGGCACAGTTGTGTGCCACATACCACCTATAGATCTGTGATGCCGTGAGATTATATCACCTTGTGACAATGCAGCCGTCTTGGCTGATGAAGGTGCACTTTGTGATATTCACACAATGAGAAACACTCCTAACAAACCATTTCTCAGAATGTATCTCCATCATTAAGCGACACATGATTACGTTTCTGCAGAGCTAAAGAAATAAAATCCATACACTTTCCACACACCTTCTGGTCGTGCCTCAAATTGCCTCTGAAGGAAATGCAGGGCAAAGAGAAAAAGCAATGGGTGCTGTCCCGAAGAACCTAATTTCTAAGACAGACTGGGGTGGGAAAGCCTGCTGATAGCCCCGCCAGGCCCTGAACACAACCTCAGAGACTAAGATTCTCGCTGTTCCTTCCTTACCTCAACACCCAGCTCCCACAGCCTTCTGGGAGATTCTCCCATCACCTGCCCAGGGACAGGATCCAGAGAAATGAAGCACCAGCAGTGTCTCCTGGGAAAAAAATGGAAGTGCCTCGGGAGTGCTAGAGATTTCCATCCCTGGATTTAAGACTATCGTGAGGAGGCAGGCTGGCTGCAAGGCCCATTTATTTCAGTCCAATCCCAATTTTCTTAAATGGGCTGAAGAAAGGTGGAGAGGGATGAGGACCCGCAGCCCCTGGAGATGACAGAGGTTAATAAAAGTTGCTGAGGAAACTAAACATGGAAAGGGGAGAAATCAGGAGCTCCTTCCATGTGGGAGAAGGCTGAAGCATGGAGAGAGAGAGAGTGTATGGGATCAAAAGAGGGAAAAAATGAACTCTGGCCGTGTCTGGGAGCTAGAGAAGGTTTCATCCTGGGTACTTTAAGAAGTCAATCAGGTTCCCACTGACTGAGAACCAGGAGGGGGAGGGTGCCAGTTCAGAGAACAGGGAATTCAAGGGCTCTGACTTTCTCAGCCTGGTGGTGTGCACACCTGTCTACCAGAGAGGATGCAGAGCATGAAAGGCAAGACCGGAAGCAGCGTTTTCCAAGACCCAGGAGGGCTGCCATGGCGGAAAGAAAATGGTGCACAGAAATGTTATACGACTGCACACAGAGTGAGACTGTGTCCCTGGGCCACACACAGCAGCACTGCGTAGGAGGCAGAGGTGTGCTTTAGGGCTTCCCTTCACGAGATCCGTCCTCTCTGGCCACCTGGGCTTCCCCACTTGCTTTCTAGTCCTGGCTCTGTCCCTCAGCGGCTGTATCATCTTAGACAATCTGTTTAACTTCTTTGAGTCCCTGTTTGCCCATCTGTAAAATGGGAATAATAACACCTATCGACTGACTATTGACGGTGGATTGGTTACTAATCTGTGCAAAACACCAAGCAAGCCCTCCACAAAAATGAGTAAGCATTCTCCCTCACTCTGTGAGAGTTCTTTCTCTTCTGGATTTCTAGGACTACCTCCCCTGGTCTCACATTTTCAGGATCTAGGACACAGAAGTCGCTTTCTCCTCCTCCACTGAGGACCACCCACCACCATACCCTTTTCCAGGTCAAAGCCCCTCCAAGACAGGGGGGCGGTCAACTGGCCCCAAGCCCTGGGATGAAACCATATAGAACTGGTAGGTCAGCAAGGGGCACAGCTTCCTCATCTCTAGACACATGGAAAGGAACTTCTCTACCCTCCAATGGAAAATGCTCCCCAAAATTAGGGGAGATTAAAGACCTCCCTTCCTCTCTTCTCCCTCCAGCTCTACTTCCAACCCCCCCCCATCCCATTCAGGGCATTTAACTTCTCCAGGACTTCATTTTCTCTTCTATTCAATGGAAAAATAACAACTACCTGGCCGGCATCATGGGATAATTTACTCCAAGAAACAGTACACACAATCCAGTTACTAACATGTGAAAGAAACACACAGATAGGAAGCTAAAAAAACCCACTAAGTTGGGCGAGGCTGGACCTGTAGCGCAGTGGTAGAGTGCCTGGCTAAGATGTGGGAGGCTCTGGTTTCACCTCCAACACCAAAAAGCAAAAACCCAAACCAAAGAACTACATGGCCCAAAACTCAAAAGGTAGAAGGAAAAGGATTGTGGCATCACAAACACACACTCTGGCAGGGGCACTATTTACAATTCCTTCCTTCACTGACTAAAACTTGTTTGCTGACATCTAAACTTGGCCTCATAGATGATCATCAATCACTCAAGCAAGGCAGGGAGGAGGTGGTAGGCTTGGCAGAGCTGGGCTGAGAAATGGAGAAGTGGGCTGTAGGAACCAGGAGAAGAGGTCTGAGCCCTTTCCAACCTGCAGGAGTTGCATGCATTGAAGACTTTTGTAGTGAGACATAAAAGAGTTTGAATCTAAGGAGCTAACACCCCAGGGATGGTCCTCAGCAAGTTACGTACACTCTCAATTTTGACTTTCTTAACATTAATTTCAAAAGCACACAGTAGGGATTCAATAAAAGGTCATTTTTGAAGTTTCACTGGCAGAGCTGACCTCCTGTGACCACTCTTCACTGCCCTAGGCCAGCAGGTCCCCAGAGCACAGACAAAAGAACAAACCACCTAAGACCCTGGCCTCCTGCCTGCACACCAGGCTGATGGGACAGTGGAAGCTGGAGCACCTTACCCTGAGTGTCCCCCTAGAGCAGGCCTTGAATGGCACAAGAGTGTTTTCTAATTTGTAATTCATGAACCTGTAAAGCTGTGTTTAATATTAGAAATAAACACTACGTTGTTAACCTTATTTGCCAAGTAAGTCCTTAAAAAAAGAACGTCATTTAGTAACACAGTCATATCAAAGAAAAACAGTTTAACACCAAAAAAAAAAAAAATGTAGGAAAGAATCTCAAAATAAAGGATCAAAATAAAGGATTTTAAGTACTTGGATGAGTTTGCCTTTATGAGAAAATCCCTTTTCCTCCTAGCTCTTATTCTGCCACAAACCAGGAAAAACCCTGTTCCCAGCCAGCATCAATCCCTGACACGCGTGGGGCCTGTGGCAAAGGGGAAGAGTGCAAGCTGTGGGGTCAGGTGGCGCCTAGAATCACTCGACAGACAAGATACTTAACCTGTCTAAACCTCAGTTTCTCATCCAGGAAACCGGATACTTTCGGAACAGATCTCGGCATCTCTGTATAGATTAAATTAGCTACTGGTTACAAAGTAATTAGTACAAGTGCTTAATAAGTGATCTGTATTGTTTCCAGACTCTAACATGCTGCCACCTCAGTGCTAGCGTCCCTCACTTCACACGAGAGCCCTGGCTCCTTCTCATTCAAGTGCCAAGGGACTTTGCCGTCCCACTCAAGTCCCCTCCTCAGACCTTTGTAGAGGTCTCCACTCCAAGGGGAAGCTGTTTTCTCATTTGAGTCCATCATAACTGGCTTCTGTCCATGACAGATTAAAAGCAGAAGCTAATGAAGCCCAGGACCAAGAACGGGGGAGACTGGGGTTCTAGAAAACACAAGAATTACAGAGGAAAGGCCAAACAGTCTTCACAGCAGGCGCTGAGCACTTCTGTGCCAGACACTGTTCCATGGACTCTATGGATTTACACGTTTAATGGCCATCACAACTCTCTGCAGGTTATTACCAACCCCCTGCTTTATAGACGAGTGAACTGAGGCAGAGAGAGCACGTACCTCACTCAAGCTTGCATGACTACCAAGGTGGGAGACGGATGTGAGCCTGTGATTTACTCCCCATTTAATATTACTCCCCTCCACCACTGCAGCACTCTCAGCAAATCAATCCATTGATCAGATATTTAAGCGGCACTCACCATACGTACAGAGGGCCAGAAACCACAGTCCTCGAGGATGTAAGGAGGTCTGGGAGCAGTTTGATCAGGACAAAGTTCCGTGCGTGTGTGCCTGTGTGTGTGTGTGTGTGTGTGTGTGTGTGTGTGTGTGAAGGGCAGGGAGGAGCCTCCTCACCTTTATGCCCCACCCTTGGAGAACCACAGGCAGAGCCAGGACTCCCAAACGTCGGTAAGGAGCAGAAGGTGGTAAGGTCTGTGGCTCCTGGTATTCCCTTCAGGTCTTCCTTTGTGTGCAAATGAGCAGAACGAACAGTTCACTGAAGGTGGAGGAAGGGGACCCAGTATCCTGATTTCTGCCTTTCTCCCCTCCTCTTCCCCAAGCTCAGGGCCCTGCTCTGGCAGAAGTGGGACATCTGGAGTGTGTGTGTGTGTGTGTGTGTGTGTGTGTGTGTGTGTGTGTGTTTGTGTGTGTAGCACAGGGAAAAGGGAGGGCAGATTCCCAACTACTCTCCCAGACGTGCTGTTCTCTGCCAGGATGTAGCTGTGCTCTGGGAGCTAAATACTGGGAATTTAGGAGGCCCCTGGGTCTCTTCCCTTTACCCCTTATTTCCCTCAAAGGCAGTGGCATGAGTGCCAGGGGGAGGTCTCAGGGCTCGAGGGACAGATTTTTCTGCTATCCCCCCTCCTATCCGCAGCCCTCCCGCCCCAGGCAACTCCCGCCCCGAGCCTGAGCCCGAGCCGGCCTGTCATCCCACATTGCTCTGATTAGCTATAATCTTTCTTTTTCAATTTCTCCTCCCCAAGATGAGGGAGCGAGAAAATCTCCCAGAAAATGAATAAATATTTCAATTTTCGGCGCAATCAGTCTGAGGAGCCGGCGCATGATGGAAACGGGGGAAGGATAATGGTTTTCATTTAGATAAGATACAGAAAATTATTTAGTGAAAAATGAAGATTGATGAAGCCCATTGAAATTCTTTAAAATGCGATTTTTATTTCTCAGCCTAGGCAGAATCTCCCCTTCCCAGCTCTCAGTTCCCCTCAATTTTGTTGCTTTCTCTGGTCACCTTCTCCCCCTCCCCACAGAAGCTGAGGATGGGGGTCTGACAAGGCCGCCCCCCTTCCTCCCAGTCCCTGCTAAGCTTCCCTGAACACTCAGTGGTGATTCCCTCTCCCTCCTGACGGATCTCTCCCTCTCTTTGGCATCCTCTCCCCTCACCCCAAATACTTTTGCACACTTTCACGAGATCTTGATTTCACCCTTGTCGCTGGCAGGCAAGGTGCAGGGCTCAGTGATCCCTAGCCCCTTTTACTGAAAGAAACACAACACATTTCCTTCTGACCATTTCTGTCCCCGATTCAATCCACATGTCTCTCCTGTTTGCTAACTGCAGCTTTTGTTCCTTAAAGCTCATTCGGATCCACGCTGCTGACATGTGAGGGCTGCAGGAGGGGCAGACACCAGCTTGCCCCCCACACATACCAACACTGACCCGGCCGCCCCTCCCCCACACCCCTGCCAACCGCCTGGCTGAACAAAGTCAGAACTTAAGTCATCTTTCCAACTTTCTGCCAAGCAGGGCCTGGCCTGCCAACCTTGGGGCAGGCCTCCTCCTTTCCCTCAACACCACCTCCTCCTCCTCACACCACAGATGTGCGCCCTTCCCACATCCTAAGGGTGTCCCGGTAGGAAAGAGGAATCAGGGGCTGCCCGCCTTCAGAGCTGGGGAGGGGCCTGGCCCGGAGAGGAGGGGTCCGGAGAACACCCCACCCCCAAACACACACCCACAAACCGGGAAGGGAGCAGAGCAGGACAATGCCTGGGCTCCACGAACCCGGCCGACTTCTCTTCCCAGACCCCCTTCCAAAAGACCACCTCCTCCATTTTGTAGACTGTACATCTCCATAACTGTCTGCCTCTGGGGATGTCTGTTCAAGTTTCTTTGTTTGCTTGGGGTTGGCGTGTGTGGGAGTGTGTCCGTGTGTCCTTGTAAGCGCCTGCCTGCATCCACGTCCTGTGTACAGGAGTTTGGGAGCCGGGGGTGTGTGGACTGTTGCGTTTGGGAGAGGAATCTGTCTTCCTGGGATGTGTCTGCGTCTTTGTGTATGTGTCTGTCTCTGTGTGGGGGATGTTTGTGGGGATGTCTGTGTCTCAGTAGGTGAGTAGTTTGTCTCAGTGTCTGTGACTGTTTTATGGTGTTTGTGTATCAATTTCTGTGTGTCAGCTTCATTTTTCTGGGAGTAGGGGGAGGAGCTCAGCAGGATTATATCTTCCTCCGAGTCAGATCCAGGAGTCGAGAACCCTCTCCCACAGACCCCAGCCCTGGCTGGACCCCTGATCCCTCAGCCGTGCTCAGGACAAGGGAACATCTTCATCCCTTCCTACCTCCCACTCACTTCCCAGTCGCTCCCCGCCAGTTCCAAATAAGCCCCAAACAGCAACACTTCCCTGGCCCCACCGGGGTGCCAACCCTCCTCAAGTGCCCCCTCCGTACCAGCGCGGCCTGCAGCTGTGTTTAGAACTCTCGAACCCCAGCAGGGCCCCGAGGCACCCCGTTCTTCCTGGGGGGGCAGCCCCGGTAACTGGAGCGCGATTCACACTCGGGTCCCCCAGGGGTCCGGCAGATGCGGGGGATCCCGAGGCACATCTTCGGGAGAGCCTCGGTCCCCAGCTTTCCGCGCACCCCCCTCCCACCTGAAGCCCCACCGTCGCCCCAGCCTTCCCCACAGCCTGGACCAGGGCGTCCGGTTCCCCGCCTCAGAGGCTCGGGGAGAGACATGGGGCGTCCGGGTCCCTCTTTCACTCCGATCCGGCCCTCGTGGCCCCAGCGCTGTGCGCTCCCGCGCGGCCGGAGGAAAGTACTTGGGCAGAGGAGCGGCAAACTCCTAGT
>NW_022900931.1:50046962-50048079 GCF_012274545.1 Fukomys damarensis
CACGCACCCCCCCCGGGACGGGACGACCCTCCCGGCCCAGAACGACAGCTGGATGGGGAAGGGTGTGAGTGAGTGTGCTCGGGTGTGAGTCTGGGAAGGGGGTGGGGAGTTTAAAAGCTTAAAGACCTCTTTAAACAAAACAAAACAAAAAACCCACACCCAGGTTATCCCTCCCCACCTACAAGACCCGCAGCTGGAGGACCTTCTTGGACCTGCCTTGAGCCCCGGCGGGGGCCGCGGCCAGCCGCGATGGGGCCGGGCTAGGCGCGGGAGTCCTGAGCGGCCGCGAAGAGGCGCAATCCACTCTTCCCCTGTCCATCTCCGGCATCTTCCGTGCCAGGGACGGGCGGCTCGACGGCGTCTGAGGCCCAGGCCTCTCCTGCCTCCCGCTCCGAAGGCAGCCGGAGAGCGCGCAGCCGGAGGATCTCTAAGCACGCCGGAGTTGGAGATCCTCTGGGGTCAGAGATGGAGGAACTGGGAAGGGAGGGGATTCCTGGTGAGTATCTGGAGGGTATTCTGGGGGAGCCTTGAAGGGCCCAGTGTGACGACCAGCTCCTGTCCTAACCCTCTGACCAGACCCTATCCTAAGGGCGGCTGTGGATGCCCGAGAGGCCTGGGTCCTGGGGGATAAAGCGAGGGAAAATAACAGCGGAATTGCAATACTGGTCCAGAGAGGTCTCCTCCCCACCACGACCACCCCCCAGATTCCAGGTCTCCTGGCTTTCTAGCACTCCCCCGCCAAGATTTCTCGATTTCGACCCAGAGCCAGGCACGTGGCTCTCTGGCGTCCTCTGCTGGTGAGAGATGGCCTCAACCCCTCTTTCCCGCGAGGATCCTGAGACCAGGCTGAGGGGTCCAGATATATCCACCCACAGCCGAGGACACAGAAGCACAGACAGGAAAACACACAAGCTCAGATTCAGACGCACTGTGTACACGAACCCAGAGAATCCTCCGTATGTTCGAAAACAGTATGTACAGGCCAATATATAACTTAAAAATAGAGCCCTACCTAGCCCAGAGATACAAGAATACAATTCCAGGGCGGGGGATTTAGCTAAGTGGTTTTGGCTCCTGCCTCGCAAGCACAAGGACCCGAGTTTGATCCCCGGTACAA
>NW_022900931.1:50049684-50062137 GCF_012274545.1 Fukomys damarensis
GTGGGGTTAGAACTCTCGCAACTCAGTCACTTTCCCCCACAGTCCGGCAACCCGGCCTTTAGCACAGGAGTGTTTTGGAACGTTTTAAATCCAAAGCATGACTTTGGGGCTCCCTGGAAGCAAGGACTGACTTTATGTGTCCCTTTAGGTAGAGCTCCCTGGGGATAGAAAAATAATGGGATCAACCCATCCATGAGATAGCAGAGTGGCGGAGAGCAAGAAACACGGCCATTGAGATCAGGCAGATGGGGTTTAAATCTGGGTTCTGCCCCATACTTGCTGTGTGGCATTGGACTGTTCCTATACTTAATTTCTCTGATCCAGAGTTTGGTTGTATGCAAACAGAAATCAATAACAATTACTTTTTAATGAGGAACTACGTTTTGGGGATCCCATGGTCCACAAGAGTTGCAGTTCCAGGAGGCTGTGAAACCTTTAAGAGTTGAGGACTGCTGGGAGGTCCCTCAGCCACCAGGGACTTGAAGGAGTTCTTGTGAGAGCTCCCCTCTTAGTTCATAGCCCAGGGCTGTTAAGGAGGGAGCAAGCTCCCTCTGGCTTCCTATTTGAGATGTGACCCCTCACCTCCAAGAAGCTCCTGCCAGTCAGCTACCTTCTCAGGGGCTGCCTGATCTGGAACCTTCACAGTTAGGAGCTCAGTTAACCTCTTTCCTTCATAAACAGTGTGTCTCATGTACTTAGTTACAGTAACACAGAGTTGACTAATACATGGGATTATTGTGAGGACTGAGCAGGTCAAAATCCACGCAATTGCTCTTGGGCATACAGCGAGCACTCAGTAAATGCTAGCTGTGATTATTTTTGGTTTTGGAGTTCCCTGAAGAAGGGACCTTCTGAATCTTCTTCCTGTGAATTTGTCTCCATCCCCTGCATAGTGCCCTGCCTAGACAGAAGCGTGTAGGTGTAGAAGCAATCGTAGTTATCCCGGAGGATGCTACTTAACCTGGAAAAGAAAAAGAGAAAGAAACAGTCAAAGGTTATATGTGGAGTTAAGAGAAATATTAATAATTTCTTGAGCACAAAAGCAAAAAGATCAAGAGGCCAGGGAGTAAGCAGGAATGCAATTTATGACCATCAACAGGAAAAGCCACCCTGAGAGACAGAAAAGAATTCTTTGTCTCAGTGAGGGCTAAGAGCAGCAGAACAATTCTGTAATTGGACGAGGTGGAGGATTGTGTCCTTGCTGCTTATTATAGACAAAGGAGAGAAAGTCCGGGATCTTGATTTTTGGCCTGAAAAATAGTAGTGACCTAAAGGGGACTTTGAGTCCCTGAAGGTGAGAGAGAACAGGAGACAAGCATTCCTCCCCCTGCTGCAAAGACTGTAGCCGTTTGTGGGAGATTTCCCCTTCTCCGAAGTCCTCCCCACAAAGCTGGCTCCTCCTCATTCCTTCCCCACTTTAGTGTCTCGTGGTCCAGGTAGCTGCAAAGGTCCTTGTAGATATCAAGCCTGGGGCCGGGGATTTAGCTCAGTGGTTCTGCTGCCTGCCTCGCAAGCGCAAGGACCGGAGTTCGCTCCCCGGTAGCACACACACACACACACACACACACACACACAACACACACACACTCACACACACACTCACACACACTCACACACAAAGATATCAAGCCTGAACACCACTCCACTTTCTCCCGTTTCTCATTTCCTTAAGATGTCCAGCTTTTGAGGTCTATGAGCATAAGGACAGAGGCAAGGATCACCTCAAAGGCAACAGGAACAAACTGCAGTCCCCAGGAGGATAGCAAGAGAGACGGAAGGAAGAAAGCCTTCAGTTCAGAAATCCAGGACCATTCCTCAGTGGTCAAGGATCCCTGAGCTGCATTCAGCCAGGCCTGTCTTCTCTGTAAAGCATAACTGGCCCCACTGAAGGAGCAAGAAGGGGAATTCTGCAGCGACAGACTGGTGGATCTTCATCTCAGATTTGCCGGGTGGCCTTGATATCTTGTAGGGGGCCAGATGAATGGTTATCTGTCCACTCCCTCCCCCTCCCCGCTCTGTGCAGACCAGAGGTGTTCTGAGGAGGCCAGCTCCTTGGTGCCAGGAGAAAGCTCAGCAGAAACCAGGTACCTTAGGCAGCATTGGAGCTGTCAAGTGGCCATCATTGGTCCCTCTCCTTCTCCCTGTCTTCTTCCCTTTCCCCCGCTCTTTTTTCCTTGTACCAGGATCAAACTCAAGACCTTGCAGACAGGTGCAGCACCCCTGAGCTACATCCCCAGCCCAGTCATTGGTCTCTTGAGGAAGGGAAAGTAGACCAAAGAAGTCAGGCTCCATGAAGGGGCTTGGATGTTAGAGCATCTGTAGTAAGGAAGCAGTGTGAGTATTGACACAGAAGGACCAAAGGCTGGAGCCCACAGGGACTATCTGCAAGGGATGACTGTCCATAATATTTAGGGAGAGATGATTTGGATTTGTGGAATCTGCTCCAAGGCAGGGGCTTAGAAAAGATGACCTTGGCAAAGACATGTACTCACTATGTGTGATTGCCCTTCACCAGCATTGCCTGTGTGAACAACTGTGACCCCTTCCACACCACCCATTTTCAGTGCCTCATATTCCATTTCCAACACGAGGAGACAATTTGTGCTAAATGGACCAGTTATCTCTTATTAGGTTTAATGAGGGTTTCATTGTCAGAGCTCACGGGGATTGGAAGATCTCTGCTTCCGAAGGCAGGCTCTGTTCAGGAGAGCTGCTCAGAGACAGAAGAGGGCTAGGGTTGGGGACCCTAGACAGGGGCACTGTGGTGAGGGAGAGTAGGAAAGATTTAACTAGGAAAAGAAAAAAAAAGAAGAAAGTGACATGAATTAATGGCCCATATGCCAAGCTTCAGAACTGAAGTCCATTCCCCTTGGAGATGGCGAAACAATCTAGCAAAGGTCACACACACACACACACACACACACACACACACACACACCCCACAGTAGAGCCAGGATCAGAACTAAAGCCTCTTGCTTCTCAGACCAGGACTCACCTACTTGCTACATCCACCTGTACCCCAGATGCATCCCAGATGCTTTTACCAGCAAAAGCTCTCCTTATACTCAAACGGCTCTGTCCATTATGTAGTTCTGGTCTTCTGTAGATCTTTGAAGATTAGAGTGAATCAGGTGACCAGAGAGCTGGGGACATTGAAGAGATCTCTCATCTTTCTTCGGCCACTGATTTTAGTTTCCTTAGACCTACCCTTGCAACCCCTATCTCTTGACTTTCAGCACTCTCCAGTGCCTCCGTGAAGACCTAAAGCCACCCTCATTGAGCTCATTCAGTATGAGCAATGGGATACAAGGTAGTGGCTTGTCTTTGTATCCAAGCTAGAGATGATAGGTAGCTGGGATTATGGCCCGATGTTGTATGAAGGGCACACAGTAGATTTTAAGGATGAAATTGAAAAAGGCTCATATGAACTTTTATATGAATATATAGGTTGTTTATTTAACCCCAGTTATAAGAGGGATCATTAAGACACAAACCTTAACAATGTCACTCCAATCCTTATAACTTCCAGTAGAAGCTTGCTAAAGGTTTTGGTAAAGATTAATTAAATAATGAGTTTATTCATCCATTCACCCACCTATCCATCCTTTAAAAACATGTATTAAAAAGCTTTCCCTATGCCAGGCACCTGGGCCAAACACGTGGGATACAAAGAAGAATAAAGCACACTTACTTTTTGTCCACACACTCAAAATCCGACGGGAAAGATGGACAGAGTCATCCAGCAGAGTTGGGAAGAGCAAAACTAGAAAAATGCCCATTAAAAAAAACACAGAGTAAGAGTCCACTAGGGCCAGGGATTTAGCTCAGTGGTTCCACTGCCTGCCTCACAAGCACAAGGTCCCAAGTTTGATCCCCAGTACCAAAAAAAAGGGGTCCATTAGGAGGCATGAAACAGCCTTTCCTAGAATTGTGAATTAAAAATTAGGGTTTTTAGTCACAGAGTGAAGAGTGGCCTTGGATAAGATAATCCCCTTCTCTGGGTTCAGCTTGTTGCTAGCCTAAGACCCCCATGGTACTCATACTCTGATTCTAAAACGGATCCAGAGCCATTCTCTCTGCAGATGCCCACTGTGGGGTTCCATGAGGTGCATAGCAGTGTTCTGTGAATGCTCCATGCCTGGGAACTGTTTCTAGAAACTCTCAAGGTCCATTCCCTCCTGAGGAATTGCGGCCAAGATTCCTCCTGAGGACCAGGGTCAGGGGGCCATTTCCTGACTCCCAGCCCTTCCTGCATGACAGCCATACTCCAGGCAGTGGAGCTCCTCTCTGCTGCTGCCCCTGTCTTCCCCACTTTTGTGCCAGGGAACAGGCCTCACAGTGCCTGCCAGGATGGGTCTGCCTGCTGGCTCAGTGGCATTTCCTAAATGGACAGATGGAGAATGTTGGTTTCATGTCTCTCCAGTGTTTCTAGCCCAGCCTCCTGGACACAGCCAGCAGTAAGGTCCTGGCAGGCAATGGCACATTTCTTTCCTTCACCAGCCCTTGGCCCTGAGCTTCTTCCCTGTCCCTCAGTCCTCCCCATGCAGAGAGGCCTGGTCTGGTCCTGGGGACTAGATCCAAAGGAATGGAGATTCAGAGGGAAAAGGTGCCCTTGAACTGGAACCAAAACAACACGACAGAAAACCCCAGCTGCTCCTTCTGTGATTCTCTTTCAACAGTGGTAGCGCCCTGCATGCTGCGGTTCAAACCAGACACTTGCCAGTCTGTTCTCACTGCCTTCCCTTTTTTACATCTAGTCTCTACATCCTTCCGTTTTGTTTTAATATATGAGACAGTGGTCCATTTTCTTCCATCCCAATGTCACCACCTGGTCCACGCTGTGTCACCTCCTCCTGCTTTGACCACTGGCACTGGCCCCTCACGTCTGTTCCTGCTCCTTTATCAGCAGCTCCATTTCCTGCAGTTCCAAGTCAGATCTGACCACATCACTACCCTCCTAGAACTCCCCCAAGACTCCCATTGCCCTTAAGAGCAGACACGCCATCCTTGCCTGCTCCACTGCCTGGCTGGAATCATGCATCTGCCTTGCCTCTCAGCCTCAGGGTGCCGTGTTCCTCCTGTTCTTTGCCCTCCAGCTCCACCAGCTTCCCTGAGTCCTTGGAGCTGGCCATATCTTCCCTACAGCAGGGCCTCCACACATGCCACTAGTTTGCCTGCAGTATTCTTCTCCACCTGGGCGCCACCCCTCCTCGCCTCCCTGCTGGGTCCTGCTCACCCCGCAGGCCCCCTCACTAAACATGTTGAAAGCCTTGACTGCCCCCTGACAGGTTAGATCACCTCATTATTGCCCTAAGCGCTCTCTTTCCTCCAGTAACTTTGGGCAGCCTTGTAATCAGCATGTTCTGTGCCTGTTTCCTCTGCTGGACCCCGACCCTTGCACTGGTGGAGACTATGCTGGTATGCGCCCCTGCTGTCACCAGTACCTGGCACCCTGTCTGCTCTTAGGATTTAGAAGAAGTGAGAGATGTTTCTCATTCTGAGTTCTGAAAAGTCTTTATTCTATGGGGTGCTGAGGGAGGTAGGCTCCATTTTACAGCGCATGAAGCCAAAGAGCTAAGAGTTAGATACACAAGAATGTCCCGAGCAGACATCTGCTAAATTCCGGGGAATCATCCTTCCAAGGAGCTGAAGGAAGGAGAGCAGAAATGACATAAAAGTTTATCTTCTGTTGCTCAGGGTGAGTATGTGTGTGGGAGACACTTATTACCGCGAATCTGAAAAAAAAATATTCCCCGGGAACAGTGAACAAAGCTATAAATACAGCCGAGCGTCGGGTGACATCACCTGAGCCCAGTGCAGCGATTTATGGCCGAGTCACACGGCCCTAAAGTGTATTTATAACGGCGTAACTCACAAGTGCTTCTCCTCGCTTGCCTGCCTTCCCACACTTCCCTGCTTGGTGGTGGCCACACTCCCTGTTCCTCCCCTGGAACAGGAGGGCCCAGAGCAGGCCCTCCCTGGGAGTACTTGCATGAGATGGGAGGAGCAGAGCAGTTGCTCGGAAAACTGCCTCTGAGAGCCTGCTGCGTCCGCCTGGGAGGTGGTGCACCCTGCAGTCCTAGCACTCTGGGGTACTGAGGCAGGAGGCCAGCAAATCCAAGCCCAGCTTGGGCAACTTAGAAATTTAGGGAGACCCTGCCTCAAAATTTTTAAAAAAGTGGAGGGTGTGGGCATGTCTAAAGACGCTGGTGGGGTGAAGGACCTGAGTTCAATTCTTAGTCCTGCAAAAAAAAAACAAAAAGCAAAAAACAAAAAACAAAAAAACAAAAACACAACAGATTAATTAAATTAAAATACATTTTAAAAAGAGCTAGGGATATAACTCTGTGCAAAGGCCCTGGGCAATTCCCAGCACCATAAAAATAAATAAATAAATAAGATTTTTAGAAAGGGCTGGGAGTTAGGTGTGCTGGTGCATACCTATGTTCCGAGCACTCAGGAGGCTGAGGCAGGAGTATTGGTATGAGTTTCAGGCCATTCTGAACTACATAGTGGGAACTCGCCTCAAAAGATCAAAACCAAAATTATACAAAATAAAAAGAACACAGCACCTGCCTGCCAAGCACGAGGTCCTGAGTTTGAACCCCGGTACCAAAAAGTAAAAATAAAAAATAAAAAATAAAAGGAACGCTGAAGATACAGTTCTGTGTGAAGATCTGGATTCAGTACCCAACACACACACACACACACACACACACACCCTGTCATTGTTCAGGTTCTTAGCGAATTTTGAGCATTTCATTAAGGAATACAAGGTCTGGCCTTCTCTCACCTTCTGCCTTCAGGGGGAGCTTTGTGCTTTATTCCTGTGCCACATGGGCCCTCATTTCTAACCCTGCAGTGTTTTGCCAAGACACCCCAGGGGTTTGTTCCTCTTTCCCTTTTGTCTCTGCTTTCCCCTCCACCTGGGTACTTTTCTCTCACAAGCCTCCGGTGAAAATTCCATCAAGGTCCAGCTCAGATGCAGCATTTTTCCCATGCTAACCACCGGATGAGGGGCCTTTTGATTCTCTGTTCCATGTCACTGGTGCTCTGTTCAGCATGGCCAGCCACCTGTTTACTATGACAGACACGTACAGTCTTCAAGCCCGAGAACTTCCTGCATGTGTTGAGTTTCCCCTCAGATTCTACTCAGGATCTACTAAGAGAATGTTCTTCAACCACATTTCTGTCCCTTCTTTTGACCCAGTCTACTCTGATCTTCTGTAACATGGCTGGCACTCGGAGAGGCACTGGACAGGTGTTATTTTCAATCGTTACAATGACAAGGGAGGTGGTGTTGTTCCCTCTTTTGTGTAGGGAATTTGAGGTGGAGAGGTGTAGCTTACCCAGGAACACATAGCAGGTGTCAAACACTACCACATTCCTTCCAACCCTGGAGACCTTGGGCTGTGTGCTCTGTAGCCGAATTTCTATCTAAAGTCCAGGGTTTTCATTCTGTCCTCAGAAAATTGCTCTCAGCCCGCCAAGGGCCTGCCTCTGCATAGCTGTTGAGTGGAGTTATCAAAGTGGAGGAAACTTGTCAAAGATCCCTGTGAGGGAAAGAAGCAGCTCCAGGCCCTTTCCGTGTTCTGGGGCATTCTTCTCCCCAGCCTCACTTAAACAAGGTAAAGAAGCTCATAGCCCTTACGAGGGACAGACATAAAGTCACCTGCCAGCTGCTACTCCTCACAGTGCTGGTCTCCTCTCCTTTCTCCACCTTTCAGTTGTGGAGAGTCTTGGGGATTTTACCACTGTCTCTGTTAGACTCCAAATGGAGCCAAAAGCAAGTGTGAGAGGACAGTCTCCTTCTTACACATCATGAAAGGCTCAACGGGGGCAGGGGACTATGTGCCTTTCTAATTCATCCTGAGCTAAGTCACCAGCATGTGGCCTAGAACTCTCAGTGAAATCCAGAATGGCCACTAAGAAGTGATTTCACTGAAAATGAATGTAGCATGTGGCCTAGAACTCTCAGTGAAATCCAGAATGGCCACTAAGAAGTGATTTCACTGAAAAACTGCTATGAATATTATTAGTAATTCTTCCCTCTTCTGTTATTGCTTATGATGGTAAAGTGACTTAAAACAATGCTGGATGCTATGGGGATTCTTCTTCCCCACTCTACCTCCTCAAATAATCCACATATAACTCCAAGTTGGGATACAGCACTCAGCAGGAAGTGTACCTGTGGTGATATGGTTTCTGTTTCTTGAATTTTTTAAAAAAATGAGGCATAATCTCATTAAGTTTCTCAGGTGGGACTCAAACTTGGCATCCTCCTATCTCAGCCTCCTTGAGGGCTGAGATTACAGTATGTGCCACCATGCTCAGCTCTTTCTTGAGTCTTTATTTCAGAGCCCTGAGAACTGCCTTACTGCTCCAACTTGCCCTGGTCAATGAGCTCATATAAAAATGTGAAGGGCTCCACGTCCTGCTCCCCTACCCTCAGCTTTTGCTAAGATAAAGGTACCTGGAGGAGAGGTTTATTTTGACTTACAGTTTCAGTCCACCATCAGCTGCCTCCAAAGGCAGAAACAGGAGGGCAGACTGGCGTGGTGGAGGAAAAGATGCTCAACTCATGGCAGCCAAGAAACAGAGGGAAGTGAGGAGCCAGGAAGGGAGCTACATCCTTCCAGGTCAAGACCCCAGTGAATACCTCTAACAGCACATTCAGCTCTGTTGTCATCAGTGGATCGGTGCACTTAGCAGTGCATAGTGCTCCCATCCAGTCATTTTACAGATGCGTGAGACCTCTGGGGACATTTTATATCTAAACCATAACACCCTCACCCCTCCAATGTATTTTTTTGTTTGTTTGTTTTTTGTTTTTGTGGTACCCAGGATCGAACTCGGGCCCTTGCGCTTGCAAGGCAGGCTGCGGAACCACTGAGCCAAATCCCTGGCATCTCCCAATGTATTTTAAATGAGAATTGAGTTAGTACCTTACCCAAAGGAGTAAATGTCTGGCCCTGTAATTATAGACCCCTTTACACTTGATAAGGAGGCATTTGGGGGCTAGTACAGAGAGACATAGAGCCCCTGATATTAGACCTAAGAGTCTACAGACAAACCTCTCCTAAAGTTAACAAAACTCACTCATCCAGGGCCCCTTGAAAGCCCTGGGAGGCACCTGCTAGTAGTTCACAGGGTTCTGCCTAAGCGATGCAAGAGTAGTATGCTGTAACCACAGCTGGTTTGCTCTGTTGCCTCTTTTTTCATGGTGATTTCCCTCCATGCAAGAGCAGCACCTCTAGTGGCAGGACCTGGAAGCAGTGCACAAAATGTTTGGTGCCCAACTCCAAACAGGGAAATTCTCCTGCTCATCAAATGTAGAACGCTGTGAGCAGTGGGCTTGGTTCGTCCTCATTTGATGGCTTTGTCAAAATGGAAGTTCTTTCCTGCTAGGGGGCTGCTTACTGTGCAATTATAAACATGTCATACAGAAGTGTTTCTTTTTTATTGTACTGAGGATTGAACTCAAGGCCCTCCCACCAAGCTACATTCCCAGCCCACCTCCCTTTTTAGACAGAGTCTCACTCAATTGCCCAGGCTGGGTTTGAACTTATGATTCTTCAGTCTCAACCTCCCAGAGTTCCCCTGTATTTTTATATGAAGTTATTAGATAAAAATTATTGACATGAAGAAGTTGATTATAACATGACACTCGTATTATCCCCAAAGAGATAGTGTATTAAGAGGATGGGGCAATTTTCTAATAGGCTCTTGGATACTTTAACAATCCAGTTAGTGAAGACTAGTGATCTGGATGGATACATTGGGAAAAGTTTTACATTTCGTGGTGATTTGATAAGGATAACACTCATAAAACTCATAGTAGGCTGCTGCAACAGGACAAAATAGTTGGTGCCTTATCTTTTAAAACAACTATGTAGTTATTACATAAGAAAACTTGAATTACACTGAAACTTCCAGTTTAATTATGAAAAAACCTCATAGAGAGATTTTTCCTTTCTTTTTTTTCC
This sequence comes from Fukomys damarensis, assembly GCF_012274545.1. Taxonomy (NCBI): domain Eukaryota; kingdom Metazoa; phylum Chordata; class Mammalia; order Rodentia; family Bathyergidae; genus Fukomys; species Fukomys damarensis. The sequence continues at coordinate 50,059,671 of NW_022900931.1, forward strand.
AAGCCTGAATTTTATTTTATTTTATTTTTTATTTTTATGTTTTGATGCTGGGGATCGAACTCATGACCTTGTTCTTGTGAGGCAGGTACAGTGCCACTGAGCTAATCCCCAACAATCAAATCTGAATCTTAAGATATGGTATTACCAATAGCAATTTAAAAGTTAAAAGACAGGGCCAGGATTTAGCTCAGTGGTTCCATGACTTGCAAGCACAAGATCCTGAGTTCAATCCCAGTATTGGGGGAAAAAAGTTGAAAGGCGTTTTTAAGAACTGTCAATAACAGCAACAAAAAATTTGATCAGCCATGCTAGAAGAAAACGAAAAGAAGGAAATTGAATTATCTTTTTGCTTTCTCTATAAAATACATTACAAAATCATTATGAAGAGTCAATCAGAGAGTCTACAGCCAAAAAAAAAAAAAAAGAACAACACATATCCTAAGTATCAGGCAGGCAATTAATAAAAATTATGTTATTTTGCTGAATTTTGAGTGATTTTTTTTTTTTTTTGTACCAGGGATCGAACCGTGGACCTTGCCCTTGTAAGACAGGTGGTGGAACAAATGAACTAAATCCCTGGCTCTGTTTGTTTGATTTTGAGACAGGGTCTCACTATGCAGTTGAGACTGACTTGGAACTCACTGTGTAGCACAGGCTGGTCTCGAACTTGCAGTGATCCTCCTGCCTCAGCCTCCCGAGTGCTGGGATTACAGGTGTGCGCCACCATGCCTGGCTGAATTTTGAATGATTTTTGACATTTGCCCAGTTTTAAACATTTATAGCTGGTTATGGTGCCTTTTCCTACTTTAAAAATAAAATTTCACTTTGTACCTAATTCTGTGTTCTTTTTCTTCATAGGAATAGCTCCCAGTCCATATAAGCGTCAGGTCCCATAAATCGGACCTGCCTCTGTCCAAGAGTGTGTGTGCTACCAAGGCAGAATTGAACAGTAACAGTGGCACCACTTTCCCTGAGCTTTTGCTCCGGGGCCAGCACTGTCCCTGTGCTCCACAACCACACAGGTGAGGAGGTACCAGGTAGCCTGCTCAGGGCTACTCAGTGGGACAGCTGCAAAGCCCAGGGCAACCCAGGAGCCTGTTCCCGCCTTTCCCTCACCATCCTGGACCCCACAGCGAGTTTGAAATCCTGCAGCTCTGCAGGTGGCGAGCCAGCCTCAAGGGATCAGAGGGGTCCACCGACTCGCTTGAAGACGCACAGCTGGCAAATGGCAGACACAGGATTAGTTAGACCCGCAGGCCTCAGAGTTGTCCCTCCCCCATCACCAACCCTGGCCTGAGCCCAGGGTCCCTGGCAGTAGCTCTGGGGCGGGTGGAAGGGCCGCTCGGCAGGTGTCACCCAACGGCAGCTTGGGGTTGGGGAGATCGGGCGCAGGCTGGAGCCCAGGGGGAGATGCCTTCAGGACTCCTGGCCCGGGGAGGGGAGCCGGGCCCAGCTGCCGAGCGCTGGGCCCCTGGTGGTGGTGGGGGCAGTGGCGGAGGGAGGAGGAGCGAGGGGGGCCCCAGGAGCGAGGGGGACCCCCAGACCGCCCCGCCCTGCCTGTGAGCACAATGGGCCGTCAGATGGTGGGGAGGAGCGGGACCCCTTGCGGAGTCCAGTCCACAGAGCCAAACCTTCTGCTGCGGCCAAGAGGCACATGGAGAATGTGGTCTCGGGTGGGTCTGGCCAAAGGGAGAATAGAATGGGGTTTTAAGAGAGAAAGGAGAAAGTTGCTGCCTTCTTCATTTCCCCTCCACAGAAAAAGTTCCTAGTGCCTCTTTTGCAAGCATTCCCGGTTCATTTGTCCCAGGACCCCCTTGTGCATTTCCGCCGTGCCTCCCCAGTGCCTCCCGCCCCCTCCTGTGCTCTGAGCTCACATCTCTGCTGAAGAAGCTGGCCCCTGCCCTCCAGTTCCCTTCAGTTTTAGCTTGTCAGAGCTGGTATTAACAAAGCACCCCAAAGCCACTGGCCCAGACGGTGGGATTGATTTTCTCCCAGTTGTAGAGGCTCTAAGTGCCTAGGCAAGGTGTTGCCAGGTTCGTTCTTTCTGAGATGCCTCTCTGGCTTGTGAGGGACGTCTCACTTTGTCCTCACAGGGTCTTCCTGCTTTTCTAAGTTCCTTTTTATGTTTATGTTTTGTTTTCTTTTCAGTATGGGGGGATTAAACTCAGTCGGGGCCTTCACACTGAGCCACATCCCTGTACCTTTTTTTTTATTGTTTTGAGATAGCGTGTAAGTCACTAAGTTGACCCTGCTGGGCTTGAACTTGTGCTCCCTCCTTCCTCAGTCTCTCAGAGTACTGAATTTACAGGCCTGCACCACCACACAAGCTTCATTTCCTCTTATTGAAAGGACACCTGTCCTATTGGGTTAGAGCCCGCTATGATAACTTCTTTAACTTAATTATCTCTTTTCTTTCTTTCTTTCTTTTTCTTTTTTTCTTTTTTCTTTTTTTTTTTTTTTTTTGTTC
>NW_022900931.1:50062238-50076217 GCF_012274545.1 Fukomys damarensis
TTTTTTTTTTTTGGTACCGGGTGTTGAACTCGGGTCCTTGTGCTTGCAAGGCAGGCCACCGAACCACTGAGCTAAATCTCTGGCCCTAATTATCTCTTTAAAAGCCTTATCCCCAAATACAGTCAATTCTGAGATACTGGGGTTAATTCTTCAATATATAAATTTTGAGGGATCCAGTTCAGCTCATAATGCCTGCCATGTCCTGACCAGCCTGTTAACAGGTCCTGCAGAAACAACATTACCCTAGACCCCTCACATATCCAGGACCTCTCAGAAGTACCTAGTCACATAGTCCCACGTTACCTGCCAAATGTAAGCAGGCATGCACTCAAGGATGCCAGCTACTTGGGACCTGGTGTAGAGCTGATCTCTGGCTTTTTTCTTAGCAATTTGGGAGCCTCTTATTGCAAAATAATAACCCTTCAGTTCCTTTGTTCCTTTAGGAATCTCTTCTCTTTCTCCTTCAAATGTTTCAATACCTTTAAATAATTTATTGTGAATAGATTCAAAGTTTCCAAGAATGATATAAAAGTGAACACATTGGAGAGCATTCCTCCCACCCCCGCCCCAGGACACTAGTTTAATTAGCTTCTGCTTTATCTTCTCAGTGCTTTATTATGCAAATATAAGCCCATACTAATACATGCATGTGTGTTCCTTCTTTCTTATCCACATGGTGGTATTCATTGATTTACCCCTTGCTTTTTTTAACCCAGCAATATAACCAAATTTTCCCATAGCTATTCAGATGGCTTCCCCCGCCTTTTTTTAAAACAGCCACATGGATTTTATTATATGCTTTGTGTTATTGGCTTTTTGTTGCTGTGACAAAATACCTGAGGAAATCAAGTTCAGAAGAGGAAAGGTTTATATTGGCTCATGGTTTCCGAGGTCCCAGTCCTCAGCCAACTGGCTTCACTGTTTGTAACAAAAGCATTGTGGCAGAAGGGTGTGGTAGAGGAAAGCTGTTCACCTCATGGCAGGCAGAAAGCAGAGTGAGACGGAAAAAGCCAGAGATGATGGGGCCAGGAACAAGATATAGTCCCAAAGGACCCACTCACCTTCAACTGGGTCCCACCTCCATGGTTTCCATTACCTGCCTTTCAGTGATGCCACCAAACTATTAATCTATCAGAAGATCAGCCCACAAGTTGGAGCCTTCATGATCCAGTCCCCTGAAGAAGGGGCACTCAGGTTGCTTCCGGGGAGCCTCTTCATCACATAGGCCAGGCACTCAGGCCCTTTAAAAAGGAATGTCTTGAAAAGCCTTAATCAAGCAAGGTTTTCTATCTCCTAGAGAGATCAGGCCCAAAAGGAAGGCAAGAGAGAAGGCAGAAAGGACCTAAAGGGGGCAGGAGTTGTGTCTACCTCTTGCAGGATATACTGGAAAGAAGAAGGAGTTTAATTTGCTCCAGATTTTAGCCCATGATCAGCTGATTCCAAGACAGATACATTGTGCTGGAAAGATGTGGTCCAGCAAAGATGTTCAGTTCGTGGCAGCCAGGAAACAGAACAAGGAAAGAGTGCCAGAGAGATAGAGGCGAGGGACCAGACAGAGATCCAAGGCTACACCTCCACGACCTACCCAGACATAACCAGGATCATACTTTACTAATCCACAAGGCATTTCTTAATCTATTCACGTCAACACCTCACGACTAACCCTCACACAGGGGACTACATGACTGTTGTCTGGCAGGCACAGGGCATGACCTGGGTGGGTTCTCTTCTCAGGGTCTCACCTGATATCAAGATGTTGGCTGGGCATAGTCTCAGCTGGAGCTCTGAGTCTCTTCCCAGTTCTTGAGATCATTAAAAAAATTCACAAAGATGATGCTACAGAAGCGCAGACCAGACCAATTTCTGCTTTGCTAGTTTAAGATCTCTGGGATTGGTGGTATCCCTGAGAAAAGCAGTTAAGATTAAAACAAAACAAAACAAAACAAAACCTTACAAGCTATTTCCCATTGCTCTTGTATCAGTTGTCAATCACTACATAACCAAATGGCACAAACTGAAATTTAAAACAGCACACATTTATTTGCTTGCATTTTTATAGATCAGAAATCTGGGCACAGACAAAGACATGGAAGCCGGAGTATGGCAGTGCGTGGACAAAAGTAGGCAATAAATAGCCTAGCTGGTATAGTGCTGTATTAGTTACTTTCCCATCACTGGGAAAAAATACCTAGCATATAGCTTAAAGGAGGAAAGGATTTGGCTCAAGGTTTCAGAGGATTCAGTCCAGGCTTGGCTGGCTCTACCGCAGAAGCGTGGTGGACAGGCACAGCAGAGGGAAGATGGTCTTCCCATAGAAGTCAAGAAGCAGAGAGAAAAGGAGAAACCAGGGCACAAGAAGGTGTCCTTCTAGGTCACATCTCTGGTGACCCACCTCTTTCTTTCAGGCCCTACTTCCCAAGAGCACATTCCACTATGGACTCATCAATGGGTGAATCCCCTGGGGGGTACAGAGACTCCCCAAGATCCAATAACCTTATAGAGAAGTTCTACTCTGAACACACGAGAGTTTGTGGGAGTCATTCGCCATCTAAACCACAGCAAGGGCCCACCATGCAGAGACAAAGGGCAGACTGGCCTGAAGAAGTCTGGCAGGGGTGTGGCATGACCTGTGGGTGGGTTCTCTTCTCGGGGTCTCACAAGGCTGCAAGAAGATGTTGGCTGGGCACAGTCTCATTGGGAGCTCTGAGTCTACTTCCTAGCTCTTGAGGTTATTGACAAAATTCAGTTTCTTGTGTTGTAGCACTGAGGCTCTTAGGTCCTGAAAGCCAACCCTCTGCATAGGTGGTCCACAGATGACATGTCAGCTGCTCCAAGCCAGCAGGAGATGTTTCTGCTTCCTTGAGTTTCTTCCTCCAGAACGGACTGCCTCTTTCTCCCTCTCTGTACTGGGGATCGAACTCAGGACCTTGTGCTTGTGAAGCAGGCTGCGGCACCACTGAGCCAAACCCCACGCCTGGACTGTCTGTCTTTTAAGGATTTCCATACAACTTAGCAACTTGCTCAGGATGACTTCCCTTCTGATGAACTCAAATCAATTGGGCCCAAATCAATTTGGGGCCTTCATTGAGTCTGCAAAGTACCTTCACCAAGTCTGCGGCTCTTCTGCCCTCATCACTGCCCAAGCAACTTCCAACAGGACCACCTACACCTCCTGTCCCGAGTCCCCTCCCCAAATAAGTCAGCCACTCAGGCCCTTTTCTCCCTTCCCTTGTGGGACTAAGTGTCTCAGAATCTTGCTGCCTGGTCAGACTTCACATTGCATCGACTCCAACAGGATCAGGTCGAGTGCCCTCTGCATGGCTTTCTCAGCCTCTGTGCCATGGTGGACCTTGAATCCAGGTTGTCAGAATCCTAATGATTTGTACTGATATTGTCATTTTACCACTCAGCTTGCTTTGTGATCAAGCCATTTCTTAACATTCAGTTGTGTGTGTGTGTGTGTGTGTGTGTGTGTGTGTGTGTGTGTGTGTGTATTTTGTCTGCTTACCGTACACAGAGCCTGGCTCAGTACCTGCACTCAGGAAACATGAACCACATGAAGAGTATGGTCCTGGAAGGACCTATAATGTATCTTTTCCAATGTTAATGAATGAGAGGTTGAAACATTCTTTCTGTCTTCATGCCTTTTCCCAGGATCTAGTCCAGTGCAAGGCAAAAAAATAGAATTCAAATGTCAGATGAGAGTGAAAGGGAAGGCAGGATAGTGTATGGAGACTTAGTAAAGGGGAGAAGGGGGAACCAGTTGGACTGGGCCTGGGGGACAGACTTGGGACAGAGAGCCACCTACCATCAGTGCCCCAGCCTAAGCAGGCCTGGCAGAGGAGCTGAGCCTAAGCAGCACTTTCCTGCTAAGTGCTCTGTGGGGAGGTGCAATGTGTCTCTATTTAAAATTAATTTTTCAGAATTGGAAGACCTACTCTGAAAGGCAGTGCTCCCTGGTGGCTTCTGGCAGGATTGAAAAGCCATAACTTTGGAGAGAAACACAATAAACCAGAAATTTCCTCCCAGGTGAACGGGAAACTGCCTCTCTCCTTCTGAAGAGAGCATTTTCCAGAACTTTGCTCATCAAGTAGCTGGTTTGCAAGTCATTTCTTCTCTTTACAAGTGAGCCACATTCCAGTGGGCTGCCTGCTCCCCTCTCTGATAGATGGGCCGCGGCCTAAGCAATCCACATACATGGCAGAACACAACAGTGATTTCTCTTTGGCTGGGAGCTATGTTTCTGTATTTACATGTGAATAGAGTAGCATGGGATGCTTTGGAAATCTGCAGTATTTTCTGCCAATAAGGAAACGTTACTGTACAGCACAGTGGACTTAGAGGACTGGCTGAAATCAAACACATGTGTAGGAAGTGTGTAGACATAGGGCTACAGAGAGTCACTAATTCACCCCACCCGTATTTACAGAATGCCTACTATGTGCTCAGGATTGTTCTGGGCACTGGAGAAAGAGTCCTGATAAAACAAAGCAAAACAAAATCCTCTACCTTTATGGAGGGAAGTAGACAATTAATATGTTAGATAAGTAAATATCACTGTGTGTCAGCCATCGATGAGTGTGGAGGAGATGAATAAACTGGAAAGAGGGGATTGGGAATGTTGCGGGGGTTGCCTGGGGAAAGACTCACTGAAGAGGTGACATTCGATACAGGCGTGAAGGACGCGAGGGAGCTGGATGTGCAGAAATCTGGGAATGCATTTTAAAGAGAATACAGCAGGTAGAAGGGCTGGGAGGTGGAGCATATTAATGAATTTAGGAGCAGCAAAGAGGAGAGTAAAAAGATCAGAAAGGTACTGGCCAGAAAGGAACTTGGGCTTTAGAGGTCATTATAAAGACTCTGGGCTTTAATATTAATAAGATGTGCTGCCAGTGGAAGGTTCAGAGCAGCCACGGTGTTCTGCTGTGTTAAGAACAGATTGCAAAGGGAGACAGGGAGAAGCAGAGAGGCCAGGGAGGAGCCTGCTCATGTAGGGGTGAAGCGGACTATGGACACCGGAAAGGAGATGGAATCCGAATCCGAATTCATTCTGTAGATAGCTCGAGTATGATTAATTGATGGGTTTGTGTGAGGTGTGAGAGAAAGAGCAGAGTCAAGGAGGACTCCCAGGTTGATGGCCTGGGCTGCTGCAGCAGGACGCCTGTGTCACCCTACGGGGGCAGAAAAGAGAGCAGGAGGAGCAGATCTAGGTGGGTGAGGGTGCAGGTGGGAGGAGATCAGGGGCTTAGCTGTGGAGATGAAGCGCCTCTGACACACCCAAGCAGAGAAAGCAAATAAATTATTGGAGAACAGAATCTAGAATTCAGAAAGGAATATTCTGAGTAGGAAATATAAATGTGGGAGTCATTAGCATATAGATGGTATTTAAAGCTCCAAGACCGGATGAGATCATCCAAGATGTGAATGAGTGTAGATAAGAAAAGAAAAGAGGTCTACGGATTGGAATTGGGGGCACTGTAATATTTAGAGGTTGGGGACACAAGAAAGAGACTCAGAAGGAGCGCAGGAAGCGTGGAATCTGGACCCTGAGGGAGGAGTGAAGCCCAAGGCAGAAAGAGCGTCCAGCTGTGTCAAACGTAGGTCAGGAAGAGAAATGAGGAGGTCATGAGTGACCTTGACTGAACTCCTTGCTGGAGCAGCGGGAGTTAAGGCCTGGCTTACATGAGTTCAAGGAAGAACGGGAGGAGAGACAGTAGGAAATGGGAGCATAAAGAACAGTTTTAGGAGTATGTTGTAAAAAAGAAGAACGGAAACGGGTGGTAACTACAGACTGAAGTGACATCAAGCTTCTTCCTTTATGATTGGAGCAGTAGAGATGAATATAGTATCATCGGTTCCCAAGTTGCATTAAATTTGAGAGGGAGCTAGACACAGACGGAAGTCATGATGGGAGATGGTCACAGGATAAACATCTAGCAATGCACTTGAGAAAAAAAATCTAGCCTCGTAGGAGGGGAAAAAAAAATACTTCAGAAAGATAAATTCTAATCCATTTCTTGAAAAAGTGTGTTTCTTTTATCTAGGGCAAGAAAGAAGGGAATGATATTTCAGATAGAAGGAAGAACAGGAATCAAATTGCAGAAACCGGAAACACTTGTTGTGGGTGCAAATCACAAAAAGCTCCACTTTTCCCCTCTGGAACTGCACTGTCTGGGTGTGCCTCTCAGACTCTGAAATGGATGTGACCTGGGGCAAATCACCAAACCAATCTGTGAATCAGTTTCCTCCGACGGAGAGTGGGGATGAACAGTGTCTGCCTCATAGCCTTGTCATGAGAGTTTGAAATAAATCAGTGCATGTGAAAAGCAGCTGGAACAGCGGCTGGCACACAGTAGGTGCACAACAAATGCTCACTCTCCTAATTACTGGGTGCAAACAATGAGGCAAGGACTGATGAAATGGGAAACCGAACACTCAGTTAGACAGATATAGACGGACTTGTATGTCATACTAAGGACTAGACTTCGTTCTGGGACCCGAGAGTTGCTTGGAGGGCTTTAGGCCAAGGACCCTCACGATTAGACTGGTATTTTAAGGGTCTCACTGTGGCCGCTTCATAGGGGGAAATGTTGGGACCTTCACAAGACCAGGCTGCATATTCTGGGTTAACATTTAGTGTGGGAGTCACTTCCTTCTTTGAGGCGCTTTATTCATCTGGGGTGTAGGGGTTATACAACACATCCAAAGGGGTGCCCCAGGGAGTAAATTAAACAACGGAAGGAAAGCTCTTAGAGCAGTGCATGGTCTATTATAGAGGTACAACAAAAACTTGATTTTGATATCAGACATGTTACATGGGAGGAGGAAAGGCCTCCTGTCCCACCAGAGCAGCTCTCACCTCTGGGAGCATGCAAAGGACCCACGCATCAGCTCTTGGACCTACACAGGGTCATTCTTGCTCTTTCTTACCCCACTCTTGTCACAGTTTACCCCGGCTCAGCTGTCTCAGCCCTGACCTTCTCCTAAAGTCCTGGCGGTCTCCAAAGCCAGAATCTTGACCCCCGAGGCTGGGGAGTGGGTAAGGAGCGCTCCTGATGTCACCAGCCTTTCCTTTAGCTGCTGGCTGTTTTAAGAGAGCTGTTGTTTTCCCTCTGACCCTTGCCACATCGCAAACCCTTTGCTTTGCCTTGTACTTTTGCAACACTTCGGTCTTATCTCCTCTCACAGTCTGCGCACTTCCTGAAGGCACAAACTGCACAGTAAATATGTCTCAGTACCTGCCTCTCCCGAGCACCGCCCTGGCTCACGGCAGAGACTTGCTGTGGAATGAACCGAAGAGTTGACTGATGCTCACGCAGTGCTGAAAGCCTGCCAAGCTGTGAATAAGTGTGAGTTGGTTCGATTATGAAAGATGGGAAATCATGTCTTCTTTTTAAGAGTGTAAAAAAAAGCCTCCCAGCCGCCTCAGGCTTGCTCAGGCAGAGCAGGCAAGGCTGTGACCCGTGGGCCCAGAATCACACCTTGATAATCTCAGGATCGACTCATTAGGGTTAGGGTCCCCAGGCAGGTCCGTGCAGGAGTCAGAGAGCCGAGGTGGTCAGCAGTGGTTTGAGGCCCTCCTCCTAGCCCTGGGCTTTTGCCTCCAGGAGTCATCTGGAGACAGAAAACATGCCGCTTTACACGATCCTCTCCCTCCTGTTCCCCTGGCACGCGTTTTGTGCTGACGTGACAGCCACACGAACAGATGTCTCTCTGGCCTCTGGGAAGGCAGAGGAGTGCAGGCCCCATCCTGAAGCTCCTCCTCTTCAGGCCACTGCAACCCAGGCCATGAGTCAGGCAGGACCAGTCAAGGGTGCGGAGGGTGGGCAGGAGGAAGCGGGGAAGGAGGTGGGAGAGGAGAATCAGAGGCCTTGGTGTGGAAAGGGAATTCCAGGGATTCTCTGGCCCAGCTCTTAGGTCTTCCTAACGCATGGGTGCTCTGGTTTTGCAGGGAAATTGGCCACTGAAGCCGGAGCGGGCGTCGTGTCTGTGTCTGTGTGCAGAGAGGACAGAGGAGGGCGACGGCTCAGGCCTGCTGCATTGCCTGCTCCCAACCCCTGCTTCTGGCTGAAGGTGGTGGTGACTGGGGGATGCAGAGAGGATGCTGTTGCCTGGGAACAAGTAACCCGGCGAAGGTGAGTGTGCATATGTGTTTGTGCATGTGTTTTGGGGTGTGGCCCCCTCCTCAGTATCCGGCTTCCAGTGTCCACTTCTACTATGGTGCTACTAATGATACTAACACTTGCAATATCACTAGCTAACAGTGCTGCTCAGCGTTTACTGTGTACCAGGCACAGTGCCGAGGTGATGAAATAAACTCTCTAAAAAACGACCAGTACTATGGTTACTTGCATTTTGCAGCCAAAGGAAATAAAAGGAAAGAAATTTAGGAACCTGACCACAGGTGCAGAGGTAGGTGTCTTACCGGGAGCCACAAAGACGAATGCCAGGAATGTCCAACCTGTGGCCCAGCTTTTCTTTGCCCTCTTTTGTTTATTTTTAAATTACTTATTAACTTTTAGTAAATGCTTTCTACACATAATAATCACAGTCACCAAGGTGAATTATCATTATACATATCGTGTCTGGAACACTTTTACTATTTTTGTCCTCTTTTTTTTTTTGGGACAGCATCTTGCTACATAGGTCAGGCTGGCCTAAAACCCATGGCAGTCTTCCTGTCTCAACCTCCAGAGCCCTGGGACCACAGGTGTGGACCACCACACCTGGCTCGTCTTTCTGCTCCTTTTTTAAAATTCTTTTTTACAAGTATGTCATTTATTTATTTATATCCTCATTGAGTTTATTGGTACCTTTTAGGTCTACAGTGCAGTTACATTCATCATTGGGATCTTGTACCTTTACACGACAGGTCTCGGTTCTCATTTTTTCCCCTTGTCCCTGCCCTCCCTTCACCCCTCCTCCCCTCCCCCTTGTCTTTCTGCTCTTTTAAAAAATTATAAAAATAATTCTTGTACTTAGATATGTTAACTATTAACTGCAGTATTCACTTTTATTATTTATAAGCAGCCCAATATAATTCTACATCACTAAGAAAATAAACTGAGAGAAAAGGAAACAGCTGAGGGTTTTAGGAAGGTGGGACCCATCTGGTAGCAGGCATTACAGTGATACCTCGGTTGTTGAACTCAATTTGTTCCAAATTCATGTTTGAACACAGACAAGTTTGCAAACTGAACATATTTTTCCCATAAGAAATAACGGAAAACCAAATGATAGGCTCTGAGGCCTCAAGATGACACAAATTTATTTTTCCAAGACTTTGACAAATTTCGCAATGATTTCTTTCTTTAACTCTAACCTGGTTCTCACAGTTTTCTTCTTAGCTTCACTACTCGTGTCACTTTCTTTGGAGTCATGGTTACAATATTTGATGCAAATGAAGCACAAAAAAAAAAAATAGAAAGCTTAATGATGGATGCTTCAGGGCTCTGACACCAGCACTGTATGTGGTCTGGGAGAGAGCGGTCATCCCTTCGTGTTGGCACGGTGACGTGGGACTCACTGTGGGCCCCATACAGGTTTTTTTCAAGTCAGATTTTCGGTTCCACTATGGAGTGAAGCTACAAACCCCAAGCAGATTGTTTTGAATTTTGCTGTTCAAGTAGTGACAAGTATGAGCTTGGAGCCACCCCATGACTGTTCTGGAGCCTGGGAGTCTGGGGTCCTCTTCCCAGCTGGCCGGTGGCGTCTCTGCTGTCCCTACACATGGCAGAGGAACCGCTTCTCTCTCGAGTGCCTTCTTGAGCCACCCCTCCCAATGGCCTAATGCTTCTTCGCCTAATGCTTTATGACCTGCCAAGGCCGCACCTTCAAACACCATCATGTTGGGAAGAAGAAGGCACCATAAGTGCTCAGTCCATAGCAACGGGTAAATTCACACAGCCAGAATTTGCATGTGTGGTAATCATTAGGGTTGCTGACAAATACTTCTCTCTCTCTCCTTACTCCACACCCTCATGATAGAATTTTCTGAGTCAATTGAACTCCACCGCCACTGTGGGACTCTCTGGGGCCCATAACGTAGGAGTGGAAGAATCACTTCTGGACTCCTGGCCAGAAGCGCTAGGAGCCAAAGTGTGTCTCCCTAATATCTGCAGCTCAGTGAGGTGTTTCTCCAGTGGTGGCTCAGCTAGCACTCTAAGGTGACACTGATCACATTGCACATCTGTTCTTGTCCCCTTCATGGGACTGAACCCACCAAGGCCCCACACTTACACTTTGGCCTCGCAGCATTTAGCAGAGAGCCTGGGGGACAAGGGAGAATCCCAGGTGCACTGGAGGGGTGAATAGAAGGATGGACAAGGCAGGGTTTCCCTGAAGGATAAGCTCCAGGAGGCCAAGGTCAGCTGTGTCTGGCCCTGCATTCTTGGGAGGTGACGAGCAGAGTAACCTGCTTCCAGTAACCTTGTCCCTGGGGGGCTCTGCCAGGTGGCCCGGCACCTGGGGAGTCTGCCCAGCTGGCTAGCAGTATTTGTCTCCCGGCCGGTGCAGACCTCAGCAGTAAATCAGTGAGTCTGAGAAATTTACCCCAGAGAGTGATCCGGCAGTGGCATGAATGAGTAATTTACAAAGCCCATTAAGGCGGCACAGAATTACTTATTTATGGGAACTTTTTGACAGATCTGCGGCTTAATCATTTATCCTTGTGAACATTTAGCCAGGGTCATTGGTAAATAATTCACTTATTACACACTCCGGAGTGGTTTATGGTGTTGTGACTTATGATCTCACATGAGTCCGCAGCCAGGGAATTGGAATGTGAAGGCCGTCAGAGGGAGGGGAAGCCGAGGCCCTTGGCATGCAGGAGGGAGGTGTCCCAGAGCCAGAGAGAAGGGCCTTCTGCTTTGCATCCAGCTGAAGTTAAAGAATGGGAGGACTCGGTCCCTGGCCCTGGCTTTGGTAGGGAGTGAGGGGAAGAGGTCGGAGGTTAGAGACTGGTCTGCAAATGCTAGGCCTTAAATCCAGGCAGAGTGAAACGAATCCCATCTTCCACAGCCGTTCAGGGCCTAGGGGAGAAATCCAAACGCCCAGGCCTAACATTTAGGATTTCCTAGCTTGGCTCCAGAGATGGAGAGGACCCACACAAGGCCTTCTCCCTTTGTGTCAGTGCCAACTGCTGCTTGGATGGTAGCAAGACTTAAGCAAGACGATTTCCCCTGTTTTCACATCTCCCATGGGAAGAGAGAAGAGAGAATTTACCAGAGGTGTCCTCCGTTTTTTCCATTCCCATCACTCACTGCTTTTCCCAGCAGCAGTCATGTGTCTGGGCCTGTGGCGTGTGTTACCTCTCCATGCATCTGCACCCTGCGCTCCTCCTGCCTGCACTGCCCTTCTCTCACTGCTACTGAATATCCAGTTTTCAGCTCACAGCCCACCTACTGCAGGAAGCCTTTCCGCAGGCCTAGCTACATCTGCCCCTTCTGTGAAGTTCCGGAAAACTCACAAAGTTCCAGGAGTGCATCAAGCACGTTACACATGCCACTGATGTTCATCTTCCCCGCTGAACTCTGTGCCCTCTTGGGGCCAGGACCCAGACCCCACTAAGTGTTCCCCCTGCTATCGTCAGCTCAGAGGCTGGCCCACAGTGAGCTAAGGAAACTGCCGCTGTTGTTGTTAATAAAGAGATGTCAGGTAGATGCTGTCTCCTACATCCTTCCTAGGCCCCAAAGACAGTAGGAGAAAGTAGTCAAATCTTCAAGCTTCTCTGAGATCCTGATGCTCTTAAGTAGACAGGGGAGTGCGTGTTGGGATCCAGGAGAAGAGGGCTTGGACAAGTTCATAAAAGAGTGGTAAAGGAGGCAGGCGGGCGGGCAGTCCAGGTATAAGGCCATGCAAGTGCTGTACGCGAAGATTTTCCCCAAGCCACACCTATCCTGCTCACAACCTTTCAGGAAGACCTCATAGGTTCCACATGCGTTTCCCAGAGTCCTGTCCTGGAGATTAGCGGCTTAGAGATGAAGAAGAGCTATGCAAAGCCTTCTCCCTTTATATTAATACCAGTTGCTGCCTGTGCGGTAGAAAGACTGAAGCAAGGCGGCTTTCCCTGTTTTCAGATCTTCAGTGGGAAGAGAGAGAAAATTTACTATATGTCACCTTTTCCCTAACACCTCCTGCCTACTAGGAAGTTCCCCCTAAAGTCTACTCTCAAGAAATTCTGCTGCAACATACAGGAAGCCATAGGATATTAAGCAGGTTGTCGTCCAGAGAAGGAAAGACCCGGCTTTCCTGAGATAATTTGGGAGATGAGAAAGGATAGAAGCCCGGTCATCCTAAACACAGGACTTTCTTTAATCCTTTAAATCCCTCTGGGCCTTAGGGCATTTTAAACAGATCTCTAGTCTTTGCTTAGGGTGGCCAAAGTCCTGGGGCTTAGCATTATATTTATATATATAATTTTATAATAATGATATTTAATATCATCATTATTATTATCATCATCATTTTCTTTGCAGTGAGGGGAGTTCAACCTGAAGCCTTGTTCACACTAGGCAAGTACTCTACCACTGAACTCCATCCCTAGTCTTATCCATACATGTATATATGGATATGTGATATATATGTCCAAACTGGCCTCAAACTCACCATGATCCTCCTGCCTCAGCCTCCTGAATGCTGGGATTACAGGCGTGCACCACCCTGCCTGGCTATTATTCATATATTTTTATGTTTCCCATGATAACCATACCAAGGAGGTATTCTTGTGAGCTTCTACTACTAACCAAATCGTGTCCTTCCCAGGTCCATGTATGGATCATGACTCCCTAGTGTGACTGGGCACCCCTATGTATCCCTGAGGAATTTGTCCCAAGATCTACAGAGGTAGAAACCGAGACTCACAGACACTCACGCCCCTTGTATAAAATGGCATAGCATTTGCATATAACCTGTGCACAACCTCCCTGTTTAAATCATCTCTAGATTATTTATAATACCTAATGCAATATAAATGCTATATAAACAGTTGTTCTACTGTTTTGTTCAGGGAACAGTGACAAGGAAAACAGTTCGTGCACGTGCAAAACAGATGCAATTATTCCAGGCTGACCACATAGCACACATCAGCAACGAGATAACATTTTCCACCCGTGGTGGGTTGAATAAGGCTGAGTGTATTGAGAGTTAGAATCTTTAAGGAAGTAATTAAATTTACATGATGCTACAGTTTGGATCTTGAAATGTCCTCCTCTTATTCCTTATCCCACCCCATCCCCCTACATCGCCATTTATCTCACACCCGTTCCTCCATCCCCTACCCCTCCCACATCGATACGGTGCAGTGCTGCCACCTGCTGGCTAAAAGCCGCAGCTCCACCGACCAGAGCAGGATTTTCTTTTTGAAACTTTCTCTTCTACTCGTGTAAATTCCCTTGCTAAATTCCGTTTCCTTTCTCTGTTCTCTGCAATCAGATCAGTAGTAAGATAGGTCCCTATCAAAGGCAAATAAACAAACTGGTTCCAAAGGTAAGCGATTTGACTCCCAAGGGCGATGTGCCAGCCAAATCCTCGAGTTCTGGCCAAAGAGCTGGTCTGGTCTGAGGTGGAGGGCAGGGTGCCCCTTGGCTGGTCCCTCGGTGTCCTGTGGATGGGGGCAGAGCTACTGGAAGGCTACTGAAGGGAGCAAAGGGAATAAAACGCTGCCCCTTCGTTCCAGGGCAGGAGGATAATCTTGCTGGCTGCTTTCTATTAAGTGCCTGCTCATTGGGATCTGTGTAGTAAACCATCTCATCTAATTTGACAGATGAGGGAAGTAAGGCTCATAGAGGTTTATCAATCTGCATACTGTAGTGAAGGATGATGTAATAGTTTGAGAACATAGCTGGTGAGCCTGGAATGCACTTCAAGGGCGCCGAATGTACTGATCCTCTGTCAGAGAATGTGGAACCTTAATGTCAGGGCTAAGCAGTGGCTGCCTTCCCGCCACATCAGCCCTGGCCCTCAGTATCTGTGTGAGGTCA
>NW_022900931.1:50076562-50081292 GCF_012274545.1 Fukomys damarensis
GGAGGGGGGGAGGGGGGAGGAAGAAGAAGAGGGAGGGGGAGAAGGAGGAGGAGGGAAGTCACAGAGAAGGAAAAAAAAACATGGAGATCAAAGATAATGACTAAGGTACTTCAGTCTACAGTTGCCAAGTTCTGTGTCTTCAGAAAAAAATTTCCATCTGTAGAGAGGCAGAGCACTACCGTTACCTACTCCTAGGATGACCTTTATACACTGAAGTGATATTACAGAATATGAACCTATGGGCCCGGTGCTCATTTCTCTCTGTTAGTGTTTGTTCAGTCTAAAACCATGACAGCGGCTGTCCTCAATGCTTTTGGCACCAGGGAGTAGTCGCTTCATGGAAGACAAATTTTCCATGGACTAGGGAGGGTTTGGGGCTGATTCCAATGCATTGCCTTAACTGTGAACTCTATTTCTATTCTTGCCACACTGTGATTGAGAATGAAACAAATATCTAACTCACCATAATCAAAATGAAGTAAATGAAATAATGGCGGGCCGCACATGGGTTAAAACAGATGTCAGATTCTGACTTCAAGCCTGTCATCAGATGCGTCATAATTGTTGCTTGCCACTCCTTGCTAGGGTTTTGATCTGAGTCTGAAAGCCTAATTTATTATGGTCCCTGGGCAGTCAAATCTCCCTGCTAATGTGAGTCTGTATTTGGAGCCACTTCTCAGTGCTAGCATCACTCCTTCATCTCCACCTCAGATTATCAGGAACTAGGAGCCTCTTAAACCCCTCAAGTGCATAGCTCACAGAAGGGTTAGCGCTTCTAGGAGAATCTACAGTTGGTCTTAGCCAAAAGGCCGAAAAGCGATTCCTATGAGAATCTAATGTTGCTGCTGACCTGACAGGAGGCAGAGCTCAGGGAGAAGCTGTAAATACAGGAGATGCTCTGCTGGCTCGCCTGTCACTCACCTCCTGCTGTGTGGCCTGGTTCCTAATGGGTCGCGGACTGGCACTGGTCTATGGCCCAGGGGCTGGGGACAGCGGCCTGGAGTGCTGACCCACAGCTCCCTCACTGCCTGTGACTACTAACTCATGTTAATATTAGTTATTCACTATATGAATTTTCCTGGTAGCCCCTCATCTTCAAGCACCATAGCACCCTGTGATCAAAGACTCTGTCCCACCCCAGCCATTTCAGAAACTGGGAACTGGTCTTAGTCCTTCGAACTTTGTGCTTCGCAGATGCAGTCTTTGCCTCCTTCCGAATGCATCACACCGCAGAAGCAATGCCTTGTATGCCACAGGGCAGCAGGTACTAATTAGGAAACATAGGGAGTCACATGCTTGAAGTGGAAGGCTGCTGCCTTCTATTGGTAATTTTGTTTCTGGGGAAGGATAACACATTTACATGGATTTGTAACACGATTAAAGAACCGTGAAGTAAGAGTTAGGAGTCTGGACCACCGTCCAGGTTTGGTTTGGTCCCTACCCGTGCTATCTTGAGCAAGTATCTTTTTTTTTCCTTCTGTCTTAGAATTTTCATCTCTGAACTGTGAGCATCTCTAAGTAGGGTGAGCAGCCACCCCAAACTGTTCACCTCAGACTGAATGAGTTCCCAGGATGTGGGGCTTTCATTGCTGAAACCAGGGACGCCCTGAGCCCCCTAAGGCAAGGTGGTCACCCTGTCCCTTTCTTTCTTAATCTGCCACGTTTCAATCACTGGCATATCCAGTCTGACCTCGTGGAAACAATTTTGGTTGCATAAATAGAGTATTCAACTCAAACTGGCTTCTGACACAAGAGCACTTCTTGTTAGAGGCTGAGCGTTCAGGAGACAGACCATCTCTGTGCACCATCTCCAAAGGCAGCATCCTCTTGAACATCTTTTTTTTTCTTTTTTGTATTGAGGATTGAACTCGGGTCCTTGTGCTTGTGAGGCAGGTGGCAGAACCACTGAGCTAAATCCTCCCAGCCCCATCTTGAGCATCTTGGCTTTCCAGCCCCAGGACTTTACCCTGAGGTCATCAGAGAGCTATTGCCATGCTAGGCATCATGCAACTGTTCAAGACAAGCAGAAGGAAAAGGGGTGGCACCAGCGCTTCTGTTTTCTATATCAGAAAAGCGGTGGATTTTCCAGAAACTCCCAGCACACGTCTCCTTTGATTCTGTTGTCCAGGATTCAATGATATGGCCACTCTTAGCTGGTAGAAACATTTTCTAATCTCCAGAAGTAAGGGCAGCAAGGGAGACCCACAATAGCATATGGTGTGTAGTGTTGCTTCACTGGGGGCAGCGGGGAGGAACCAGTGAGTAACTTTTGATACAGAAGGAGAGAAAGGCCTCTTTCTCTGGAGAGAAGACTGAGGTGGGTATAACAGGAGGACACCGTGTAGCTCAGGGCCCTGTAGACTGGAGGGCTGAGCAGAGGTGTGAGAAGGCCCGCAAGACAGCTGTATGTTTTGCCCAGACTTGTTATTTTTAAAGCTTAAAAATGTATCTCTTCAGACTTCACAACTCTTCAGCTGGCTGGAGCATCAGGGGCTCACAATGCATATTTAATCTCATGGAACTCTGGGAAGCCCAACAGAGATAGCCTCCTCCTTCTGCCTTCTGTTAGGAGCTGTGGGACCTACAGGTACTGAGGCTCGGACAGTGTATGGGTGTTATGGGGTCCAGCAAATGACATCCCTGTGTCTTCACCCAGGAGCTCAACTCTTCCTCGTTGCACTGAAGTGGTCCTGTACGTTCTTCCCCTTCCTGAGCAGCTGTGTCTGCGGGCTCTCAGCACAATAGGCCACTCTCATTTGTCAAACGGCACACAGCTACCATTTAGGAGGGGTCCGCTGGCACCAAGCTCTATTGTACAGACGTCCTCCTTTCCGTCCTGGGGGAGGGATTTGGCACTACCCCTGACAAGAAAACCGTGCAGAGAGGAGCAGCCCCGGGTTGCACAGTGGCAGAGCTGAGATTCTGTCCAGGCCAGTCTGGTTCCAGCAGCCTTAACTTTCTTGTTGCCACAGTCTGACCTCTGAGCGATTTTCCTAGATTTTGTGCAGTGGTTGGCACGTGGCAGTCATTCAATATATGTGTGAGGTTGCTAATTTCCTCCACCATTTCGTGGTTCTGGAAGAACTCAACCTTTTTTTTTGTATCCCTAAAATGTACCAATAAACTCAATTAAGCTGAAAAACAAAAACAAAAACAACAACAAAAAAAACTGAGCCGGGCGTGGTGGTGCACTCCTGTAATCCTAGCACTCGGGAGGCTGAGGCAGGAGGATCGCTGTGAGTTCGAGACCAGCCTGAGCTACATAGTGGTTCCAGGTCAGTCTCAACGACATAGTGAGACCCTGTCTCAAAAACCCAAAAAACAAAAAAATGTATTTCCACCACCTTTCAGAATAGTGCCTGGCACATAGTAATACACATTTGTGGAATGATAGTTACATAGAGAGGATTCTCATTCCCTGGGCTTCCCGTGCTGATAGAGAGAAATGGGCTTATCTCTACAGTAGTATATGGACCTGTCATTCTTAGAGATTATTGAACTTAATTCCCTGTTTTTGTGAGAGATGGAGAGTTGGAGAGTAAAATGATATGTCTGAAATTCACATCACTAAGTTAGAAAATGCCTCCCCCGTCCGGTTCCCCATGCAGCAGGGAAGTGTGTCAAATGTTCTTTTCCCGAGTGGAGCCAAGGTAGTGACCTTACTCGGTTCTTGGTTTAGTCTTGGTTCTTGGATCTTAGCTAAGTCTTAGGGACTTTGCCTGTGATAAAATCTAATCTTCCGCTGTAATAAAGCATCAGGTTGGCTCTGGATTTTGCTAGTAACTGGCTAGATGGTTTTATTATGTCACCCATGTAGGTCTCCATTTCTGCTAAAAAATAGAAATAATAAAAGTGCTACCTTGTATGACTGCAGAGAGGAGGAAAAGAGAGACCCGATGTAAAGTGTTTCAGCACAGACACACACCACGGAGGGAACATCCAGTGTGCAGCACCTGTTAAATAATGGTGCTATGTTTATTAGGCTGAGGCAGGCCGGCATGGAACACTGGACTTGTGGCTCTCCCATGACTCTTCTGCCTGCATCTGTCCTCCCACCCCTCCCAGAACCTTCCCTTGGCTCCAATGAGCAGCTTCTTGGGCTCAGGGGGCTGCACGAATGCCCCGACAATCTGCTCTTGCAACAGTGACCCTTCATGACTTCCTGGCAGATGCTGGCCTGTCAGTAGGCTGGTAATTAACAGGGCCCGGGAGAGGTGTAGCTGGAGCAAGGACACCAGCCACTGCCCCCAACACCGTGCTTTTCTTCTGCGCTAGGGCTAGATTTAGCTGATGGTTAAACATCCAGGAATTTGACAAGCCAGGTGTTAAACTGTTAAGTATCTATGAATTTTATTAGCTAGTTGTTAAACTGTTGGCAGCTTGGTGAGAATATTTACACTATGAAAATCCACAAACACTACAAATCAGGGCACATTTCACCACGTAACCTGTGGTTTACCTGCATGTTACTGAGCAAATCCTTTTTAAAAAATACTCATTAGCTGAGGAGGACTACAGGATTCCAGCTTGGCATGTGGCTAACACCCACATTTTTAGAACATTGATTCTTTAAATTACAAGAGGCTGGCCATGAAACTTTCAGACAATATATGACAGTAAAAACTGAAGAGTGAAAGTCTCTCCTCCTTAATACCTCCTAGCTGTGAAGATAACCACTCTTATTTCTTTTTGAGTCTCTGTAGAACTCTTGTGGATATAAAAGATAGCAT
>NW_022900931.1:50081545-50100027 GCF_012274545.1 Fukomys damarensis
ATATATATATATATGTATGGGTTTATTGAATGGGCTGAACTTGAAACAAGAAACCGTTTCATTTCTCTCTTCTGTGACTGTGATTCATCTTGCTATATAGAATCCCTCTGACTTGCCCCTGAAGACCGGCTTGAGCAGACACAATAGCTTTTTGGTCACTTCCAGGCATTGAAAAAATAGTTCAGTCCAGTTCAATTTAAAACTCAAATCTCACATCCAGTTCAAAGCTCCTCTCATCCCCCAATCTTAAGCCTGACCTGTGGGCTCAGAAACCTTCAGTAGGAAACAGATCACTTGAACGCCTTCCATCGTCTCTCTCAGGGGCACAGGAAGACAGCTCGGGGTTCTTTTCATTGAGTGGCTGCTCTTTGTAAGCTTCTCCTGGCTCAGGGAGCTGCCGGGCACACACTAGCGCTGTGGCAAGTTACTGGGAGGCCTTCTGGAGAGCGTCTTCCTGCTGCTGTTTCCAGCTGTGTGAGCTCTCGTGACCCTCACTAGAGGCCCAATCCCGCCCTCATACACTCACGGGTGGTGCCTCCTCTGCCTTGGGTGGAATCTCATGGCAATCACTTCCCACAGCTCCCACTGTGCTCACAGGGATCCAGACACCTCACTCTTCCCCTCCGTTTCCGGCCAATGGTAAGAAATGGCTGTTGTCAGACAGGAGTTGTACAGGAGTGCATGTGGGTGAGTGCGTGAGCTAGGAGTTGCTGCTGTCTGGCAAGTGTGTGGTTGAAGAGCCAAAGTGTTCAATTAGCACAGATACCAATCTTTTTTATCTCCTCTCCTCTCCTTTCTCCTATCCTTCCTTCCTTCCTTCTTCCTTTCTGTACCTGGGATCAATCTCAGGACCTTGTGCTTGCGAGGCAGCCAGAGGAACTACTGAGCTAAGTCCCCGGCCCAGGAACCTCCAGTCTTTTCGCATTCTTCTCTTGGGACTTGGCGACGTGTGCTGGGGGGAGCGTTGCAGGATTGTATTTATATGAGTAACTTAAGCTTCCCTTTAAACCGATGGCTGCCAGCAAGAATAACATAAACAATAAGCCGTGGCAAGGAGGTGGAGGGAAAGGGACCTTTCGACACTGTTGACAGGAATGTAAATTAGTACAGCTGCTATGGGAATCAGCATGGAAGTTCCTCAAAAACCACAAGTAGAGATGCCATTTGACCCAGCTGTATCATGCCTCACCGTAATCCCAGAAGAATTCAAGTCAGCATACTACAGAGACACCTGCACACCATGTTCGTTACAGCCCAGTTCACAGCAGCCAAGAGGTGGAATCAGCCTATGGGGTTGTCATTGTGCAGCCACTAAGAGAAACAAAAGTATGTCTTTTCCAGGAAAACGGATGGAACTGGCGGCCGTCATGTTAGGTGAAATAGGCCAGACTCAGAAAGACAGCTAATTGTGCAGTTTCTCTTGTCAGTGCGAGTTGGGGAGAGAAAGGGAGAGAGAGAGAGGAAGGGGGGCTGTAGAACAGGTTTTCCTGTGTCTTCATAAGGTCAACACGTGATGTTTGGCACTTCCATTAAGAATAGAGGAGGGGGCTGGGGATTTGGCTCACTGGATCTGCTGCCTACCTTGCAAGTGCAAGGACTGGAGTTCTATCCTTGGTATACACACACACACACACACACACACACACACACACACACACACACACACATATGCCAAAAAAAAAAAAGTGAAGTATAGGCCAGATGTGGTGAACACCTGTAATCCAGCATTTGGAAAGCTGAGGCAGGAGGATTGCTGCAAGTTTGAGGTCAGCCTAGGCTACATAGTGACTTCAAGGCCAGCCTGAACTACATAAAAACCAAACCAAAACAAAAGAACAGAGTGTTTACTGGTACCTACTGTTTTCAAACATAGGCTGAAATTTAAATACAGTCCCTATATATAAATTTATTGCGTGTACATGTGATTCTACCATTTGCTTTTCTTGCTGAACAAACTTCTATGTCCTGGGCATAGTATTTTTCATTGCATGTAGCTCTACCTCTGCCTCTTTTCTTTTTACTATATCTTTTTTCCTCATACATTTCTCTTTCTTCTCTCCTGTGTCATAAACCAGGACTTTTAGAAATGCTTAAAACAGCAAGCCAGTGCTTCTTGCTCTTTAAGATTTTACATTGCCTTATGGTTATTGTATGTCTTAAAAAAGGCTTAGGGGAAAAACGTTTTAGGGGACTTGAACATATGTGTGTCCCTTAACAGTGGGATGGAACTTTACACCAACTGGCATCAATCTTTAGAAGCCATTTAATAGCTGTAAATATATTGCCATGCCTACAAAAAGTGATATATTTAATAATCCCCTAGTGGATATTTAACTGTTGCCAGTTCCTCCCAATTATAGACAATATTACACTGAATATCCATTCATCTTATCTTTTTGTTCACTAACTCATTGGTTTTAAGTAAGCAAAACATCATAAAATCAGATCTTTTCCCCTAATACACCTTTTCAGTAATCTCTCTTTTTTGGGGGGAGGTTTGAGACAGGGTCTCACTATGCAGTTGAGACTGACCTGGAACTCACTGTGTAGCCTCCTGAGTGCTGGGATTACAGGCGTGCACCACCAAGCCCGGCCCCTTTTCAGTAATCTCTATTGCAGTCAGAAGGCAGAGAGAGAAGCTGGAATGGGGATGTGCAGGTTCCTAGGAGGGACTCTTCTAATGCTGGTGACTCTCTACCCTTCGTTCTCGGCAGGAATATCTCTAGAGTTGAACCTGGTGGCCTCTCAGTCCAAACCAGGGCACTCTCATGTGAGACCTGAATAAGACACACAGAACTGAGCACTGAGGGCTTGGCACTCAGCAGGTGCTCAGTAGATGGCCGTCTATCCTGAAGCCCCTCACCCAGCTTTATCTAGTGGCAGAGCGCAGGAACAGTTGTGGATGTAATTACCACTCAGTCAGATTGACTTAGCTGTCACCTGTAAATAGGGCTTGCTTTTGACAACATCGTGCTCACTGTTAGGTCTTCACAGCTCACCACACCTGGCATGACTGTGCCACCCCACGAAGGGCTCCTACCCCAAAGTGTGAATCCTTGAGACACAAAGGAAATGGTAGCCACACAAGATGTGACCAGAATATTACCTTTTGAGCTAATACCTGGAGCAAGTCACATTTTAATAAATAGTAGTTCAGGGCTGGGGATTTAGCCCAGTGAGTGGTTCCAGCGCCTGCTTTGCAAGCGTGAGGTCCTGAGTTTGATACCCGGTACCAAAAAAAAAAAAAAAAAAGTAGTGTGGAAGAAAAAAAAATGTAATTGAAAGCACTTCAAATGTTTAGACAGGAGGCATTTGTGTGTATGGTATGTTCTGCTGTAGCTGGCCCTCTTGGTTTCAGTCTCTCCTCTGCCAGGAAGATGGTGCAGAACAAACTCTTCTCTTCCTCTTCTCCCTGTTTTCACAAATTCTTCTTTCATCAAGTCCCCTGAGCTCTGCTGCCTTTATAGCATTTCCCCCCTGTAGGGCTCTTTCTTTCTGATCTCAAGCGCGTGCACACGCACACACACACACACACACACACCCCTATCCCTCCAGAGTGGACCCCTTTCCTATCCCTCCAGAGTGGACCTCTTTCTCTCTTTTTGGACTGCCCCTGGGAGCTGTAGTCCACCCCTGCCTGCTTCCACACAATATGAAGTTTTGCCCATAAGCGTCACCATTTTGGGAATTCCCAGGAAGAAAAGTTTCCCTGCTTTACAGAAGGGAGAATAATAAGCAGAGGCAATGTTCCCTAGGTGTCACACAGCCTCATTACCCATCTTTGTCACCCCTTCCAGCAGACACTTTCATCAGACCCTTCCTCCTAGTCCTGCAGTAAAGGAATCATAAATGCATCCAAGGCAATGGTTTTGAGCATCCTGACATCTGGCTTTGTGCTGTGATTTTTGGGGTTCTTGGGAACACTCTTTAGGGCCTCTTCCAGCATCAGAAGTACTCAAGTCTCTGGTTGTAAGTTGTGTGTTGGTCCCTGAATTCGAACTTCTGTCCACTGCTATCCTTTGTCCAGAGAATGCAGCTCATAGTTCAAGACTCAGTGCAGGGGCTTTTCACCCTGGGAAGCTTCTCTCAGACCTCCAACAAGGGAAATGACCCTGTCCCTGGGATCCCAAAGGTGCCTGTGCTTTACCTCCCTCTGAACACTCACCCTAGTTTGGGTCAGGATTGGGTGGGTGTAGCTCTGTGATGCTACACTTCAGATGACATCACCCAGGGAGAGCGAGCCTGTCCCTGGCCAAGGAGTGGTGGCCCAGCTCTGCCCTCGAGGCCTGAGCTTCAGCTGCAAGCTTGGGCTGGCAAAGATTTTACTGCATCCC
Organism: Fukomys damarensis; assembly: GCF_012274545.1. Lineage (NCBI taxonomy): Eukaryota > Metazoa > Chordata > Mammalia > Rodentia > Bathyergidae > Fukomys > Fukomys damarensis. The sequence continues at coordinate 50,085,880 of NW_022900931.1, forward strand.
TACCTGGGCTCCAGTAATGATAATGAAGACTTAAGTCTTATTTTTTAAATAGGAAAATAATAAATGCTGACTGGGAACATTTAGAGTACACCCAGAAAGCAGAAGAAACAGCACACAACCTTACCCCAAAAGCTGAAAAGAAGCAAAAGTATATTTTTAATGTATTTCCTACCAGTCTGTTATGGCACATTTAATTCAATTGTGGTCACACGATAAACACCAAATTGCACCTGTTGATATATACACACGTACTAATTAATCAGGCATTCAGAGCAATGAAATAAAAGGGGAAGATACAAATTTTTAGAGTGATAATTCTCTTAGCTCAGTGTCTTAACCATATGAATTGTATGGCTCTGGTTATGAAGGTTGAAATAGCATAGACCCATTTAGTGCTTAGGAAGGCTTTTATCAAATCAGCAAGGGATTATCTTGGAACTTTAAAAAATTTTTGGAGGGGCGGGAAGCAAAAGCAAAATAGAATCTCTAGGAAAGCAGATCTACAAATATATTTTAATTAATTAATTAATTATTTTGGTACCAGGGATCAAACTCAGGACCTTGTGCTTACACAGACCTGAAAATATAGGATAAAATATAAATGAAAGAATAACATTCTAGCATTCTAAACCAAGAAAAATTCTAGCTAACATTTTAATATGTTTTCATAAAAACCTCAGAAAATTATATGGTAGCCTAATCTCATACCATGTGTCTTGAATTTTAATCATAGTTAACAAAGGAATATTCTTAGAATTTAGGTGGTGGATTTTATGTGAAAGCTTTGGTGACACGTATTTTTATTTTCCACCTGGTGGTTTATAGTTCTTGTTTAATTAAAAAAGACTGAAGGGCTAAAGGTGTAGGGAAAGTGGGAAGGGTAGGGGAAAGGGAATAAAGGAAAGGAAAAATATATGAGAAAATGAAAAAATAGAAATAAAGTGTTTGTAAATGGGGAGGGGACTCGGAGGGGGTGAAGGGAGGGCAGGGACAAGGGGAAAAAATGAGAACCAAGACCTGTCATGTAAAGGTACAAGATCCTAGTAATGAATGTAACTGCATTGTATACCTAAAATGTACCAATAAACTCAATAAAAAGAAAAAAAAAAGACTGAAGCTCTAGTGGTTGGCTTTAAAGATGGAGAAAGTCATTAATAATCTTTTTCGGCAATGAAAATGGTCATTATGCTCTTTTGCTTTCTTCTGTTTTTGAGAAATGGTAGAAAGGGGGGAAAGGAAAGTTTTTTTAGATTAATAATTATCTCAGTTCAGTCTCCCAACCATATGAATTGTTTGGCTCTGCTTTACCAAAGCTGGAATAGAATAGATCGTTAGTTTTTTATGTAATCTTTTTTTAAAAAATCAAATTGGCAAGAGATTGTCTGCAAACTGTGTTTCTCTTTTCATTTTTTTTTAACAGGCAGGAAACAAAAGCACAATAGAATCTTTAGGAAAGAAAGCAGGCAATCTTGGAAAATATACAAGGTCAGACTTTGGCCATAGGCTGGCAGAGCTACTAGACAGATACTGTTCAATTGCTTCTCTGGGTTTTGAGCCCAATGTAAGTAAGGCCAGATCCACTGGTCATTTATACGATGGCTTCTTATTCTGCACTTTACCATTCTGATTTGTCTCTTTATTGACCAGAGAATAACTGGGAGTGAATCGTTTCAAGTTTAGCTCACGTGTGGTAGGCGTATGTTATGCACGCTTTAACTGTGGTATTTGTTTTTATCCTTTGATCCGCTTATGAAAATCAGTTGTTTCCCGAGAGGTCTTCCGGTGAACACTTGATGTGGCAGACAGATCACTCTCACTCGCCAAGAAGCACCTCCATGGAGCGGAAATGGTGCACATTACATGCTGCTAGACTGGGCTGCTCCAGGACTGGTCCCTCCTGGAGAGCACGGGAGGAGCCCTGCAGCAGCCACGAAAGTGCACTGCTCTGATCTCCCTTAAGAGAGAACCAAGGAGTACAGTACCCAGTAGCCTCCAGCTGCAGGACAGTCAGGTCCGCTGCCCCATTTGAGTCAGCTGACCTCTTCCCAGGCAGCCATTGAGCACAGCAAGGCAGCAGGGATGCTTCCTGCTAGACATGGTCATTCTGGGCCTCTGTACTAGCAATCTGCCGTGCAGTTTCCCATTGGACGGGACAAGACTTCCTCAGAGCTGCGCAGTGGTCTAAGTGTTTATTTACCCAAACCTCCTGCCTTTCCTTCTCATTTCACAGAAGGAGATACAAGTAGCAGGGTGAAGACTTTCTTGGGATCTTCCTGACCCCCCTCCCCCTTCTTTCAGAATCCCTTGCAATTATGTCTGACTTTAATATCTACTTCCCATGTTTAGTATCCCTCTGGCAGAACGTAGCGGGCTGCTTTGAGCAATTGTCTGCAGGGACAGTGGTGACACGGGGTGTGCTTGGACAGACAGCTTCCCCAGAGCAGCCCAGAGCTCAGCAGAAGGGCCAAACTATTTTAGAGCAAACACTTCGTTCCCGGTACCAACAATTATTGAATAGCTACAATAAGGCAGTCCAATGTGCTAGTAACATGTGATGTAGTAGAAAACAAGATGACACTTCTACCCTCAATGTGCCTGTGGTCTTCTGTAGGGAGAAGTAGCACTACAACTGAGAATGCTAATAAGGGCAGCAGCATCAGGGATGAGGTAAGAAAGAGAGTGAAAAGAGAAGAGACCGTTCCTCGGATGAGCTTCATCTGTTCACTCCTTGGTTATAAAACATGAAAAAGCAGGAATTTTGGAATCGCAGAAGAGACTCATCCAGGACGAGCCTATCCCGTTAAGAAAACGGCCATGAGTGTGGATGTCAGGAAGTGAACATCATGGTGAGCAGGGTGAGTGAGTCTTACAGAGATATCTGGGCCTCTCTATGCTCATTTTGGTAGGAATCTAGCAGAGGGAATGAGATCTATGGAGAGCTTTAGAGAATACATTAGGTTCCACTCTACTTACCTCTTGGCTTTTGCATCATGAAGCCATTGAGTTTTTCTTTCTTTTGCATCATGAAGCCATTGAGTTTTTCTTTCTTCAGTCCTCTGACTTAGGTTTTTTGTACTGCAGTTTGCTGAGGCCCCTTGGCTGTTCTGGCCTGTAGGCCAAGGACTAGCTAAACTCTACCCGGATGGAGGTTATAGAGGGAGATTCTTCTACATGTTTATGATTCGTTTCCCTTCCTTTACCCCTGTCCCCTTCAGTCTGCTTTTATGGCATATGTTCAAAAACGGATGAGAGGGAAATAAACTCTGATGAGCAGCAGTGATATTGCTTGCTGTCGTTACTCTTTCCCTAAGAACTTCACCCAACCTTTCCTACCCTCACCCCGAGTTCACTCCCCACCTTTCTCTCCCCCCTGGGGTCTAGTTCGGTAAACCATTGTCATAATTGCTCACTGGCAGCAGCTCCACTGGGGAAGGGACACTTGGGTAGATGGATTCTGAGAGGTATCTTGGGCCGAGTGGGCCCTATGACAACAAGAAAACAAAACATGGTATTTACTGGGATGGTAAACAAAATGGAGGAAGCAGGAGGAAAAGTAGGTAAGGAGAAAAGATCGTATCTATCAAGTCCGGGAACAATGGTCTTGTTGAGATAATGGGATGACCCAGTTTATGTGGGGCCTTTTACCATGGGTTCTGGGATAATGAAAGATTGAGAGGGTGAATGGATGGTCAGGGGCACCTTAGCCAGAGAGCAGATGGGCAGCTGAAATCAAGGATAAAGTATGCTCATGATTCATGGCCACAATTCTCCATCTGGTCTGGCCTTATAATTAAGCTGGACGCAGCAGCAGGGATGAAGTGTCCAGAGGGCTCCAGCTGGGACTGGCTGACTTTCTCCAGCTCATACCGCAGCCCTGGGGCCGACGGTGTGTCCCCATTTATACCAGTCGTCTGTCCAGACACAGGCCATTGTCTGTGTCAGCAGAGGGCGCTCTTTCCTAACAGACAATTTGGGTTTACTCAAAGACTGGGCTGTAGGAGAGACCCAGAGTACAAAGAGTCAAATTTAGCCAGAACAAGCAGGCAGAGGGAGACTCCTGGTTCCTTCAGGAATGTGACCATGGCCTCCTGTATGGTGCTACCAGGGGAACTTCCTGACATTAGAGGAAACATAGAGTAGGATACCTGCCTTACGGCCTGTCATCCATCCTGTAAATATGTAGTGAGAACTGCCTGTGGGTCGTCACTCTTCTAGTGCTGAGGTATAGAAAAGATGGATGAAGAGGCAGTGTGTGTGTGTGTGTGTGTGTGTGTGTGTATTTGTGATAAGGGAAACAGGGTCTGAAGTGCATTTCCTGGAAGAGAGTTGCAGGTCTGCCAGCTCCTGTGTGATCTTGGGCAATTCACTTGACCTCTTTGGGCTGCACTGTTCTCATCTAAAAGATGGCAAAAACAGCATGGGTTGTATATCAGGATTTATTTTGAGAGGTAAATAAATTAATACAAAAAGCATCAAGCACAGCCCAGCACATGTATGCTCTCTTTCAAAGATGGCTATGATTCCTGTTCTTAGGAAGCCCACACACTAGAGAGTCTGTCAGCAAGTGTTTTGGGGGCATTCTGCTCTGTTGCAGGGGCCTGTCAGGGGCTGGGGATGGTGTGAAGACAGATGTTGCAGCACCTGCGTGGGTGGCTTAATCTGGTAGGAAACATGTACAGAAGTAGAAAAAGGAAAGTGTTTTTAGAAAAAAGGCTGGAGGTTACAGGAGCTGGAGACAGCTCTGCTCCCACCACTTTGAGCAGGATCCCGTCACTTCATCGCTCTGGCCCTTGCTTTCTTTGTTTAGAGATGGGAGGGCTTGGACTCCGCAGAAGCTGTTGCTGGAGGCATTGCATGCAGGTAGGCATGATGCAACCAGCACCCTCAGATCCACATAGTGATTTAAAAGGTCCATCAGGGGGAGGTTTTGTGGACTCAGAAGCTGCTACATGTTTTTCCTGTCCCTTCCCCATGCATTATGCCTTTGGAGCTATCTTTGTCTTTCTACCCATAAAGGGGAACCTACGATTGTGCTGGTCCCTAAGATTCTCCAGCTTCAGTGTTAAGGTTCCATGAAAACATCTTCCCTTTGGAGATGCTGGCTACTTCTCTGTCAAAATACAATTGTTGCTCACACAGGGTAGTACCTTTTGTGGTCACTCCAGTTGATCAGATGCAAGTTGCTCAGTCTTGTGGCTGTAGAAGCCCTTGACGGTGACAGGTGTTGAAGGAAGACGTTTTCATAATAGAGGACCCCTGGGTCCTGGCTGTCAGAGCCCAACTAAAGGTGACACTGGCAGTCTATTTCTGAATAACAAGTGACCCATCAGTTGAATGTGGAAAGCCTTGACTGGGTAATGACAGCTCTGGCTTTCAGAGTTTCCCAGCCATCTGAACTTTGTCATACTTGAAAACCATCCTGCTCTCTGAATCATCCTTATGAAGCAGCGCTGAGCTTTGCAATGACATCTGTGTGGACAGCAGCAGGGTGGGAAAATGGCCTTGTTGGGTATTGACATTAAGGAACAGGCAGTTGCTGCCTGCCGTCCTGTCATGAAGGATGTATTCAGACTTCTCAGAGAGCCCAGTTCTCCCTAAGGTTACTCCTACTCCTAATAGCTTGATTGCCTTGATTCAATCCAGGCGGTATAAGCCGGTCCTGCTGAGATTCCTGGATCTCTCTGGTTATGAAAAGGAGAACACAGTGCGCACCCTTTGTTGACCTGTCCCAAAGCTGCATTGCATATGAGCCACGTGCCTGACTGCCTCTCCAAACATTGGATCTTCGGTGTGTCTGGTGATGAATGTATGTGCAGTGACTGTAACCTGGGCCTCTCGATCTTGCAAAGCTGGCCTGAACTTGGAAAAAAGCATGGAGAGTGGGAAGTGTGTCTTCGTGTCTCCACCACCTTCACCTGTCTGTTCTTCAGATGCTCCTTCCAACATCTACCAATGGGGTCTCGAGAAAATGGATGAACTGCTTTTTATCCTATCAGCCTTCAGTGGTTTCCTGTCATTGATAGAGAAAACAACTTTTAATGAAGCATTTGATGTTGCTTACAGTTAAGTTTCAACTTTCCAACATCTCTCCCAAGCCCTTTCAGTGCCTGTGTACCAATTTACTCACTGATTTCCAAATGCAGCATCTCACATGTCTGTGATTTTTCCTTCTTCTAATCCCCAGCACTAAGATTTTGTTTCTATCTTCTGTCTCATGAAAGTCTGCTTGTCCTGCCCAATTTAGATGCATGTTTTGAGGAGGTTGGAGAGAGTAGTGCTTATCCATGGGGGAAACAGACCTGAGCATAAAGCCCAAACCTGCCATCTTGAGGTGGGAAACTTTGAGCAGTTTTTGTACTTAATTAAATGGAGAAAACATTATCTTCCTTATAGGGTTGTTCTGAGAGTTAAATGTGATAATGCCTGTAAAATTGTATAGTTCAGTCTGAGGCCATGGTAAGCCACTAAAGGGAGCTATTCTTAGTAATTTTATAGAGCTAGGTTTTAGTACATCCGGGCTGCTGGAACAAACTACCTAGACTGAGTAGCTTACAAGTGACAAATATTTATTACTTATAGCCGCAGAGCCTGGAAAATTCAAGATCAAGAGACTGGTAGATATGGTGTCTGGTGAGGACTTATTTTTTGTTTCACAGAGAACATTCTGTGTACTATGTCCTTACACATTGGAAGGGGTAGGGGAGTGCTCTGGGGTTTCCTTTATAAGGGCACTAACCCCATTCACGCGGCCTTTGGCCTTGTGATCTGTTCATCTCCCCAAGGCCCCAACACCTGAGACCATCACTTGTGGATAGAATTTCAACAGAATAATCTCAACACAAACACTCAGGCTATAGGAAACTTCAACAAAATGTACTGTCTGGAGTAACAGATTATTTTTCTATCACAGTGTTAGATTTATTCTTCAAAGAGGATTCTGCATATGTGTCTCATATCAAATTTCTGAAATTCCCTCCGAGTGAAGGACAATGTCAAACTCATCTCTCTCCAACCCAGCCTTGTGCTATGCATGTTATATAACAGAGATTTAATAACTACTATCAGAGTGATTATGATTAATAAGTCAGTTCTGGACATTCTGTGTTCTAGAGGAAGTTTAGCACTCTCCCACTGGCACTGAAAATTATTATTATTGTTATTATTAGTATTTTCTTTTTTGAATTGAACTCAGGGCCTGCATTTGTCAGGTAGGTGCTGAACTGCTGAGCTGTATCCCAGCCCTGAAAATATTATTTTTTCTTCTAGAGTCTATTTAGCTGAAACTTGCTTGCGAGTTATGAGGAATAAGACCTGTTTGAGAATGTGTTTCCCTCTCCTCTCTCCTCTTTCCTCTTCCCTCTCTCTCTTTCTCTCTCTTTCTCTCTGCCTTTCTCTCTCTCTCTGTCTCTGTCTCTCTGTCTCTGTCTCTCTCTGTCTCTCTCTCTCTCTCTCTCTCTCTGTCTCTCTCTCAGAGCAGGTCTATTTAGAGCAGCTCCGGCACAGAAGCACAGTAACCACTGGTAATTATGTCAACTTGAAGCAGAAGGGTGTGAGCCACCATGTCTCACTTATTTTTAGCACCGTGTTAAAAAAGGGTGGTGGGGGGAGAAAAGGGGAAGGGGAAGACAGAGATTCTTTGAGATTGATTTTTCTTGCCTTCTCATTGAAACCCACTCGAAGGGAGTGTAAACTCTCATTTAGCAGATGCAACAGAATTGAGGGGCATGGAAAAAACCTCTGGTCCCTTGAAGACAGAGTCCAGTCAACTCCCACGCCAAATACACATCAGTGCACTTTTTTGCATGCAGAGAGCTAATGCTTGTGTGCATGTGTGTGTCAGGGTGAGGGCTCTTTTACGGTGACAAGAAGCTTTGTCCTGTGAGCCCATGGGCCTCATCTGCCCAGATCTGCTTAGAGCTCTTAGGCTCTGGGGTACCTGAGGCAACACACGGACCTTCTGCTGTCCTAATTGAGAACTTTGGGCTCTAGACTGGTGGGAGCGCATTTCTGGGAGTAAAGTGGGGAATAAATGTGATGAAAGAAAATTATAAAAGTCTAAAATAAGGAAATAATAATACATGCTACACTTATTGACTGATAGCCAAAAAAACCCAAAACCAAAACCAGAAACGAAAACAAAACCAAGAAAACAAAACGAAACGAAACAAGGTGGGGTGGGGAGTGAGAGAACCCTGAGCTCTGTAGAAATAGGGAGACGGAGAACTGGGGAAGAACTTCTTCAGAGAAAAAGATTTAGTTTAATATGCATCGAGTTGAAGCAATTATGGAACGCCCAAACAGTAATATCAGCAGTGGAAAAGGCTTGAAACCTAAATTTGGAGACCTGAAAAATACAGAATGGTGACTGTAGTTAAAAATATTGTATTGTACTCTGGAAATTTGCAGAGGGTAGTCTTCAAATATTCTAATCACAGAGAAGAGGAGAAGCAGAAAAAAGAAAATAGTAATCATTTGAGGTGATATTGTGTTAATTTGTGGCAATCATTTCACAAAAATATATGTATGTCAAAACATTACATTGTGTACCTTAAATATATAAAATTTTGATTTATCAATTATAACTTTTTTTTTTTTGGTACCAGGAATCAAACTCAGGACCTTGAGCTTGTTGAGGCAGCCATGACGCCACTGAGCTAAATCCCCGGCCCTTAATTATAACTTAATAAGGCTCTTTTTAAAAAGGAAGCAATCAGAGCCCAGAAGAGAACACTTGCAGATTTTTGAACTATTTGCTTAGAAGCCATAGTTACAGCTCTGATAATAATACGGTACTTGAGCCTAGGAAGGCTGAAGTTAAGAGAAACAAGGCAGTGGGAAAGGAGGACCAAGAAAGAAACAGCAAATAAGGGGTCAGAGTAAGAGTAAGCCTGGTGAGTGTTGTGGGAGCTGAGGAGAAAGGTCACTAAAAAGATAAGGTTGCAAACTAAGTTGATTGTTGCAGAGAAAAGCCTGGGACCCATATCAGGTTGCTGTGGTTAGAAATTAAGTGGCCATGAATGAGCTTTAAATTAGTTAAAGGAGAGATAATAGAAGAGAACTGTAGTGGGCTGAGGGTTATGTGCCAAAATTCATGCACTGAAGTCTTAATTCTCAGTACTATGGCTCAGAATGTGACTACATTTGGAGATAAGATCTTTAGAGAGGTGATTAAATTAAGACAAGGCTGTTAGAGTGAGCCATAATCCAATTGAACTGGTGTCCTGATAAGAACAAGACATCAGGACACAGACATGCAGGAAGGCCATGTGAAGGCACAGGGAGAAATAGCCACCTCACACCAAGGAGAGAAGCCTCCAGAGAAACCATCCCTGTCAACCTCTCAATGTGAGACTTTCAGCCTCCAGAATTGTGAGATAGTACATGTGCACTACTTTACCACTCCCTAGAAATCTTCCCTCCTCCGTGTTGATTTTCTCAAGCATTTGGTTACAGTGATGAAAAGCTGACTAACTCACTCGTCAATGTCCATAGTTTATTGGCTGGCTCATTTTGCTAGTGTGGGGTAGTAGCTTTTAGCAACTCTCACTCTTGTGAAATCTTCTCTTTCAGTTTCTCTGACCCCTGGCCTTGTTTATGTTTAGCTTTCTGATAAAGGGTGTCACCTTCTCCTGCAGGACACCGAATGACTGTCACCTACACTCCTCTACATAGGTTCCATCCATTAATGAAGGTTCGACATATCCTGATTCCTCCAACTGCCTGCTCTGGAGATGTTAGGCTGCTATATTTATGTCAGATACAGAAGAGACCTTTTGTGGACTGTTTAACTAGTTCTCACAACTGTATAATGCTAAATTCTTACAGTGAATTCCTTTCTATTTTTTATTTTATTTTTTGTACCAGGGATTGAACTCAGGACCTTGCACTTGAGAGGCAGGTGGCAGAACCACTGAGCTAAATCCCTGGCCCTCAATTCCTTTTAATTTATACCTCTTAGTGGCTCTATTCCTTTTATTGAGACATGACTGACAGGAAATATGGCTCTAGGAGCTTTTTGAGAACACAAAGCAAAACGATTATTCTGAGAAGTCCTGTTCTTTCACATCCCACACCCAGGTAACTCATTATTTACTGTTATATGCTCAGAAGTCAGAAAGTAGCTGGGAGGCATGAAGTTGGAAATTCAGTGTCAAATTAGTGGATTTTATAGTCCATGATCCGTGAACAGCTAACCAGTGAGTATTACCACCATGCTGTGCTAGATCCTGGGTCCACTGTCAGTGTCATAGCAGTGGTTTCCAAAATGCTCTGCTATTAGAGGGAGGCTGAAGGATGATTCTGTTCCAGAGAATATTGAGCTCAAGAGGACAATTTTTGCTTTTGATACCCCAATCGAACTTGGGCCCTTGCACTTGAAAGGCAGGCTCCAGAACCATTGAGCTAAATCCTCAGCCCAAGAGGACATTTGTTTTGTGTGATAAAACTGGCACAAGAGTTTTGGGAAGACGTCTCCAGACCTCACAATGAGGCTCTGTCATGTCCCCTGTGTTATGTCCCAGGTCACCGAGGGAGGCAAAGACACTGGAAATGATAGACTTTAAGTGAAGGCTGTGATGCTTTCACCAACACCTCCTCTCATTACCACTTCTACTCAAGGGGTCTTGAGTAGGTAAACAGCTCATTTGTACTAACCAACATCACCACTTTCCTATCTTACATCCAGAGCAATTGTCCCTAGAGATGTTTGCAGGAGGTTTGGACAACATTCTTCTGTACAGTTGGCTGAGTTTTGAATTTTCATAAATTCCACTCAGTTATCATCCCAGGACCCTTCAGAACCTTGTCCGCCACCTTCACCACCACCAGTAACAACAGCACCATGGATCTCACATGTCTCACAGGGTCTGCTACACGAAGTGGCTAATTGTGCTCCATGGGAGTGGCCACTGAGTACTCCTGGAAACACCTTCTTGTCTCCTCTGGGACCACTGACCTCGGACTGAGAATTATTGGTTGAATTGAGTGAATGTAAATGTACTTTTCTTCATGACATTTACCCTGCTTATGAAAAAATTGACTAGGTCTGTTCCCAGCTTCATTCCCATTCAAGAAGAGACCGTTAGTTCATGGTCTGGGAAAGGGTGAGCGCTAGTTTTCACACATGCGCTGTGCCTTGTTCATGCTAAGAGAATGTGATGTCCCCAGCACCTTACACAATGAGTGTTCTCCCTGCTACAGGGAGGGAGGTGGGCAGAAACATAATGGTTGCAGTAGATGTGAGGACTGGGTGAGCACAAGGTGTCATTGGCTGGATTTCCAGGGAAATGGACACTGAGATGGAAGTTAGAAGACAAGGAATTCATTAGGGACTAATTTTAGCGTCAACAGTTGTCAAGAGGAAAGGAAAACACTTGAGTGGAAGAAACTGTGGTTTGATGTATCCTCTATCCCCTAGAGGGCCTAGTCTGGCATGATCTTCTAAAGTGGTGCTGTGTTGGGGTGAAGGGACCTTGCCTTTATATCCTCTTGTTGACAGCCATTGGATACATTGCTCTGGCAGGGAGGAAGCTCCTGATCAAGTGGCCAAGGCACTTTCATAAGAGGGCTGATAACTGAGGACTATTTGCTGGCAGCGATCCCAGCAGCTGTAGACTAAACAAATCCTCTATTCCAGATGGAGGATCTGGGTGATATATCACAGAGCCTACCACAAAAAACAAGGGTCAGATTCGAATACATTTCTGTGCAGGGGGACAAAATCTTTATCTTTTCACTGAGGAAGACATGACCTCTAGATACAGAGACCTTTGGGACTCAGGAAAGTCAGAGTGGGTGACACCAGAGACATCAGTGGGCACAGATCTGGCAGCTCACTGAGTGGTACCGAGAAAGATACTGGAGGATGTTAACCATGATTAAGACCACCAAAGGTCCTAAATCATCCTTTCTTATGTTTCTAGGCTTATTTCAAGTCTAATTATTTTTCAGAACCTGTGTTTTTTCCTACTCCAGCCTGTACTGGTCTCTACCTTCTGTGCTGCTCCAGGTTTGGACAGTGGTGTTGCTCTCAGTTTTCTATATCAGCTTTCTTTCTTTTTTCTTTTTTTAGTACTGGGGCTCCAACTTGAAACCTTGCACTTGTGAGGTAGGCGGCAGCATCGCTGAGCTAAATCCCCAGCCCTCTACCTCAGCTTTTTATATCAGTTTTCTGTATCAATTCTGTGCCAGAAAGAATCAGTCCATTTACCTCTTTCTCTCATAACTTCTTTGGGAAACTGATGAGCACCCCTTGATTATAGTAAATATACGGTGGTTTTACTATCAAGAAGAACAAAGATACAAGGCTGTGGAGGCATTTCAAGTCTGGGGATCAATAGACTGTCATAATTGTCTCAGTTTCGTGCAACAGTGGGAAGTAGAGGGGCCCAGGATGGCTGATAAGACCTATGTGCTTTCAAGTAGAACTTCATTTTTAGGAACAAAATGCAAAAGAAAAACATCTGGTCTCTTCGGCTCATGCCCATTATGCCAGACAGGTCTCCACATGCACTACTCACATGCACCTGGGATTGCTGACTCTTTTCCTCTACCCTGTGGCCTTCTCTCTGACTTCTGTACATCACAGCCTCCCTACCCCCATGTCCAGAACATGGAGTTTGCTTGAGCCTCACTCAAGAGTTCAGTCACTTTTGAAGAAGCTGAAATGAAGCTGGATCTCTCCTATCTGGAAGGATCTGATTCTTGCCCTCTCCTCAGTGGGTTACTAATATCTGCCTTTTAAGTAGGAGCTTGAATGAGCTGTAAAGATTTTCAAGTGCATTTGCAGGTCAGTGAGGCACATATTTCTGGTAAGAAGTGTGTCACATCCCTTGCATTAGAACCTGGAATCTATAAAGATCATGACACACATTTCTCTTTATGAGATGAAGTCTGGGAGTGCTCTAGTTAAAGATTCTTCCTGTCAAAATTCTTCTGCTCTTCCTCCACAAGCCAGCCCATTTCCTCCCCCATCGCAGCTGCATGAAGAGAGTTAATCTTGCTCTGGACTTGAAGCTTGACTGTTTGGAAGACACTGTGTCCCAAGCAGTAGTATTAGACCTTGTCCATGGATCCTGTGGTTGACTTGTCAGACTTAAAGTTTTTTACAAAACAAAATCCAAACACTTCCTTTTATTCTAGAGGGAAGTTGGAGTAGTTAATATCTCTTTTTTCCCCCTGATGCAAGCATCTACATTGTATAGAGCTGCAGTGTCTCCATCAGAAGGAGAATGTGGGCCCTGAGATAAATCAGTCCATCTTTTTCATTTCCTTTTAATTTTTGTGTATATGGAGAAGGCAGTAACCATAAACGGGGATGGTATGCTTCCCTTTTCTATGGGACCTATCTGCCTATCTAGAGACCCATCTGTTCAACCACTTTGCTTGAGATGTTACAGTTTTCATGGATGCTTATGCTTTTCCTTCTCCAAGTTCATTCTTCTGTAAGAACCGAATGATTTCTTAGACTTGACCTTTCTTCTTTTACCCAGAGAAACTGAAAAGTACATAGGACCATTGGAAGACTAATCTCCATCTTTTAGTTCATTCTAGGTGAATCCTATTTGAAAGATTTTCTTTATTCCATCAGTTCTCACAAGGCCCCCTAATTCTCTTTGGTTTATGGGAGAGGAATACTTTGCATGTTGTATTGGTCCTAGGTTTATTTTGCTTTCAGATTTATCCCTCATCTTGCTCTCCTCTTTATCACAGAGGATGTGTGATAACACAGTGCTGCTATGCATGGCAAAATTTTGGCTTTTTCTGTCAAGTAATACCGCTCCATGTGTTCAATCTTTGTTAGGGTCTACTAGCAAGCCAGAAATTACTTTTCAAGAACAGAGTAGCCATCTACAGGATTGGGCATGGCTTTGCTCTAAGCAATTTGTGTTCACCTTGGAACACGTGTTTTAGCATGCACCAAGATGCATGCATGTGTCCTACAAAAGTGTCTAGAGTTGCTACTTTGTACTCAACAAGTCGAAAGCAAGTTGTCATTGGTAGAGTCAGCCATTATGACATCCTATGGATTAGAGAAAGTGACTAAGCTTCTTGTGATTATATGGCAGAGTGTTGGACAGTCAATATAGCGCTAAGTTAGAACTGTCAATGTGAATTTTAAATGCCTTCAACCAAAAAAAAAAAAAAAAA
>NW_022900931.1:50100432-50164692 GCF_012274545.1 Fukomys damarensis
AAAAAAAAAAAAAAAAAAAAAAAAAAAAAAAAAAAAAAAAAAAAAAGAACAGGGGAGAAGAAAAGTAACTTGACAGGTCAAAAACTATGTGAAGGAGCTAGTAGTAAGCTGACTCACTCTATCAAATAAAACCATACCTGAAACCACCATTGAAACTGTCATTCTACAAGACATTTGTCTTGTGCACCAAACAGGTGAGTTGAATGGAAGGCTGTGGCAGGAATCATGATCTCTGTATCATTTAAATTAATTTATAAATTCAACAAAATTCTAGTGAAACTTTCACGTGTTTTTGAGACTTTCTGTATATTAGCTTTAAAGATTTTTTTTTCTCATTGAGTTTATTGATGTATACAGTACAGTTACATTCATCATTGGGATCTTGTACCTTTACATGACAGGTCTTGGTTCTCATTTCTTCCCCATATCCCTGCCCTCCCTTCACTCCCTCCTCCCTTCCCTATTTACAAATACTTTATTTCCATTTTTTCATTTTCTCATTTTTTCCTTTTCCCTTATTACCTTTACCCTGCCCTTCCCATTTCCCCTACACCTTTATCCCTTTTCTTCCTATTTCACATTGTCAATTATATCATTAGGATTTTATGTACCATTATAGTTTTTCACAGCAAAGAAACTGTTCATTATTTACACATGTGTGACTTATTTATTTCACTTCGGAGTATGTCCTCAATATGTATCCATTTTCCTATGAATGACTCTAAAGTTTTTACAGAATAACAAAAATCTATCAGAGATGAGGTTAACTTTGATAAAAAAGAACAAATAGGGGAACTTTTATTAACAGATATTAAAGTAGAAGTCCATAGCAACAAAGTCTATGTATCTATAAATCAGTACTACATGTATGAAGTCAAATAAACCAGTGGAGCAGACTAGAGACATCATAATTAGATTCTGTGTACATATGAAAACTCAAAGTTGATACCACAAAATAATGGCGAATGCTGGCTTGTTTGGTAAGCACATGATTTTGGGAAAACTGGATTGCTCTATGGAGAAAAAACCTGGATTTATACCTAAAATCAAATATATATAGGTAGAGTCTAAAAATTTAATGTATAAAAA
The DNA here is from genome assembly GCF_012274545.1 of Fukomys damarensis. NCBI lineage: Eukaryota > Metazoa > Chordata > Mammalia > Rodentia > Bathyergidae > Fukomys > Fukomys damarensis. The sequence goes on from NW_022900931.1 coordinate 50,101,522, forward strand.
GTAAAACTAAGAAATTAGGGGACAATAATCTAGGAAGATAAGAGAGTGACTTTGGGGTGAGGAGGGAGTGCTTAAAATATAAATTAAAAGTAAAAATAATAAATTTGATAGCATAAAAATTTAAAATTCTGCTCAGTGACACTATGGACACAGTTGGCTGATGACGGTATGAGGTGATTTGTTTAGAAAAGCAAGCGACTTATTTATAGAAAGCAGTAGTTCCTGTATATCTAACGGGAACAGGCAGAAATTCTATTAACAGCATGGGCAAAGGGCACAAAAGAGGAAGCCAAAGATGTTGACAGGCACATTCAAAGATGGTTACACTTATCAATAATTACAAAAGTGGAAACAGGATACTGACTCAGCATCTCTTTATTCCATTTGAGCAACACAATTAGAACACTTAATGACACCCAGGTTTAGGGGGTGTTCATGCACTGTTGCAGGTGGAAGCAGCTTTGGGGACACCCCGACATGACTTGTTCCATCAGTCCTTCCTCTGGATATGTGCACAGAGCGAGTTTCACACAGGTCTACAATGGGACATAGAAGACTGGCGGTGTTTATTGTAGTAACAAATTGGGAATCATCTAGGTGTCCATTGCTGGGGAAGTGAGCAAGGAAAGTATGGTGGTATATCCTGCTGAAACCAGGATCAAACTAGATGTACACACAGCCCAGATGGATCAAAAACTAGTGTCATGGAAAAAATGAAAATGAATGCAAATTTAAGCTCCAGAAAATTATATATATCATACATCATATGTACATGAAGAAAAATAAAGCACATTTGAATGATTACATTTCTAGTAAAAAGGAATAGTAAAAAAAAATACAAGGAAATAAAGGAAACTAGAGTGAAAATTGCTATGGAAGAAGGGGAGTGAGCTATAAACTGAGGGATTAACTCTATGCTTGAGGATACAAAATAAGAAGAAAAACAAAACAAAACAAAAAAAGAAGGAAAAAGATACCACAAAATAACACGTTAAAAAAGATTTTTATCTTCAGTACAAAAACAAAAATTCAACAATATATTTTATGTATTTATTTATTTTTATTTTATTTTTTGCTTTTTTGAGACAGGGTCTCACTATGTAGTTGAGACTGACTTGGAACTCACTTATGTAGTCCAGGCTGGTCTCGAACTACAGCGATCCTCTTGCCTAAACCTCCCGAGTGCTGGGATTACAGGTGTACGCCACCACACCCAGCTCAACAATATATTTTATATAAAAGGATATTTCAAGGAAAGTGGCTCAGTAAAGTTAAAAAAAAATGGCAAAGATATATCAAGGAAAACAGCACTGAAGGCTAAATTGTATGTCTCTTCCAAGCTTCCTAAATCTTTGAAATTAAATATTATGACACCGAAGTACTTGACACATGAACTTCAGGCAAGCAAAAGAGACATAAACCTAAGCACAATGACAATAACAAATGACATCTGTAGACCCAATAGATCAAGTGAATAAAAAATAAGGGAGTGCATGATTTGAACGATATGATGAATAAAGAGTTCCTAAAAGACAGTTATTGAACTTTGGAACCTAGTAACAAAGAATTCACAACGTTTTAAGTACTCGTGGGCCATCTACAAAAATTGACCATAGTTTAGGCCATGATGTTATAATGCAATCAGTTTTTGTTTGTTTGTTTTTTAGCAATGGAGATTGAAGCCAGGGCCTTTGTGCTGAGCTACATTCCCAGCCCTTTTAAAATTTTGTATTTTGAGACAAGGTCTTGCTATGATGCCCAGACTGAGCTTGAACTGTGATCCTCCTGTATCAGCCTCTCAGGGTTCTGGGATTACAGGTATACAGTTTCACACCTGCCTCAAATTATTAAAAAACAAAATAAAACAGAGAATTATGGAAAAATCTTGTCAAAAGGTAAGTTTTTAAAAATTTTATTTGTTTATTTATTTTTTGGTACTGGGGATCAAACTCGAGTCCTTCTGCTTGTGAGGCAGGTGGCAGAATCACTGAGCTAAATCCCCAGTCCTCAAAAGGTAAGGTTTAAAAATACCTCTTTACATCACCTTTGAGTTCAAGTAAAAAAATAGAGCTGATATTAGAGACTCAAAAATAAAGATAATACAAAGACTACATATTTAAACGTGAGGGCTCTAATTAAAATTGTTCTCAGGGAAATTCATTAAACACTTGGAAATAAGAAAGAATGGAAATATGAAAAAAGTGTTGATTTTCAGAACCGAAGAAAATATCAACAAAACCAATTAAGATAAAAGCAGATTCTAATGGATGAAACAAAGAATCTCACAATAGAATATATGAATAAATTCAAAAGCTTTTCCATGAAAAGTGAATAAAGAAGCTACTGAATAGCCTCATCAAGAAATAAGGGGTAATGAAATGTATAGCATTTGAAAACCTACACTGAATGGGTGATTTTTTTCTAGGAAAATATGAGTTATTCAATTTTAAGCATATGAATTATCATATTTTATGTACATGAATTAAAATTTTTATTTTATTTGAGTAACTAGAGTAACATCCATGAAAACCACTGGGAATTCTCGTTAGGGAGCTACAAGTTCAAACATAACAGGTCAGATGATTTCACATTCACTTTTTTTAATCATCAAGGAAAAGATAAATTCAGTAGTATTTAAATTTTTTTTGTTTACAGAGAAAGCAAGTTGCTAACATAATGAGAAACCAATATAGCACTGATATCAAAGCTTTTCAAAGCAAGAATAAAAAGCCACAGGTAAATTCTTATTATGCATCTGTGCAAAAGTCTTACACAAGATAATATCAAATAGGATTCAGCAGGATATTAATATATATCACACCCAGATGTCACTGGGAGAATTATTCATTATTAGGAGAACTGTTAGTATAATTCATCATATGAAGAGAAAAGGGAACAGAAGCAACACCAGAAAGATGTTTGAAAAAATTCAACATCTACTTCTGATTAGACAGTTAAAAAAATCTTGTTAATTTATATAGTGGATATTCTTTTGATAATTCTACATATAGATATAAGTTAAAAAGCAAGCACCATGGTTAATGTTGAAATAAAAAAGCATACTTATGACATCTGTAAATAAAGCGAAGATGCCTCATCACCACAAATAACATCATTCTAGCAAAGCCGGCCAATGCACATAGCGTGGGGAGAAGCGTGATTGCCGTATGGGTAAAAGAAGCAGTGATCTTGTCTGTAGATGTGATCGTATATCTAGAAAACCTAAGAAAACCAACAGAGAATATTAGAAATGCAAAGGGAACTCTGTGAAATACTTGAGTACAGTCCCAGTTAAAATTCCCAGTCCCCCAGCTTTTGAAGCTTTACTTACAGTATGAGCTAACATATAAAAACCTAGAACGTGATATATGTGCAATCGATTATCTGTCAACGTAGACGTCTAACCCGGAGAAAAATATATGTCACTTTTCTTCTCCCCATATCCACCCAGACTCAAAATGTGACAACCATTTCGGGTAGTTCTTATTGTCTGAGCGAGGGTCTTGTGATGTAGCTCAGTCTGTCCTTGAACTCATAGTGGTAACTGTCCAGTTTGTACTACCTGACTGGCGAAGGCAGCTGCACGTTTAAACCTCATCCTTCCAGTATTCATTGTGTGTTAACAAAGCTAGTATGTTCTAAAAAATAAGAATTAAACGTCTTTTGGAGTCAGGACTTCTTTTCTTTTTCTTTTTTTTGAGACAAGATCTCACTATGTAGTTCAGGCTGCCTGTAAACTCACTGTGTAGCCCAGCCTTGCCCCAAACATGCAGTGATCCTCCTGCCTCGGCCTCCTGAATGCTGGGATTATGATTGTGCATAATCACTCCTGGCAGGATTTTTCTTTCTTTGTTTTGTTTTTTTGACACAGGGTCTCACTATATAGTTGGGACTGACCTGGAACTCACTGTATAGCCTAGGCTGGTCTTGAACTCACTGTGATCCTCCTAACTCAGCCTCTCGAGTTTGTGTGCCACCATACCTGGGGGATTTTTCTTTCTCGACAGGATAGTTTAAGGGTACAAAATTTTAGTGTAAATTTTTGCACCAATTTTAGCTTCAAAAGAATTTGACGCTTAAAACTGTCCTTCAAGAAGGCCTATTTGTACATATGAATGTTTCTTTATGTACATTTTCTGTACCTATGCAATTTCTGTTAAAATTGCCTTATTAAATTTAAAAAACACTACACAAAATATCCAGTCAATAAGTTCAACTATGTATTTATATAGTCATAAAAACTTTTTGAAAGTATTGGAAAGAAGTTGCTTCTAAATATTAGCATTTTAGCTAATTTTTCCTTTCTTTTTTTCTTTTATTTTTTTATGTAACACTGTTTTCTAATGTGTTTTACCTTTTTAAAAATTTATTTATTTAATTTTTGGTTTTTTGAGACAGGGTCTCACTATGTAGTTCAGACTGCTCTGGAACTCACTGTGTAGCCCAGACTGGTCTCGAACTTGCAGCAATTCTCCTGCCTCAGCCTCCCGAGTGCTGGGATTATAGGCGTGCACCACCACGCTCGTCTCTAATGTGTTTTATATCTACAATTTAAGCAAATATTTTAAAAGATTCTTTTTAAAGATAGCTTCCTTCTAAGTCACTTAAAAATGAAACTAAACATCCACAATTTTCTTTTGCTTCATCTGTTTTATTTAACTACATTTTCACCAGATGTAAGACCCAGTTCACCGAAGTTCATTCCTTTCTGGCTCCATCTCAAGCTGCTACAGTTGGTCAAGGAGACAGCATGGGATCCCCAGGCAGATCTGGGGCACCTGGACAAGACGCCACTGTGGAGGACATATACGCGAGACCTATCCTCTTTGGGAGATGGTTTTTGCCTTTAATACAGGAGGTGAGACTTGGTCCAGGAGAGCAGTGTTCAGGTCCCTGCTGAGAGTGAAGCAAGCAAAGTCATTAAATCTGTAGGGAGTTGTGGGACCCTCTAGGTCTTTGAGGACTAAAAGGAGAAAATAGGAAGCCTGCAGATTTCCAATCTCCAGGTCTTCAGAAAGTACCAGGCTAGAATGCTGTAGAGAAAAAGGGAAAAGGGGTAAGAAGGGTGTGAGGCAGGAAAAAACTGAACACACTCAGGAGATTCCCCCATGGAGAAGGGAGGCAGCAGGAATGAGGAGGAGCTGGAATGAGGAAGCAGGCCGGTGCGAGTCTCAGGCTCCTTCCCTACCGGGAGGCTTTCCGTACGAGCCCTTGGGGCTTCTTCCCAGGCCTAACCCTTTACCAAAGACCTTTCAGAGCATGTGTTGTTTGATTGTGTCCCAACTCAGTGGGGAAGTCAAACTACATGTCATTCCACTTTTCTGACCAAGATACTGAGCTTCAGAGAAGTTTACTTAAGTAGCTCCTTATAGGGCTGGTAAGCCAGGGGGTGGCCTCCAGCTCTGCACAACTCACTCCAAATACCAGATCCTTTCCAGAGCCCCATACTGACTCCATCTCCGGAACAAGCCACAGCTATGACAAGCTCCTCCAAGTGGGCATGGGCCCATTGGTCCTAACGGTTTTTCTTTTCACCAAGTGTCCATTGGCTTGGAGGGCTCCATGGAGGTGGGAACAAGGATTGCCCCAGGTTTCAGGGCTCCATGGACCTTCAGACTCCCAAACTTTCTTCAATTTACCTCCACCCTGGAGGAACTTTGTCCTTTACAGTTTGTGGCCTGACTTCTATGGCAGGTCCAGCATCCTTCCAATAGCCCCTCATCCTCTTCAACTAGAACTCAGGGCTTAATTTTGATGAACAGAGTTGTTTAGGAGAAAGCTCAGAAAGGTCAAATAGATTATAGAACAATGCAATCAGTGTCACTTTGATTAAGACCACTCAGATTGTATAGTTCTTTGGTTTCATAATTATTTTCTTGGCATCATGTCCCAGTCTACCACCTCTTTTGAGAGGACAGATGAGGACTAATAATTTGAACACACAGAAGAATCCTTTATGACTCTGGCCCAACTTAATGTCAACTAATAGTGTTGCCCTGGCCACAGGCTGCTGTGGAATGGGTGAGTGGTTCTGAAAGCAGAAAGGGACAGTGGGGACTGGTAAAGAAAATTGGAGGTGGCAGCCTGAGGAAGAGGCTCAGAGCTGGGCCAGGCCCCAGGTGACTCTGCCATTACCCACCTTCACACACGGCCCCTGCATCCTCCTCATGTCCACAGTCAAAGGCCTCCACCTGCTCACACTCAGCCAGGGCCACCTCTGTCCCATTGCACAGGGCCACCTGTATGAGCACAGGCAGGGCCTCTTCCGCCACAGGTGGGTACAACATGGCTACCAGTGTGTGCTTGGCTGCTCCACAGCCCAGCTCTCGGCAAACCACTGCCACGTCCTTCATGTCCCAGCCGTCATCACACACGGTGCCCCAGTGACCTTCCTGTTCCACCTCCACTCGGCCTTCACAGCGGTGGGGACCATTCATCAGACGGACTTTGGGTGGGGCCTCTGCAAATGGAAAGGGTTAGCCCTTTCTGAGGAATGTACGTACTCTCAGCAGCTCCCAGTATAGAGAGAGGTTGTCTGATAGCAGTGGCGTTTGTGTGTGGTGTGAGGTAGGGGTTTGGGTAAAGCGGGTTATGACCAAGCTTTGCCTTTTCCCTACCCCATTACTGCATCTTAAAACCATCTTATCTCACTTATGGCACCATTGAATGACTCCTAGGAAAGTGAAGAAAAACAGGCTTGCACTGGATTCTCATGGGCTGCAGAAGTGTTAGAGGGAGAGAGAATTTTGTCTTTTGTTCCTAGAATTGGAGATTGAGGACTAAGAACTGTTCCATACCTCACTGATGAGTGCACCAACCACATTTATCAACTGCATTTTCTCTGCACAGGATGGAACATGCACATCCACACCCAGTGGTTTGTCTCTAATCTAATTACTGCCTTTTTGCTTTTTTCTAAACTGGAGTGGTATCTGGCAAAAAGGACAGATGGAAATCTAGAGCTGTTAATGGCCAAATTTAGAAGTTAATGAAGGAATCCAGAAGATAGAAGGGATAACACAGAGCCCTTGGATCCAGTCGCATTCCCAACCTGCACCAACATCACATTTATTTATTTATTTATTGGTACCAGGGATCAAACACGGGTCCCTGCACTTGTAAGGCAAGTGGTGGAACCACTGAGCTAAATCCTCGGCCCAACATCACAATATTGGCAGGGTTCTGGCCAAATTAATCTGTATGGTACTTCTATCCTTTGCAACCAAAATGCTCTGTGTCAACAATTAATTACTAAGATCCTTGCAAAGGCCCTGAAAAAAAAGGTAAATATTAAATCTTAGGTAATAACGAGAACATTTTTGAAAATGAATAGGTTAAAGAGAACAAACATAAGTAAGAGTCTTTAAAGACTGAGTAAATTGAGAAACTAACTTACTTTAATATTTAGCTAAATTCTGGTCTTTGTATTTTATTCTTCAGACTAAGAAAAAAAATCCATGTTCTTTTAAATTTCTATGTAGAATACTTATGTAAGTTGACTGTCAATTAAACCATCAAGAAAGTCTAGTAATTTCTCCCAAATAAAAATTGTATAGGTCACACTTTTCAATAAATGCTAATCACAAGAATAACAAAGAAATATCTAAGAAACTAATAAGACATAGGCTAAAAATAAAATCTATTTGTAAGAGATTACCAAGTCTAGGTTGTTAAAAGGAAACGAAACCCCATACTTTAGACATTAAACAAATGCAAATATTATGCAGCAAAACTTTTAGAAAGAGGTAAAAGTGGTACTTAGAGGTGAACATACAATTTTAAGAGCATTTATTAGAAATTAAGATGAGAAATAAATGTTTAAGAAATTAAAAAAGGAAACAGCTTAAAATGAAAAAAAGAGGAGAGAAATACTGAAAATAAAGGAGAAATAATTGAATCAGAAAGCCAAAGCCATTTGAACAATGAAATTTATAAATTTGAACAATACAAATAATAAAAATAACTCTGACTCTTTGAAAAGAGCAATGCAAGAGAAAAACTTCTGGCAAATATAACAATAAAAGAGAGATCACGCAAACAAACACATTAGAACTGAAAAGAGCATAATCACAAATTATGATGACTCTAAAAATTCAGTGAAAACAGTATGTGACAAATTGAAAGTCTAGATGAAATACACTTAGCTTTTTGGATAAGAGCGCCCAAATTGTGTTTTTAAAAATTGGAAAATTTGAAAAGACTAACGCAAAAGATTTGACATTAAATCCACCGGGCTTCTAACGCTATTTGCGCTAGTCTCCCAAAGACTCTTCAAGAGGCAGATATTTCAAATATTGTTTTAAACTGCTGCAGAAATGACAGAGGCTCCTGAGATCATTCTGATGAGTCCAGTCTACCCCAAAATGAAAAAAAAAAACAAAACAAAACCAAAACCCAAAACAACTCATTTATAAGTAGGATGAGAAGGACTGATGGTACATCTCTGTGATAGAAGCAATGTTTAGTGTGTGTGAAGCTTGCTTTCAGTCCTCAGTGCCAAGCAAACAAACAAGATGTAAAAATTTGAAGTAAAACATTAGTAAGTTGTATATAGCTATGGCCTATGATGACTAAAGAGGGCTTATAGGAGAATATAATGATTGCTGCATATTAGGAAATCTATTAATATAATTATCCACAATGATAGGTTAAAGGAAAAAAATGTATGTATCCAACATGATATATTAACATGGCAAAAAGCAAAGTTTCTTGATGCTGGCAGCCCTGGTCTAAAGTTCCATTTTTGTACCTATTTAGTGTATTCCAATTAAATAACCTTGGACAAGTTACTTAAATCTAAATTCTATTATCTCATTTTTAAAGGTGAACTGATGTGGAGATTAAATGAGATAATCTGAGTAAAAATCTAAATCCCATAATCTGTCTTGTCGATGGATTTTCTGTTTTTTCCTTATGTATCTTTAAGAATTAGTTGTGTCTCATTTACTGTGAGCTGTGAGTGTGCAAAATCCTTCCTAACTTTCCTCAGGGATGTCTTTCTCTTTGCTTTTCACCTGACATACTCTGTACACTGACCTGATACCTGCACAGTGCCCTACAAACTATTTCACACGTATCTGATTATTTAAGTGAAAGGAAACAAAAGGGAAAGAATTGGGTAAGCATTAAGGAAGTGATACTGTTTTTAACGACAAAAGGAAGCCTGGTGTGATGGCACACACCTGTAATCTCAGCATTCTGGGAGGCTGACACAGGAGGATCGCAAGTTCTAGCCCAGCCTAGGCAACTTGGTGACTTAGCAAGACCCTGTCTTTAAGAAAACAAAACAAAACAAAACAAACAAACAAACAAACACCCCCAGAAACTCCGTGGATTTAGCTCTGCGAAAATGCTGTGGATTCAATTCCCAGTACCTTCGAATGAAGTAAATGAATGATTGAGCACAGAACCTGGGTGAGCGAATAGGCTCTTTGGTAGAACTCTAATTCCTCGAGGGACAGGTGACTCCAGTGGAAAAGAAGCACAAGGCGCTACTTGGTATAACTTGCAGCTGGTTCTCAGGAAGATGATATTGAGCACGTCCTACCTGTAATGTTAAGTGTCACCACCTCACTTGCGCTTGGGTCCCCAGCCATTGTCAGCCTCACAAGAGAAGTTCCCAGAATGGTTTGCAGCCACGGAGAAGTTGAGGGATGTTTTTCCTTGAGAAGATGCTGAGATGCTCCCCACAATGATGTCTTCATGATAAAACCGGTACAGAATGGGGGGAGAAGCTCTCAAATCTTCACAGCGGAGCTCCACCATTTCACCAATAAAGACCGTGGCCCCAGGAGCACTAATGGTGAGAAGTGGGCTCAGGGCTGGAACTGACAGAGGCATCAGGGTCCATCAGAGAAGGTGTCATAGCTCACAGCCAACCCGCCCTCCTTACGGGTCCTCTCCATACCTCACCTCCCTGGATTTTTTTCCCATGGTTGCACCTCCTGATCTAACCCTGCAGAGATAGCTCCAGTACAGCTTTACTGATGTGAAGAAAGAGCTATGGCTCTGCCCACAGTGTGGCCTGCCTCCTATTTTATCTTCATCCCTCCTTTAGGTCCTTGGCAACTGCTGCCAGTGCCACCACCACCATCACAGCACCAACCTTGCCTTGTTAATGGCCTGTTACCCTTCAGCCTCTGTACCTTGACATCTCCTTCATCCTCACTGCCCCAGAAGGAAGCTGACCCCCGATGGGAATGGCTGGCCGGCTGAGGGCCTGCTACTCACTTCTCACAGCGATGTTCACTGCCGGGCTCTGAATGGGGCCGTAGCTGTTGTCAGCTGTACAGTAGTAACACCCCGCATGGCTCTCCTGGACCACAGGGATCTGCAGCTCTGCTCTCCGGGAGCGCTCATGTTTTTCCCCCAGTCTCTCCTTTGTGTCCTCCCTGTACCAGGAGAATGTGATGTCCCCTGTGCCTTCTGCCACAGAGCAGACAAAGATCAGCTTCTCCCCCTCAACTGCCTGGCCTCCTGGGGGACGGGTCTGCATGGAGACTTGAGACACAGAGATCCCTGCATGAAGAAGAAACAGCAGGTGAGGGCCAGGTGCGGGGAGGGAAGGGAAGGGGAAAAGGGCAATTTGAACAGTTTGGCAAGTGGGTTTCTGGAACTGAATGTTTAATCATAGGAGAGTCCACCCCACCGTGGTACAGGACTCCCCTTAAGTTACTCCTCAATAACAGTCTTACCCTGCACTTACTCTATGCTCTTTATCTCTCTCTAATAGCTGCAGCCTGCAGTGGCCTCCTGGTCCTGGGGACAGTAGGAGCAGCAGGAAGGTCACAGACTGGACAATTGTCTCACTCAAGTTACACCTCAGCTCTGCAACTTGTTCATTGCATGATCCTCAGTTTTCTCAATGATAAAGTAGAGATTCCACGGACCTCACGGAGTTCTGAAGAGTGAATGAGACACAGGTGTAAAGCACCTCTCCCACAGAAGCGTTTAAGCAGCACCTGCTATGGCTGCCACTCTCCACCTGTGTGCAGGGTAGGAGAGGCTGCAGAGTGGCTAAAAGCCATCCAGGGAAGACAGAGCAACTGGGCTCAAATTCCAGCTCAACATTCTGGGTCATCTAAGGCAAGGCTCTTCACAGTAACCTGCTTTCAGTTTCCTCCTCTGTAAAATGGGCAGTATAACACTATCGGCTTTCTAGGTGCTATTCATAGTACTATTACTTAAGGCTGTGATGAAAGGCAAATATTAAGCTTCTCTGGGCAGCACCATGTTCGTGGGAAATGTCCTTCAATCTTCTCCTCTGCAGACATTTATGAGCATCAGAGGGACTTTTGTAGAATTGAGCACAACAGCCAAAGTTCAGTCCTGGCATATATTAAGCCACATACTAAATAACAGGGGTTATTACTGTCATTTCTAGTATTATTTTTACTATAGACCTTCATTGCTCTACCTTGGTCAAATGTACCTCGCAGTTGAAAATCATTTCTTGCAGACAGAGGCCATGATTTATTTACCTCTTGGATTGCTGAGCATATCTCATCACTAGTTGTAGGGTATGCACTAGTTGTGTGCTCCAGAGAGATGTAATTATTGTTGCTTTCCTGACAAAACAAAGATGTTTGGAAGTGATGCCTCTGCAGAGATTAATAGAAAAGAGCCCAAGGGAGCCATGGTAGCTCCCACACCACAAGGGTCGAAAGCACAATGGACAAATGAGCCCACAGTTCATCTGGTGCCCTACCCCACCCCTGGTGGCCCAGCCCACTGATGCTCACTCTGCACACTTATGTAGGATTTGCTACTCCGCTTCGAGATCTTGTCCCCTAACGCCTTTGCCTCACACCAGTAATGCCCTGAGTCTTCTTTCCTTATTGCTGAGATCTCAAACTTTGATGACCACTCTCTCCAACCTAGGGTGCGGTAATCACTGATGAAATTGTAGCGAAGAGAGATCCACGACCTATCGGAAGGGAGCCTGGAGTCACAGAACATCGTCACTGAGCTCCCCTCCATAGGCCAAGAAGTGCCGAAGGTCAGTGTAGGCTCTGGAAACAGCTCTAGAGAAGAAAACAAAACAGAGACACCCTGAGTGTAGAATTCCTGATGCGAAGTGGCCCAGGTGAATGAAGCATACAGATCTAGACTCAAGGACGCACAGCCCACTTGCCACCTCTCCCTCCCTGGGCGGTCTCCTCTGCCTTATACTCTGGCCCTCCCACAAAAGCCCTACTCCTTCCCAGACTCATCCACTTGAAGAATGAGGCCCTCACCGTGGACAGTGAGCCACACAGATCTTGTTTCTTCTGTCCTTTGTATAAACCAGAAAATCTTCCTCTCTGCCTTACAGGAATAGGAGCCGCCATCCATCACTGGTCCTTGCATTGGAGATGGTAATAGCTCGAGGCCCCAGAGTAAGCAGCTATCTGATATCCATTCTTGTAGTACACTAGCTTCTTTATGTTATCGTTGTTTTCCCCAGAACATCTTACAGTCACGGTGTCTCCTTCATAGGCCTTGCGTGGCAAGCTGATGCTCAGCCAGTCTGCAAAAGAAGCAAAGATAACTTGTGCTGGCAATGCTGCTCCCTGCCATGGTGCTCTGACTCTGTTCTTGAAAGGAAGGGATAATGCTTTCCACGTGAGTTGAGAAACTGGGCACCCACAGTCGCGCTTGGGTCTGTTGGCTCTGTTAGCATCCGTGCTCAGGGCAGGTGAGTTCCACTGCCTTTTAGTGACGTTTTTTTCCTCCAAACATCCTGTTAGTTTTATGTCTACCAACGGGTTTTGATACCATTTTGTCTGACTGCCAGCAGGTTGACTAAATATGGGTTTAAAATGATTCTCTGTGCCTCTCCTTATGTCCACTCAAAGTGACCGCAGGTCCCCACGGGAGCCATGATCAACTCTCTGCATATCTCACTGCTTAGAGACTCTGTTTGTGTAGTGGTACAATCACCTCAAAGCCTTCCCTTTGTAGTTCTCCCTGGATGAAACAAACTGGGCCCCGGGATCTCCACCTTTGGTCTCCAGAGTTCTCCTTTTCAGTGGCTCTGGAAATCCTTTCTGTGCATGGGCCTGAGTGATTCCTATGGAAAGGGTTGTGGGGTCCTCTGTTTCTTCTGGTCACTTCCTCCCCATGGAGGGTGGTGATCACCAGAGAACTGATGAGGAGCTTGTGTTTTGGCTTTGCCCCCAGGAGAGAGAGAAAACACAGCAGCACAGGGAGAAGCTGTAGGCTGCTCTTTGCAGAAGGAAAGGAAGCCCAACCACCACGCTGCTCTGCGGCCCAACCCTGAAGCTGTGGGCTTTCTGAAGAACGTTTCAGCGGGTAACAGGAATAGAAATATAGGTTCAAATATCTGTTTGTAATTGTAGTGCCTTGGGCTAGATTGTAGGAAAAATGTTCTTCTGGTAAAAAACAAACAAACAAACGAGCAAAACAAAAAGCCCCTAACTCCAGGCCTGCACACTGGGCATTCCCCTTTAGTGTACAGAGCAGACACACAGGAACATGATACAGGAAGGAAACAGAACCCAGGGTATTGTTCAGGCTGCCCGCCTGGCTTATTTCTCTAACCATGAGTTTTTGGGGTAGCAGTAGCTCCTGATGTCTTGGCTCAGAAGATAGACTGTGTTCTCAAGATTTGGTCTAGGTACACAGTCCCCAGGGAAGGATGTATAAAGAGGCAGGGAAAAAGCACTTAAAACATCCATAGTATATTAGACATTTTTTTTTCATTTTAAATTTTCTGTTTTTGTATATATTCTCCCACACTTGTAATGTTTCAGTATAGGATCTATATAATATATTGGCGATACATGATCTTGTGACCAGATAAGTTCAAAGACAACTTCTGTCACCTTTTTGCCACTTTGTAATTCCCACCATCATAGTAGGAACTGAGGATGGTGGTAGGGGACACAAGGATCAATAAAGGGAGGGAAGTGTTGGAGGCCAAATGTTTTCTCCCTATGTGTTGAGACAGGGTGAGATTTTCACTGAAGATTATAGCTATACAATCAGTTTGGTTGAAAAAATATTTGAGGAGTAAGACTTATGTGATCAAGTTGATAATAATGACAGAGCTAGAGATAAAGGAAAAGGGCTGACCTGGATTTTAATGAGTCTGGAAAAAGGATTTAACTGTAAGACACCTGAGTTTGTGGTCTTTAGCTTCGGCTATGGATCCATTCTGTACACGTGGGCACAATAGTGCGTATGCACACATTTTATCATCACTTCAGAGACTTGGCTGAATCCTGAGAGGGTCTCTAGACCCCCACCTAACCGATAGAAGAACACTGCTGCTTAAAACTATAAGCTTCGGTATATAAACATTACCACCCTTTCCTATTATAGAATGAATGTGTTCTCAAAGGCATAACTAAAGAAGAAAATGTAACTTTTCAGTCTGCTTTGAAATCAAGCTTTTTTCTTTGTTTCACTGTGCTAAAATTCTAATGAGAATAAAGAGCAATAAGTTAAGCATTGGATAATTTACAGATAAAAGACCCGGGGGACATTCTTGTTCTATGTAGAGCAAATCCTTAGCCTCTTATTGCTCTCTTTTATAAATAAGTCTTCCATCCCCGTTTCCAGTGTTTCTGGTGGAGACCTTGAGAACCTGTGGCTAGAACCAGGAGGGTGTATCTCCAACAACATGGTACATAGTTTGCTTTCCCTTTAGTGTATCTTCTTTCCTGTCCCAGTGCTGCACAATAAAAGGATGATAGTCCATCACCTCGAGAGGGTCAGGGCATGACACTCTTGCTTATCAAGCTGGGAGGTGGTAGAGTGGAGCTGAATGTGACATTGTAGCAGCCCTGCCACTGTGGGACATGGGTGAGGAGAGGGGTAAGGAGTAAGACTCCAAATTTTACTCCCTTGTCTTGGTCCAGGCCCCTAAAGGTTGTAGCCAAGGGGCTGGGACAGGCAGCACCTCCAATGGCTGAAGAGACCAAAAAAGAAGAAAAAAATAACTCACCAGACTGGACGCCAACAGGAGCTGTGGGAGAATAGAGTCAGAGAGGTTACCACAAAGAGGTCCAGGTCCTAATGCTTATTATAAAGCTATAACTCTTTGAGAACTTCCCAATAATTAGTTCCCTCTCTTCACTTGGGTTTCTTCCTGTCCCCTTCCCTCATCTCCTGTTTTTCTTTTTCTTTCTTTCCCTTCCTTTCCTCCATGACAATACATCCATGAAGGCTAGCGTTCATTTTTATAATCTCAAACAGTTTATAAGGAGTGTTTGCCCATTACCAGAAAGTTTGTTATTTTGCAGGTAAGTTCTCAGAAAATTTATCATTAATTGCCTCCGCTTCTATTTTTAAATGTCTCCTATTTTGTCTGAGATAATCACCTGCCTTAGAGCCATACAGATGCCAGGAAGGGTTGCAAAAGAATGGAGGTGTCTGCCATGTTTTAGTGTCACAGTTTCTCCCTCCTGCCCAATTTAGACCTCGTATTGTGTCTGGCTCTATAAGAGAGTCATATGCATGAGCAAGACTTGAAGGCCCTGCAAAATCTAAGTCTAGGGAGATAGGAGTGCAGCTAAAAAGGTAGTGGTTGGAGAGGTTGAGGGGCTGGGGTGGAGTGGGATTAATATGGGCTGAAAGTGGAATTCACCTTAACAGAAAATTCCTTTGATGTCCTTTTATAGAAGGTTTTTATTTTTCTATAGATCAAAGTAAAAACAATGCTAAACAAAGAGAGAAGCCACCAGAGTTTGGGAAAGAGATGCACAGACCTTTGCTTTTCCTGAGAACTGTATTCTGCTCAATACCTATTTGCATAATACCCGATGGCACAGAGTTAAAAGCTGAAACCCATCCCTACTCATCCCAGCAGAGAGATTTGTGCTCAGGAAGAGCTTCTGGGATGCCCAGGCAAAGTAATGCTGCCCTGGCCCTACCCAAGTCCAGCTATCCTACCCACCAAGGACCAGAAGCAGTGACCACAGCAGCATGAGGCTGGAAGAAAGAAGTTCTTCTAGCAACAGTCAGGTTCAGCTCAGGTCCAGCGCAGGTCCTAATGGCAGGTCTATCCACATGCACCATGAAGCAGGTACTGGCCACTGTGGTTTAGTGGGGATTTTATTGAAATAGAGAAAAAGGAAGTAGAAAATCTCTCTGCCAATCAGCATTATCCACACCCCAACCACCATGAGTGCTGAGAGAGCAAATGTTTTTTTTTCCCTTTACAGAGTCACTCAGATGTATATTGATCAGAAATGCTTCCTAAAATGTGAGCTGTCTTCATCCTATTGATAAGCTTTCTATCTCATTTGACCTGGCAGAGAATGCCAAGTTCTGGCATGGGTGAGTTCACAGCTGACTGGGATGCCCCTAATAGGAGGAATGGCCCAGTTGGAGAAAGTAGATGACTAGAGTTTGCCTTTGGAAGGTACACTTTTCAACTGTCTCTCCTCTCTCTGTTTCCTGGCTGCTGTGAGGTAAGTGGCTTTCCTTGAACATGCCCTTTGTTTGTGATATGTCTGCCTCAGAGCCAGCTGATTGTGGGACTTGGAGACAACCCTTCCTCCTTAAATTGTATATGTTAGGTATTTTATCCCAGCAATGCAAAGCTGACTAACACATTACTCAAGATGCTTAGTTCGTTATGTGGTTCCTAACACTGTGACACCGTTGCTGATGCCATATTGATGCTGCTCTGTAGAGACCCATCCAGAGTATAGGAAGAGACAGACAGGTTATTTGTTACAAATGACAGCACTAGGATGATCTAGATAGTATTATGTATGGGCCAGAAATACACAAATTCTGCTTAACCCAAGTCATCTTTCCCCATGAGATATTCTGGATGAATGCATGCAGGAAGAAAGAAGCAATATGAATATCATAGATTATTTGAAGCTACACTGCTACACTTAGCCCCCAACTATGACACAGTGGTCTGAAAGATGTTAACACACACAGGAGAGATCAGGTCTCTTTTTACACTTCAAAGTTCAAGAAAAAAATTTTTGCAGAGAGTTCTTGTATTAGGTATCCTTAATGGTTAAAAGAAGAAATCTTAGATCTGGGGGTGTAGCTCAGCATGCATGAGGACCTGGGTATAATATCTGGCGCAGAGAGGAAAAGGAAAGAAAAGAAGGGAGTGAGGGAGGAGTGAAGGAAGGAAGAAAAGAAGGAATTTAAGTGAAAGAACAAACAGCCTAGAGAGATGTGGCAGGACTAAAGCAATAGTCTAAAGATAGTGGAACACGCAGAGACCAGCCACAGTGGGAAGCTGTCACAAGCCTTCTGCTGTTATAAGCCCAAAGAAGCAAGAGGAGGAAAGACTGTTACAAAAGCCCAATGAGACTTGGAGCAGAAATTGCCAGGTGGGGCGGGGATTGTGCAGGAACTGCTCCAGATGGGGTGCCAAAGCTGAGAGGCAGGGGAAGAAACCCCCTAACGCTCTTCCGGCTGGCTGGTCCCTGTGGGTACCTCCCATGGATGGAGCCCAGCTGTGAACAGAGAGGCAGTAGACACAGGTGTGGGCTTCAGCCTCCTGAGGCACAGAGAAGCAGAGAAAGGTAGAGAGCATCTGGGGAGGAGGTTGGGTATGGAGCTCAGGTGGAGAATAACTAGAACAGTTGTCCACGGAGGGGGTGTTCCTGGCAAAAAACTTTCTTTCACCATGTTGGAATTTGCCTGTCCTCGCCTGAGGTCATTCATGTATTGTGGGACTGAAGGGAGATTAAGACGTTTAGGTCAAGCCAAGCAGAATACCTTGATAGCCCTCAGTCACCTGCATGAGGGAGGAATACTGACAGAAGGGTAAATAGCAGATACATGCTTGTTTTTGTTTTTGTTTGTTTGTTTTTTGAGACAGGGTCTCACTATGTCGTTGAGACTGACCTGGAACTCACTGTGTAGCCCAGGCTGGTCTCAAACTCACAGCGATCCTCCTGCGTCAGCCTCCCGAGTGCTGGGATTACAGGCGTGCACCACCACGCCCAGCTGCAGATTCATACTTTTAATTAACAGTTTCTGAGACAAATCTTCTTCAGCCTCTCTTCAGTTGTTTGATGTGACAACTTCTTTCCCGAGTCATTTGCTCCTGGAGTAAAGATATGAGCGTAAGAGTTGAAGCAACTCTGAGTTTGTTGAGGTTACCAGTTGCTGTCTGCCACTGTGATCATGTGAGAGGTCTGGGGCAGGGGAGGCCGAGGGTGCAGAGTCCAGGTCTGCCTAGCTGCAGGTATGGTGCGGGTATGGAGAAGACGGAACAGTAACAAATCACACCCAAACACGGTCTGTCTTGAAATACCTTTGGTGCTTCACTCTTGAAAACAGTGGAAAGCAAATGTAGAGAGACAGAAGTGGTTTAAGACAAAGCAGTGTTTGAGAAAACAAGATGATGTGAGTGACAGGAGCAGAGGTAAAGTGATGTCACTCAGTACAATAACCCAAACTCCCCCAAGGATTTAGTTGTAAGACGTGACCCTCTTGGAAGGCAGGGGCAAGGGGAAAAAATGAGAACCAAGACCTGTCATGTAAAGGTACAAGATCCCAATGATGAGTGTAACTGTACTGTAGACCTAAAATGTACCAATCAACTCAATAAAAAAGAAAAAAAAAGATATGACCCTTTCCTGCAATGGATAGATTACGAATTTAGACTATTTAGGAAATAGGTCTTCATTATTACATGGTCCTTTGAGAGCTTTCTATATTATAAGCACACTTTATTCTCACAAATACATAAACAATACAAAGATATAAAGTTTTTAAAGTCAATTTTTAAGGTTTAAAAATTTTCAGAAGTGATTCAGGGACACCGGATTATGAGCTCCTACTGTATTGCTATGTAGAACTAAAGGCCAGGCAGAACAGAGATGGCCAATTATATTCTCAAAGGACAGTTTCCTGCAAAACACAACTTTGTTAGTGGGTAGTAAAAGATGCCTCTTCACTTTGGGAGACTGAAGGATTGCAAGCTTGAACTCAGTCTGGGCAACTTAGTGACTTAATGAGATGTTTACAAAAGAAAGGGGGGCGGCTGGGATGTAGCTCAGGGAGAAAGCTGCATCCTTCCATGGGTTCACTTGCCAGTACTGTAAAACAAAACAAAACAAAATCAATCACTGGCTCTTCTCTGTTAACTACATTAGGATTTTAAGCCATGAGGAAAAATGTGGTCTGCTTTTGCCAGTTCACTAATGAAGCAAAAAAAAAAAAAAAAAAAAAAAATTTTCGGCTTTAGAACCTAAAAAAAAAAAAAAAAAAAAAAAAAAAAAAATAGAATCTTCGGCTTCAGAGCTGCCATGGGTCTTGTTCTCCAGAGTATCCATCATCCCATCTGGAGATGATAACCATCTGGGGACAATGGAGAGATTTTCCAAAGTCTGTTGCACCAGAAATGAATTTTCAGTTTCCCCCAGCTCCATATGCATCCTTTCCTCTGTGGATGTCTTGTCTTCCAACCATCTTTGGCCTTTCCCCAGCTGGATAAAATGTCACCCATCCAGGAGGATGAACAAAGGTCAGGGGTAGCGATTCATATGTCCTCTTAGCAGCCCTGACTTGGGAAAGCAGGAGAACTCATCTTTTCAGCCTTCAGTAAAAGGAAATGAGTAAGCAAAGGCCACCCTATAGTTATCTGGCAACTTTCTGTCTCATGCCACTAAAGTATCCAGAGGTTTAAGAGAACAAAGAAAAAGGAACTCATGTAACTATATATATCCACATACTGAGGGTAGGGGAGGATCCTGAGTTGAGCTTAGGCGAGACTTCTCAAATGCTTGATCTTGCAACTCTCTGAGAATTTTTATTAACCTCATTAGTATTGTTTCCATATCTTCATGGAGGAAATGCCAGGAGAATGGGAACAGACTCAAAAGCAGTATGTTTGGCAGGTCTGCTATGCCTCTAAGAAGAGAAACTACGGAGCTTCAGGAAGGAGATACAATTAAATACGAAAAACTTCACTTGTGGGCCCTCAAGACCTTTGATTGGAAAATAAATCTTTCCTAGGATCCCTAGAAATGTCTCTGGTGGTAAACTTTCTGCCTGATGTGTTCACCTTCCAATGGTCCATCCCCTACAGTGGTGCCTGGCACTCCCACAAACCTAGGTCACTGATGTAAACATGGAAAGATTTTCAGAGTGAAATGCAGTTGCGTCTGTAGGCTTTGAACAGCATGGCAGGGTTGGCCTGGAATGTGTGAGCAGGTGGTACACTGATGACTATAAAGTTCATCTTCTAATTGTATAATAAATCTGGCTGTTGGCCTAAAGTGTATATGGAGAGACGTAAGGCTCAGCCAATGATTATAACAAGGTCATATTTATAGAATGACCCCTAATCCACAATGTTCTAATGACTCAGTGCACTAAAAGAAACTCCTGTCTTTTCCCTAATGAGGAAGGAATACAGATGTAAGCATAAGGGTTCTGATCTCGATTCTAAAAACAGAAATTGAGGTTAGTTTGAGAGTAGGTATTAAAGCACCACTTCCAAGAACAGAAGCACTAAAGACAAAGTTAAGGACTCTACCAGGGAAGGAAAATGCAAACAGATCAATAAATTGAGAAAAGAAAAAATCCTAACATTTGTTATGAAGATATTTGCAACTAGCAGCTTTCCTTCCTTCCCTCCTTTTTTCTTCCTCCCTCCCCTCCTTTCTTCTTCCCTCCTAACTTCCTTTTCTCCTCTTTCCCCTTCACTTTCACCCTTTCCTTCTGTGTTGGGGATTGAACCCAGGGTTTTGCACATGTGAAGATCATTGAGTTGCACCCCTCGTCACACTGGAGCATTTAATCATGACAGTCTAGACCCATGTAAAATAAAAACAAGGTCAATTCAAGCAGGACAAAAATCATTCTTCTCTCAGGATTGGTAGAACCATGAGCAAATGTAGAAGTCAAGGTTTCAAGAAGCTAGGCAATACAGCTTTGCAAACACATTTACTGTAATTTTACTGTTCTCTGGCATTACCATATGATCTTACTTCATCACAAGGCCTAAATTTAAGGTTTCTAGTAATTAATTACTGAAGCTTGCTTAGACCCCAGGCTTCATTTTGGAGAGTTTGGAGTACTATGACGAGATTTTCAAAGGAAAGAAAAGGATGTACAATGCTTTAAGGGTAGATTGACTCAAGAGATGGAGTCAGATTTCTGAAGTAAGCAAGCAGAGCCTTCCCCAGGGTGGAGCGAAATTTTGCTTCGGGATTGGTAAAAACTTGAAATTACAAGAAATTACTACACTGCCCAGTTAAAGAACAAAGAATGATTATATTCCAAACATAGTATTTCTCAGCCTGTGATCCCAGCTATTCAGGAGGCGAGGCAGGAGGATCTCAAGTACAAGTCCTGAATTGACAACTTCATGAAATCAAAATAAAAAAGAAAGAGTAAAAGGGCTGGGGATGTAGCACGTGGTAACATATCCCTGAGTTCAGTCTCCAGTACTACACACACACACACACACACACACACACACACACACACACACACACACAGAAATAGGTGCAGAGTTAGCCCCCCAAACTTGGTACTCTCTGACTAAGGACAAGGAAAAGGATAGCCTAGCAAGACAGAGCACTAAAAAATAATAATAACCGCTCCCCTCCAGCCAAACACCACAGAAAACAAAAAAACAAAACAAAACTAAAAAAAAACCCAAACTGTGGCCCCATTCCCACCAGGCCAGAAAATTGGAGGGGAAGCTGAGACAGTGAAATGCTACCTCCACCCTTTACAGGGTGTAGTCAGAGGAGAGTGGGCAACGTGCAGGAACCTTCATCATTGCCGGCTGCATTCCAGACCCCTCTCCCCACTAATGTCACTGGAGGCCTTCCTCGCAGCTTTAAGAGCTGGGGATGTAGCTCAGTGGTGCCGCCGCCTGCCCCACTAATGTCAGCGGAGGCTCTGTGAGGGACGTGGACTTCTATCCCTGCTCGGCAGTAATGAGATGACCTTCCCTTTCCTGCTCTCGTTTACCCTCCATTTACTGTGTAGTGACTTCATCTAGTTGTCCTCTATTATCCAAGAGAGCTCTGTCATCCAATTGGGAAAAAATATGTACAACATAAAAATTACCATTTTAATCTTTTATTTTATTTCGATATGGAAGTCTTGGAGGTTTATTTTCTGGGAGGAGAGGCAGACAAAGATGTTGTTATCAATGTTTATTAGACATCGGGGGGACAACATCATAAAAAAAAGAAAACATAAAAAGCATAGGATAAACTTTTAAACAATAAGGTTGTCATTATTAACCATTCAAAGTGTATGCTTCCATGGCAGGAAGTACATTCACATTGTCGAACGATTATCAACACGACCCATCTCCAGACGTTTTCATCTTCTCCAGAAGAAGTTCTAGTGCATTAAATAATTTCTTTTCTCTCAACTCCCATCCCCTGGAAACCAAAGTTCTCCTTTTTGTCTCTATTTATTTGACTACTCTAGGTAATTCATATAAATGGAGTCGTATGATGCTTATTTTTTGTGACTGGCTTTTATTACAATTAGTATGTTTTTAAAGTTTATCCATATTGGAGAAAGTATCAAAGCTTCCTTTGTTTTTAAGGCTGAGCAATATTTCATGTGTGTGTATGTGTGCATATACACCATATTTGGTTCACGTGTAACAACAAATAAATAAGTTATTATGATACAAAACTTGAAGTTTATTTTCTGCAGGTAAAAATGCTATTATCAATGGTCCATTAAACATTATACTGGGGAGATAGCATAATAAAAAAATAAATAAAGATTCTGCTTGAGTTCCTAGTTTTCATTCTTTTGCATATATACTTAGAAGTGAAATTGTGAACTTCTAATAATTTCTAGGTTTAGTTTTTGGTGGAGTTACTCACATTGTTTTCAGTTGTACCACGTTACAATCCCACCAGCAGTGTGCAAGGGCACCAATTTCATCACGTCTCCATCAGCGCTTCTGCTCCCTTCCCTCTCCTCCTCCTTGTCCTAATAATAGCCGTCTTTATGGGTGTGAATGTTATTCGTTGTGGCTTTGATTTATGGTAATTAAGGATATTGATCTCTTCTTATACTTAGGGGCCATATATATGTCTTCTTTAGAGAAATGTCTATTTAAATTTTGCCCATTTAAAAAAAAACTATGCTGTTTCTTTTTTGTTGTTAAATTGTAGAAGTTCTTTATACATTCTGAATATTAGTCCCTTATTGGGTATATGTTTTACAAATATTTTCTTTTCTCATTTGTCTTAACTCTGTTGGTTGTGTCCTTTAGTGCATAGAAAACTTTAAAATTTGATAGTCCAATTTATTTATTTTTTATTGCCTATGCTTTTGATGGCACATCGGAGAAATCATCCCCAAATCCAATTTTATTGAGCTTTTTCCTTATATTTTCTAAGAATTTTATAATTTTAGCTCCTTTATATAAGTGATTGGTCCTTTATAGGTTAATTTTTGTATATGTTATTGAGGTAGGAAGTTAGGGCATGGAAAAAGGGTGGAAAGTAGGGTGTGACCTGCCATTCACAGAGAACTGTCCAATCACAGTTTCCCACAGCCTGGACCTGACATTGGTAAAGGATATGAAAGACAGTTGCTGTTTGGCCTTGTGAACACTGTTTTCTTACTCTTCTAGGGACCTGCTTTGCATGCTAGGGATATTTTCTTTCTATTTTTTTCTCTGCTTCTTTTCTTCTTTAACCTTCAATAGACATTAAAATTTTTACACTCATTGCTTGTCCACCCAACTCTGAATTGCACGGGATCCTGGAGCTACTGGACACTCCAGTGTCTGAGAGCAGTTTTGGTGAGTCAGCCAGGAGTTAACCAGAGGAGTCTGGCTAACCACTGGCCACCACAGGGTCTGATAGTATAAGGTAAGAGTCCACCTTCATTCTTTGCAGATGGATATGTAGTTTTTATTAGCCCATTTGTTAAAAAGACGATGTTTTCATCATTTGTTGAACAGACTCTCATGACACTCTGATTCAAAGTTATATGACCATATATGCAGGAGTTTATTTCTGGATTCTATTCTGTTTTGTTAATCTAAGTGTCCATCTTATGCTTGTACCACACTGTTTTGATTACTACAGATTTTTTTTTTTTTTGGTACCAGGGATTGAACTCAGGACCTTTTGCTTGCAATGCAGGTGTGGCACCACTGAATTAAATCTCCGGCTCTTCTATAGCATTTTAGTAGTTTTGAAGTCAGAGTATATGAGATCTATAGCTTTTTTATTTTTCAACATTATTTTGCCCATTTGAGAGTCACTGAGATTCAATATTAATTTTAAGTTATTTTTTATATTTTCAAAAAATATCATTGGGATTTTGGTAGAGATTGGACAGATTCCCTAGGCAGCTTTAGGTAGAATTGACATCTTAACAATACTGAGTTTTCCAGTCATAAATAAAGGAAATTGTTCTTCTTTGTAATGTATTCTAAAATTCATTTCTGTAATATTGTAGGGTTTTGGGTAAATTCTGGAGATTGGACCCAAGATCTTCACCCTGAGCTACCTTCAGTACTTTTTAATTTAACTTAATTTTTTTTTTTTTATATTGAAACAAGGTTTTGCTAAATTGCTAAGTTGCTCAGACTGGGTTCAGACTCTCAATCCTCTTGCCCCAGTCTCTCAGCTGGTGGGAATATTTGGTAGTTTTCAAAGCACATTCTTTTTGTTTCATCAGTTAAGTTTTTTTCTAATATTTTGTGGGGTTTTTTGGTGACATAGGAATTGGTTTTATTTCATTTTTGTACCATTCATTATTAATATATAAAAATCACTGAATTCCTTTGTGTTATTATATCCTATAACTACTGAATTCAAACATAGTTTTAGTAGGTTTAAAAATTTAAATCAGAAACATGTGCATGTGAGAATGCATGAAATTCTTAGGATTCTTTTCAGTTTTATTTTTTATTAGTACGTGTTTGCATTACATAATGATTGCATTCCTTGTGAGGAGTTGGTACACATGGGTAACACATCTTTTTATCCCCTTTTCCTCCCCGTCTCTCCGTCTCTTGATCCCCCTTCCATTTGAACAAAATCGGTTTCTCTACTTCCAGAGAACAGAAACCACTTCAATCTTCCTTTCTGATTTGGAGGCCTTTTAAATCTTTTCCTTATCTAATTACTCTGGCTATGATTTCTTAAACTGGGTTGATCAGAAGTGGTGAAGGTGGTCATCCTTGCTTTCGTCCTGGATTTAGTGGAAACGTGTCAGTTTTTTGACAACATGAAACCTTTCCTCTTAGTTATGAGTTTTTCATTAACAACTTTAGTTACATTGAACTAGTTCTCTTCTCTTCACAGTCTGTTGAGGATTTATTATTTTTAGTAATGAGAGGGTGTTGAATTTTGCCTAATGCTTTCTTTGTGTCAATTGAGATTGTCAGGTGGGTTTTACTCCTTTATTTTGTTAATGTCTAACTAACATTGGTGATTTGCATAGGTTGGATCACCACTGTATTCTAGGATTAAACCCCATTTTGTTATGCCATGCAATTGTTTCAGTACATGGTTTAATTCTGTTTGCTAGTATTCTGTTGAAGATGTTTGCATCCATGCTCACAAGGGTCATTGGTCTCCAGTTTTCTTTCGTGCAATGCCTTTTCCTGCCTCTTGTTTCAGTCGTGCATTCTTCACAGAGTGAGTCAGGAAGCAGCTTCTCTTCAATCACTGCTTTCTTTTGAATAAAGTTACTATTTATGTACAAGTTTCTGCTTAAAAATAAATGTCCATTTCTTTGTCTAACAGTGCAAATACTGTACAGTGTCATAGAGCTAGTCCAATAAATAACTGAATAAATAAATAATAAAGACTTTGACTTAATTTATGTTTTTTTAATTTTTGTTTGCAGCTATCCAATTGCTGCAATACCATTTTTAAAAGACTTTCCATTGGATTGTTTTTGCTTCTTTAGTTAGATGTATTTGTGTGGTTCTGAGCTCTCAATTCCGTTCCGTGAATGTATGTTTTCTATTCCTCTGTAAACACCACACAGACGTGTTCAGTATAGCTATATAGTGACCTTTAATTTTGGAAACAGCAATTTCTTCCACTTTTTTCTTTTACAAAACTTATTTGAACCTTTCTTTTTCCACATAAGTTTTTGAATAGGCTTAGTCAACAAAAATAAAACTGGAGTTGATCTTAGCCAAAAGGACAAGAAGCAATATTCAATAGGGTGACTATAGATGCCATTTTGTACGTTTTTAAAAAGCTAAAAGGAAAGGTTTTAAAGTTTTCACCACAAAGAACAGAAGAAATATGTGAGGAGATAGTTGTTTAACTTGATTTAAACATTACATAATGTATATATGTATTGAAACATCACCCATTACCATTGACTTGTGCAATTTTCATGGTTTTATGCATTAGACAAAAAATAAATTAAAAAGAAAAAACCATGCTGAGGCAAGAGAATCACGAGTTTAAGCCAACCTGAGCCACATAGCAAGATCAAAGCCAGCCTAGACTATATAGCAAGACCCTATCTCAAAACCAAACCAAACCAAACCAAACCAAACAAAAAACTAGCAAAAACCTTGCTAAGATTTTGGTAGCAACATTGTTAGCCCTATAGATAATGTAAGAAGTGAAAGTTTTACTATACTGAGACTTCTAATCTAAAAACATAGTGTATCTCTCCAAGTACTTATTCTTGGATTTTTAAAAACAGTGTTTTATAATTTTCAACAAATCATATATATATATTTAGATTAACACCTAAGTATTTCATTTTCTTTTATTGAGTTTATTGGTGCTTTTTAAGTACACAGTATAGTTGCATTCATCACTAGGATCTTGTACCTTTACATGATACATCTTGGTTCTAATTTTTTCCCCCATATGCCTGTCCTCCCTTCACCCCCTCCACCCTTCCCTATTTAAAAATATTTCATTTTCTTTTAAGCTATTGTATTGTTTTTTAACTTTTATTCCACTTGTTTATTGTCAGCATATAAAATGTAATTAATTTTGTGTGTTGTTCCTGTATCCTGTGTCCCTTGACCTTACTAAATTTACTTACTAATCCTAAGAGATATTTTTGGTAGACCCTTGGGGATTTTTTATGTAGAAAATTATGTTATATGGAATACAGGCTGTTTTTTTTTAAATTTCCATCTGTATGCCTTCTTTTCTTCATGTCTAATTGAAATGGCTAGTAGTATATGTGTTAGTAAATAAGAGTGGTGAGATTATGCATCCCATGATTTTATGTATAGATTCACATATCATGCAGCTTGCACACCTTAGTATTTTTTTTCCAATTTTCTTGCTCAATCTTATAGATTTATTTTCTTATATGAACTTTAGAATGATCTTGTTTAACACAAAAGACCAAAATTGTATTTTTCCTTTCTATAAAATTTACATTCGATTTAATTAAATTTATAAGTAGGCATAAAATATATATACTCAGGAATGTAGCCCAGTGATAGAGCACTTGCTCTATCACTTGCTCTGTACTAGAACATATAATACAGTGGTACTTTGGTTCACAAACTTAATTTGTTCTCTGATTCTGCAAAAGATACCCACATTTGTGTTCATACATTTGTATTTCTGGCCATGGTCATGTTTGTCACTTGATGCAGAGTTTGCAAACCGAACAAAGTTTTGTCAAATGCTTCTGTTTGTGGAACCAAATTATTTGCAAATAAAAGCGTTCGTGATCCAAAGTAACAGTGTAACTATATAAAAACATATATGCCAATATATACATAAATAATTTACAATATTGAGACTGAAAATGCGGCTGGCACTGTTATTTACACCTTATTTATCCTACTTATTGTCCAATTTCTAAAATTTGTTTGCTAGCTGCGTTCTAAGTCATGCGTTCCTTTATTTTTCTATTTGCAACTGGAATTTTTATCCAATTATGTTTTCTTATTAGTGGTTGACCTTGATCATTTTAAGGTCCTCGCTTTATTTTCAGATTTTTTTTTTTCGGTACCAAGGATGGAACTCAGGATCTTGCACTTGCCAGGGCGGCGCGGTGCCACTGAACTACATCCCTGGCTATTTTCAGATTTTTAAATAGAACGCTGTGTATTCTACTTTAATAGTACACTCAGGCAGTTAAACATGAATTGAGAAAAATTACATTAGTTCTCTCCAAAATTTTTCGCAACGGTCCACAAAATCACTTGGGCTTGCCTGATGCGCTCATAACAAACTTACAATCCCCTCCGCCATCTCTTCCTTGCTCCTCAAAATAACAATCGACGGCATGCGAAATACTACACAGTTTATTCATTTATCTTTTCTCGCCGCACTAGAATGTACATAGCCATACGGACAAAGACATTCGCTTTTGTTGACTGTTGTATCATCCGTGCTTCATAGCGCTTGGGACGTGTAAATATTCAGGCCTGGTGGAAAGAATAGATACTACTTTCGTGTGAAGGGACTGCCTCACTGTACTCTCGTTTCACAGATTTGTGAGGGATTCACACCTCAGGTCTGGTCAGGCTCCACGTTCTTCAGACCCAGCCCCCACCCCCCGAAGGCTCTGTGCTAGAAAGGAGAAGAGACAATAGTACAAGGGAGTCGCAGGCAGAGAATGGCATAACGTGTGCAGAAGAGACCAAACCAGTGCTGCAGATGCCAAGGGGATCTGCTGAAATCATTTCTCTTTCTGCACTCCTAGGAAGCAAATATCTGAGCACAGGACCAGTGCCAACTTCCGTGTTGCTGAATAAAGCTGCAACGCCTTCCCAGAAGGCAGAGAAACATTTCTGAATGGTGCAAGAGCACCCACAAAGGGAAAACCCAGGCGCCCCAGTGCCTTTTACTTCCTCTCTCTTTGCTGGGACAGGAAATAGTCCTCAGTTTAGAGCAGGATTGACAAATTTCCTTTAAAATTATCATCCATGGAAGAACACCAGGTTGGAGAGGTGTTAGTAGCCAGGTAGATGGGATTTCCAAGAATGAGTGGTGTTGTTTCCTAGAGAGATATTTCTTAGGCAATTATCATTGCTTTCCTTTCAAGGGAAATATGGATGAGATGCTGGTTGCTTATAGTGTCTGTGTGTGTAAGTTCCTGTATATCCTCCATTAAATTTCAAATCACGAAGTCCAAAGATATGAATATGGTAGCAAAAGGATATTCATTGTTAGGCTACTATTTACAGTGAAAACAATAAAATTATTACTGTTAAGAAGGAATTGGTTATATTAATTACTACACATCCACAAAATGAAATAGCATGTAACTACATATGAAATAAATATCGATATCTCTATATCCAAGTGGACAAAATGAGCTTATAAAGTGGCACGATTTCATTAGATGTCAATGAAGAAGTCACTGTTTTTTATTAGCATGTCAGTAAATCTTGGGGATTGGTACGTAAACATAGTGTATCTTAACAAAAGTCACTCTTTAAGTACCCATTTTACCCTGTATCAATTAATCTAGAGATCAGAAACAGAATTTATTACAGTAAGATTTTTATTAGAGAAAAATACATTATATACGTTTATACGTTAAGAATGCACTGCCTCTCCCTCCACCACCATCACTTCTAGGTAATGGATGCTAAGGTGAAGAACAGCTAAAGTCAGACTGGATTTACTCTTTCAGGCTGGAAATGCCCCTCGATGGCTGCCCTTGGTATGATATCCTACTGACACCAGCGCTTCATGGGTGGACATCATTTGAAAGGTTTGGGCCACAAAAGTGCTTGTAAGATAAGCAGAGAGAAGGCTGGGGGTGTAATTCAGTGGTGGATCATGTGCTTAGAAGGCTCTGGCTTCAGTCTATGGCACCCAAAAAAGGAAAAAAAAAAAAAGCTGAGCAGAAGCAAACACTCCTTGTTATCATTTGGTAAATGAAAAGCTCTGACAGTTTTAATGATTTACTCCAAATCTCAGAGCAAGTAATTGCTGAAGACTATTTTTTAATTCAATAAGTTTATTGGTACATTTTAGGTACACATTATGATCCCACCCATCATTGGGAATTTGTACCTGTACATGATAGATCTTGGTTCTGTTTTCCTATTTTCCCTCCCTTCCTTGCCACCCCTCTACCCCTCCCTATTTACAAAAGCTTTGTTTCCATCTTTTTACATATTTTCTCATTTTTTTTCTCTTTTTTCCCTTTCCCGCACCCCATCCCTAGTTCCCCTTCCCGTTTTAAACTTTTCTTTCCATTTCACATTATCTATTCTACATTTTGATCCTCATACACACTCTCAGTTTCTCACATCAGAGAAACAATTCAGTATTTACATGTGTGTCCTATTTGTTTCTCTTGAGAGCATGGTATCAAGGTGCATCCGTTTAGCTATAAATGTCGCTATCATTCTTTATGGCTGAGTAGTACTCCATTTTGAAAAAAATCTTTATCCAGTCATCTTTTTTTTCTCACTGACTTTATTGGTACATTTTAGGTATACAGTACAGTTACGTTCATCATTGGGATCTTGTACCTTTACATGATCCAGTCATCTTCTTTATCCAGTCACCAGTTGGTGGACATTTGGACTGTTTCCCAGGGACTTCTTGTGTTTTCAGATTTAGCAACTCAATTTTATTAGTACCAGGGGCTGAATATCTATTACTGATTAATTCTCATTATCCAGGTATACACAGAAAGATCATTTATAAACTTAATGATCAACTACTAAAAGTTTTATTATTGAATAGATCTTTCAGAATTCAAAATAATTGATTAACTATAATTAATACTCCTTTCTTAGTACCAACAGGATGGAAAAGTAGAATTAGTCCATTCATCCACATCATTCATCATTCAACGATGTAAATATTTACTGATCGCCTATTATTATGCCAAATTCTGTGATGTACGCTGACTATACTGGTTAGGTTCTCATTGCTGGGACAAAGTATCTGCCACCTTCAGCTTAAAGGAGGGTTTATTTTGCCTCACAGTTTCAGAGGTTTTGGTTCATGGCCACTTGGCTCCAAGGCAGAAATATCATGGTGAAATGGCACGGTGGAGAGAAGGGCCTCATTTCATGGGATCCAAGAAGCAGAGGGACGGTGACAGTGCTGGAGGGAAGAAATACCCCTCAAAGGCACGAACTAGTGACTCATTTCCTCCAACTAGGCCCCACATCCTAATAACACACTCACCTATGAATGAATCAGTGAATATTCCACCCTAAGATCTAATCACCTTGTATACTTGAGCCCCTTGGGGATTACTTTTGATCTAAACCAAAGCACTAACTCTTAAGTGATGTACAGCAGGGTACATATGATCCTCATACCCAGAGTTATGTTCAGAAAGACAGATTTTAACAATTGTGCTAATTACCTTAAAGAAACATTGAGATACTATGATGAAATGAAATAAGTTCAACATTTATATAGGGCTTGGAGTAGTTAGGCCTCTTGATTGCAAGTGACAGAAATCAGACCTACATTAGCTTAGGTACAAGTGGACATGTAATAGGTGTTTTAGTCTGAGTTTTCTAGAAATTAGAGCCTGAGGCAGGTATTAAATTGTTGACCCGAAAGTGGAAACTCAGGTCAACCAGAGTGAGGAAGAAAGGAATCCGAGAAGCAAAGCTCTGAGGGCCTGTGAAGTGACGCATTGGCACGCAGGTCTTGAGTACGTCAAACCATGAAGAAACACAGCAAAGACACAAAACTGGTATCTTCATTGGGCCAGCAGGGCTCCTCTGGAGAGGCCAGAATGAAACTGTGCCTCAGAACCCTCCAAGGAAGTAAGGAGGAACAGAACATTCACCTGTTTCTCTCCCATCCTTGGTTGTGGTGTTGAATCCAAGCACTAGAGTGTTTAATGTTCATGCCATACCCAAGATATAATCATGATATGAAAAGACCTTGCAAAGGACCATTGGCTGGACATATACTTTATATAGTTTTCTTTTATGTCAGGAGAGGTGTTTCTCTTCTACAGCTGGTGCTGGATACACACACACACACACACACACACACGTGCACACACACACACCTACGTAACATTTGATTCTCATGGTGGGCAGTGACTCCCTGAGGCTGAAGTAGGATGATAGTGATCAGAGGGTATGTGTCACTTGGTAGCTGCTTACCAGAATTTGGGGGAAAAAGTAGATTTTTCAGATTGTAGATCTTCTTGGAAGTTCAAGGAGGCAATTTGCTCTCTTTTATCTCTTACCTACTACTTGCCTTTGCACCCTCTCACATATCCACCTAATTGAGATACATCTCTTGATTCTAATGAGCTTCTGTGCCTCATATCAGTATGATACTCACCAAAAGTCTTTAGGGAAGAGAAAAATGGTGGAGGATCATTGATAATTAATCTTATTTTTCTAATTTCTTACAGTTTTAAAGACTATAGCTTACCGATTGTCATTACATCCTAGACTCCTAGATGGGAATTGGGGATTACCTAGACTTATATAAACAAATCTACAAATGATTCTTTTGGGTCGGTCACTTTTGCTGCCAAGAACTGGATCCTGGAATATTCCATCTATGATTTATTGAATTTTGTTTGCCTCTATTTAACATGTGAGAGTGCTACACAAGGAATGATCAAGTGAATGTTAAAATATGTTGCAAAAAAAGACATATGGTCATCATTCTTCCTCGAAATGCTCTTGCTTGCTTAGAACACACTTATCCCATCATTTTTGCCCCTTTCTGGAGCAGTTCTGAAAGTCCTCATGAGTGTCTTTACAAGGTGCGATAAAAAACTCATTTTTTGTTGGTGGGAGTAGGCACAGGTGCAACCATTGTGGAAATCAGTGTGGAGACACCTCAAAAAACTAGGATTAGAAATCCCATTTGACTCAACTCTTCCCCCGCTGGGTATCTTCCCAAAAGAATTAGAAGAGTCAGACCATAGCTATACATGTTCACCCATGTTTATAGTGGCACAGTTAGTAATAGCTAAATCTTGGAAACAGCCCAGTTGCTCATTAACATAAAGAAAATGTGTGTTTTCTAGAAAATAAAATGGAGTACTACTCAGCCATTAAAGAACGAGAAACTAAAGACATTTATAGCTAAATGGATGCACATTGATGCCATACTCAAGTGAAATAATTTGGGCACACATGTGTAAATACTGATTAGTTTCTCTGGTGCATGAAACTGAAAGTGTAAATGAAGACCAAAATGTATCATAGATAATGTGAAATAGCAAGATATGGCCCAAAGGGGAAGGGGAAGTGGGAGGGGTAAGGGTAAGGGAAAGAATAAATATGAGAAAAGGAAGAAAACATGGAAATAAAGTCTTTTAAAAAGGGAGGCATGGAGGGGTGGAAAGGAGGGCAGGGGAATGGGGAAAAAATAAGAACCAAGATCTGTCATGTAAAGGTACAAATCCCCAGTGATGACTATCATCATATTAAATACCCAAAATGTACCAATAAACTTAATGAATTAAAAAAAATTGAGTTGCTGAGTGCCATACTTGCAGCAGACTTGTAAAAACGCTGTGCTGGGTCCTCCACCAGATCTGACCTGTGTGTGTAACCTTTGGCTCTTCCGCAAATTGAAATGTCCATGAAAGGTGGAAGTTTTGAATCAAGTCAGTGCATGAAGACAAACTGTTTCAGAAAATAGCCAGAAGAATGGGAAAAGTGTGTGAAGCAAGGGAGAGGATTGTGAGGGGGATTTGTGCAGTGTGTCTTTTACAGAAAGAAATTTTAAAAATGGAATATTCCCCATATTTTTTGATCATATCTTGCCTTTGTCTTTAGATTCTGGGGCTGCATTTCGCACATGCAGCCTTTTAGTGATTTCGGCTGTGAATAAGGTATAACATTTGCAATATCCTTGGTTCCCTCCTGTCACCATGCACTTCTTCAAAGAGCTCTGTGCATGGTGACCTTTATTTTTTTCTTGAGGGGATTTTTCTAAAATGAGATTGCTGCATCAAAAAAGAATTTGAACAGATCTTTTCATATACTCTGAATGCATTTTTTTTTCTGAAAAAGTACCATTTTTCAATGCCAAGGGCAATATTTCCAAATGACATGGTATCACTGAATTTTATCATTTATGTTTATTTTTGCTAATTTAACTCCCTGATGCCTAGGAATATATTGAAGGTAGTTATATATGCCTTTCCTCTTGTTCCTCTAAGTAGGATTTTTACTTGCTCTGTTTAGCCTCTGGACCTGTCTGTGAAAACAGAAGGAAAATAGGAGATGCTGAGTGGAATGATTATTTTTTTTTCATTGAGTTTATTGGTACTTTTTAGGTATACCGTACAGTTACATTCACCATTGTCGTCCATTAACCTCCTCCACCCTCCCCTATTTACAAGGAGTTTGTTTCCATTTTTGCCTTTGCTATGATTTTTTTCTTTTCCCTTTTTTTCCTTTCCCCTACCCCTTCCCACTTCCCCTACTCCTTTAGCCATTTTCTTCCTATTTAACATTATCAATTATACAATGAGATAGCCAGGTGTGGTGGCACACCCCTGTAATCCCAGCACTCGGGAGGCTGAGACAGGAGGATTGCTGTGAGTTTGAGACCAGCCTGGGCTACATGTGAGTTCCAGGTCAGTATCTACTACATAGTGAGATGCTGTCTCAAAAAAACAAAACAAAAATGAAAACAAACAATTTGAACCTTATTTACACTTTTAGTATTTCACACCAGAGAAACTATTTAGCATCCACTCATGTATGTCCTGTTTATTTCACTTAAGAGTATGGCCTCAATGTGTATCCATTTAGATATAAATGACTCTAGTTTCTCCTTCTTTATGGCCAAGTAAAGTGCTCCATTTTATAGAAAAACTGCATCTTTATCTAGTCTCCAGTTGATGTGCAATTTGGCTGTTTCCAAGTTTTAGCTATTACAAACTGTGCCACTATAAACATGGGTTTATATATTGCTGTGGTGTGATACTTTCAATTCTTTTGGAAAGATAACCGACAGAGGGGTCCCAGCAAATGGGACCTCTGACCCTAGGTTTTTTTTTTTCAGCTTTGAGTTTATTGGTACATTTTAGGGATACAGTACAGTTACATTCATTGTTGGGATCTTGTACCTCTACATGACAAGTCTTGATTCTCATTTTTTCCCCTTACCCCTGCCCTAGTTTTTTGATATCTCCATATTGATTTTCACAGTGGTTGTACCAATCTGCACTCCTATCAGCAATGAAGAAGGGTTCCTTTCTCCCCACAACCCTGCCAATATTTATTATTTGTTGATTTCTTGATAGCAGCCATTCTTTATGGGGTGAGGTGGAATCTCAGCATTGTTTTCACCTGCATCTCTGGAATGACCAGTAATGTTGAACATTTTTTCATATATTTACTTGCTGCTCTTACTTGTTTGTCTGAGAAATGTCTGTTCATTTCAGGTGTGCATTTTTGAATGGGGTCTTTACATTTGAGGGGTCTGATTTTTTTGAGTTCTTTATGTATTCTAGATAGCAGACCTTTGTCTGAGGAACAGCTGGTAAAATTTTTTTCCCACATTGTGGGTTGTCACTTAGCTTTGCTGGTGATTTCTCTTGCAGTGCAGAAGCTTTTTAAAAAGATGGTAGTTATTGATTTTTTGAGCTAGTTCCCGTGCTACTAAGGATTTGTTCATAAAGCCTTTTCCTATGCCATTGTCTTCAAGAGTTCTACCTAACTTGTCTTCTGGAATGATTATTGCTTTGAGAAAGACACAGAGGTAACTGCAAAACACAAAGTATATATACATTATAAAATTAAGAGAGAAGTAATAGAGGTAGAAGAAGAGAAAATGAAAATGAAAGAAAGGAAAACTAGAATATTAGCAGAGTTTTTTTTAGGAGCTTTGGAAGTAAAAACTGCTATCCTAAGTGCAATTTTGTGGGAGAGAGATACAAAGGAAATTTGCCTTTGTGTTGTGTGGTGAAATCTCTCCTTTTAAAATATAATTAGGAAAGAGATCACCTTCACCATGAATACCACAGTCACTGGCTTATGTATATATATGAAGTATGCTAAAATAGGATGAATATTTAACTTTTAAAATGTATTATAGCAAACAAAACATTATCACTAATCCCTTTCACAATAATCCCCCTCTCTTCAGACACGGTCCATTATTCTTGCCATATGATGTAGTTCCAGTCCTCTTTCATATCTTTAGTTGTGCTGTTGTGGCTGCCTCGATGTCCTGAATCAACTGGAAATGTTTTCATGGTCAATTTTGATTTGGGTATGAGTCAGAGATTGCTTGGCGCCAGATCTGATGAATAAGGAGGATAAGGGCCCATGTTATGTTTTTACAGACCTATCTTCCTCTTGGATAGCACTTAGCCACACTGACTCTATTTCTGAACACATCTGGTAAAGACACTCATAAACAAGGACTTTCAGAACTGTTTCCAAAAGTGACCAGAATGATGGGATAAAAAAAGCAAGGAAGATTTTTTTTTTTTTTTTTTTTTTTGAGATAGGGTCTTGCTACGTGGTTCAGGCTGGCCTTGAACTCACTATGTAGCACAGGCTGGCCTTGAACTTGTGGCGATCCTCCTGCTTCAGCCTCCCATATGCTGGGATTATAGGCATATGCTACCACGCCCAGCTCAAGGGGGAATATTTTGAGGAGCATTAATGGCAATTTATCCTTGACATTAATGAATTTTAAAAATCAAAATATTCATCATATATTTTGATAACATCTCATAAGTAAGAATATATTCCTATCACATTGTCATGTCCTCAATAGACACTTTCAACGTTGAAGGAATATTATGGAGAAGACTTTAAAATCTTAGCATCACCCATTGAAAACCAAAGCCGTTTAGAGCTGGGCATGTTCTCTGCAAAGCCAGAGTTAGTGTTAGGTGAGTCCCTAGATAGGAAGACAAATAACTCCCTCTACTGGCAACACTTTTTTTTTTTTTTTTTTAGAAACCCAACTTCCCTTGATAGCTAATTTTCTAACTATTATTTCCTAGAAGGACAAAGAGTCCTGATAGGTGTGATATTGTGTTCTTCACCCCATTTCTTAACATATACAGCAACTCCTTGGAATCCTGGAAGTGATAGTGTCTTTCTGCATCCTAATGAGTCATTTGATGCCTAACAACCCCTTGGTAGCTTCAGGGGTGGGGCTGATGCCTAGAAGCATCAAGGCAAGATTATAGGGAAGGAGAGAGGGGCTGAAAGCTTGGCTAATTAGCCATGGCCTCTGTAATGGCGCCTCCATCAAAACCCAAGAGGAAGGGATTTAGGAGGTTCTGGCTAGCCGAAACTATGAAAATTCTGATTCCTGGAGGACGCTCACCTGGAGAAGGCATAGCAGCTCTAGGTCCCCCTCTCCAAACCCCAACCGTGCATTTCTTTCTCTGCATCCTTCATGACATCCTTTATGAGAAATCAGTAAACCATCCCCGAGTCCCGTGATGTGTGCAGTCAAACCCAAGGAGGAGATTAGGGAAACCCTTATGTATAGCCTATTTGTCATAAATTAGACAAAACAACCCGTGACTTGTGATTGGTATCTGGAGTGTGCTGTGCGTGGCACAGTCTTGGGAAACTAACGCCTCAACCTGTGAGATCTGACGCTATCTCCGGGTACACAGTGTCAGAATGAAGGGGATGACACAATGGCCCTTTGCAGTTTGCTAGCACCTGAGATACGGCCTGCTGGGGACTGGCTGGGTGTTGTGAGGTGCTCCATTAACCAAAGTTTGGATTTGTAATTAGAGGTCATGTGCAAGCAAGAGGAGCTCGTAAGCCGTGCAGTACGGGAGACAGTAGACAGTAAGTTCTGAGCATGGCCCTGAGGCTTCCATGTTGGCCGACTTGGGAGATAAAGGAATACTGGACAATAAGTTGAAGCTGTCATGCCCAGATGATGCTTACAATGTCTCCCACTGTGGCACAGACTTGCTAACTAATCCAGGATCTCGTAAGAGCTGTGAAGGTAAAGCTACCCTAGCATTGATCTTTGTTATGGAGAAGAGTGACATCTGGTGGCACTCACTAAGAAAAAGCTCTGGGAACTTGCCATCTTGCTAGCTATTCCTGTTAATGCATTTCCGTCAGGACTTTTACTTCTAAAATCTAATGTGAACTTGACAGACAAACCTAGGCTGAGTCAGTAAAAATGACAATAAGGAGTGGCAGAGAGGAGCCATGTGAACTTAGTAAGAACAGGATAATATTAGGGATGAGGGCAAAATTTGAAATTGAAGGTATCTAAATGACCCAATCTGATTTTGAAAACCTCTTTGAAACAATTACAGTAATTTCACTGAGTAAAAAGTTCTGAAGGGCAAAAACTAAGGTTTTAAGTATTCAATATTTCCATGATACCAGCCTTGTACAGAGAATTCTTTATTTGAACTGCTTAGTTAGGCTGATCGGTATAATCTAAGGAGAGTATCAGTATTTTGGAGTGGATTTGAGAGCGGCTTGGAGATAATCACAAAGTTTTTCTGATGCTTGTGGTTTCAATATTTTCAGTGTATTGAGAGTAACAACAAAAGAAAAACAAGAAACAATGCTAAAAGTGTAAGTTAGTGTGAATAAAATTTTAAAAAGTTTTTAGAGGATAACTTTTTTATAGCTAGTTAATTAAATTTCCTAGAAAAGTGCATTTATACATTTAATGTACTAAGTTTGATTTCCTCATCAACAGATAGGTCTTCTCACGTACTTAACCACACAAAGAAATTGCATCTATAAGTATAATGTCTGTTAGTTTACAACACTAAGATTATATTTTTCCACTTAAAGCTACAATTGTGCTGGACACAGTCCCCCTCAATTCTACAGTGGTTTGGTTTATTTATTTGTCAAGAAAATAGATGATGTGCTGGGAATTTGTCTAAATCAGTGAGGTCGATATCAGTGCTGCCACTTGGAATGCTTGCCCCCTCTAGCCAAAGAAGTTTCCTAACAGAGCTTTCGAACTCTGATGCTGTTATGATACATTTTTCTCTAGATATTGTTGTGCATGACACTGGGCATTTCTATAAATGCAGAGCTGAGGTTTATACCCTTACTGAAACTGGCTATTCTATGGATTCTATTCTTTGGACACTAGACAGAAAAGGTGGGAGCTTATAGGCATTATTAAATAAAGAGAAAAATGGGAAACACAACTGAAGGGAAAAATAACAAATGCAGACCATGACTTCAAGGTTATCCAAAATCCACGGAATATCAGAGAAAAGATACTGTTCTTATGAAATAGCAAACAAGGTAGAATATTTAGAGCTGTTTAGGTTATAATAAAAATGTCTTTGTAATTAGAAAATGTTTAGAGAATCATATATAAAATGCACATTAAAGCTAAAATAAAATATTGATTTTTTCTCTCAAAAACCTCCCGTAAATTTAAGCCACTTATATATTACATATTTTTAGAATTTCATGACTAATTTATTCAGTACTTCAGTATTTCATATATTCTTAAATGTTACAAATATTTAAAACTTTAAACATAGAAAATTACTTATCAGCAAGTAGAAAAATATTCATTAATAACATATTTTCTTTACTTCATTTTCCCAAACCTCACTTTTACTTTTATTGAACAAAAGTGCCTTCATCATTAAAGAAATAATTTTAGCATTTGATCTACTAAGTATTAGAAATTTGATTAATTGCTGGTTACAGAATAACTCACTAAAATGATAAATGAAATAATGATAGGTTTGAAAATTTTTTTTCAACCTAAAATCGCTCTAATTTTTGCCAAGATTGAATTCTTCCAATAGGTTTGGAAAATCACACTGGGTCATGCAGAGTCCCTTCCACTTCAAGGTTTATCCTTCGTCTGCAACATCATCTCCCTCTCGCTGCATTTGACATCTAACTTTTTCAGTGTTCTGGTCTTGGTTTAGTTTTTTATTTTTTTGTATCATCCTCAGCACGTGGATTCCATCCTAAAAGTAGCTACACCACTGTCATTAGAGCCAGAAGAAAGGAAGAAGAACTAAAAAGTTTCCAAGGTGAGTCAGCTTCATCCCTTTCCTTTGAGGGACTTTCCCAGAGGTACTACCCAACAATTTGTATTTGCATACCATTGCTGAGAACGCGATCATGTAGTACTCCTACCTGCAAAGAGATGTAGGGAAATCTAGACATTGCTGTCCCCAGTTTTCACTAAGTAAGAAGGAAATACTGGCTGGGGAACATTCCGTGGTCTCTGCCACACCCTGTCATGCACCTTGGTTTCCCGTGCTCATGCATCATTGTTGCAAATAGACCGAAGATTTTAGCTGAGACAAGCGATCTACAGTCCTCCAGGTGTTTGTTCCCCCTCAAGCTGTGAAAAATAAGTCAAATCCTGTTTTACAGTTTCCATGCCGATAGAGAACTCAAATCTATGCACTATAAATGGGATGTGTTTCAGCTTACTGTTTTTGGAATCAAAGTACAACTTAACAAAATGTCGTCTGATTTGAGGCTGTGACCACCCCCATCAATTTTCCACCAGACCTCTACTGCATTGGATTCAAGTAATTGCACTCTAAATAGTCTTCATGTTTATTTGGCAGGAACACAACTCTCATAGATATTTACATAGTGTATGATTGTAACTTCTGGATCTGAAGCCACAGCCTCTAGGGGCTGCCAGTGAAGACAGGATAATTGAATATGCACAAAAACAAGATCTGGAGGACATCTCTGGAAGGGAAGAGCAGGAGAGGTAAAGAGACTGGGATAGGAATGCCAGAGTTAGATCAGGAAACTGGACTTGGGGAGGGGACCAGTAAAGGAGATCTAGAAAGAGATCTAGCAGGTGCTAGGACGAGTGTCCTTTGGTAAGAGAGACTTCTTAAAGAGAACTTTAGGTTTGCCCAGTGTTGCAGTGGCCATCACATTTAACCACTCCTTCCCTTTGAGACCCCCTGGAGAGTCAGTCGCTAAAAGCCGGAGTTATTGATTAATGCTGTTAGAACTGCATTTGCAAGATGTTGCCTTGTCAAAATATATCCGATGAGAAAGCAGAGACCTGGGTATTGAGGTTCAGTCTCATCGTAACCTATGACACCCAGCATCTGCTCTACCAAACCCAGTGAGAGCACTGTTGTGTGTGGTGGGCTCTACACAACCTCCAGATAAGCTGTGAGAGATAAGAATGCCGATGTCTGCTGTGTATCTGAAGGTCTGGTTCTTTGAAGAGATAAAACAAAATTGCAAAAACTCTAAGCCAAACTAGCCAAAATAAAGAGAGAGAAGACTCAAATACAGATAAGGAAGACATTGTTATAGATGCCACTGAAATCTTGAGGATCATTACAGAATTATTTTTTAAAAATTAATTTTATCATACACTTTAGATATACATACATAAGGATCACATTCACCACAGGGAATTTGTACTTGTACATAATATATATCAATTCTTTTTTTTAATCCCCTTTTCCTCCTCTCCCCTGAGTCTCTTCCCCTTCTTATTTACAAAAAGCTTTGTTTCTATTTTTTCTTCTGTTTTCTTTTTTCCTTTTCCCTTCCTTCCTTTCTCCTCCTCCCTCCCTCGTTCCTCTTCCATTTTGAACATTTGCTTCCTATTTCACAATATCTATTACACATTTTGGTTCTTATTTACACTTTCAGTTTCTCACACCAGAGAAAATGTGATATTTAAACATGTGTGTCTGATTTATCTCACTTAAAGGTGTGCTCTCAAGGTGCATCCAGTTACCTAGAAATGTCTTATTTATCCTTTATGGAAAAGTAGTACTCCATTGTATTAAATGGCGTACGTTGTCTGTC
This sequence comes from Fukomys damarensis, assembly GCF_012274545.1. Classification (NCBI taxonomy): domain Eukaryota; kingdom Metazoa; phylum Chordata; class Mammalia; order Rodentia; family Bathyergidae; genus Fukomys; species Fukomys damarensis. The sequence goes on from NW_022900931.1 coordinate 50,143,121, forward strand.
CAATCTGCTAATGGGAATTTGAGATATTTCTAAGATTTAGCTTTTGTAAATTGTGCTGCTATAAACATGAGTATGCATAGATCACAGTGGAATAATGCTTTTAATTCTTTTGGAAAGATACCAAGAAGGGGGATAGCTGGGTCAAATGGAACTTCTAGTTTTACTTTTATTGAGGACTCTCCACACCGATTTCCATGGTGGTGGCACCAATCTATCTGCACGCCCACCAACAGTGGAGAAGGGGTCTGTTCTCTCTATAGCCCCACTAGCATTTGTTATTGATTGGTTTCTTGATAACAGCCATTCGTCTGGAGTGAGATAGAATTTCAATGTTGTTTCAATGTGCAACTCTTAGATTACCAGTGATGTTGAACTTTTTAAAAACATATTTATTTGCCATTTCTCCTTCTTCATCTGAGAAGTGTCTATTCATTTCAGTTTTGGACTGGGTCTTTATGTATTTATTTATTTATTTTTCCACTGGGTCTTTAAATTTGAGGGGTCTGATTTTTAAACAATTTTTTCTAGATATTAGTCCCTTGTCTGAAGAACAGCTGACAAAACATTTTTCCTACTCTGTGGGTTGTCTTTTTACTCCTTTGCTGGTTTATTTGGTTGTGTAAAAGTTCTTTAATAAGGTGAGTTCCCAGTTGTTGATTCTTGGTGATATTTCCTGTTTGACTGGGATTTTGCTCATAAAGTCTTTGTCTACACCTATGTCTTCAAGAGTTCTACCTATTATATTTTCTAGTATATTTAGTGTATCTGTTTTAATATTTAGATCTTTGATCCATTTCTATTTTAGTTTAGTGCATGGTGAGAGATATGGGTCTAGTTTTGTCCTTGACATGTGGAAAGCCAGTTTTCCAGCAATATTTATTAAAGAGCCTATTTCTTTCAGTGAAGGTGTTTGGCCCCTTTTTCAAATATAGTTGAATGTGTTTGCAGTTGTACCATTCTATAATTTTGAGTTGTTTCTATATCTTTTAGTCTGTCTCATCAATACTTGAGTCTATTTTGGGGGGCCATGACCATGCTGTTTTTATCACAGTAACTTAACAGTATAATTTCAAGTCAGGGATTGTGTTGCATCTGTTGTAGTTCTCTGTAAGGTTTTAATCATGAATGGGCATTGGACTTTGTCAAGTGCTTTTTCTATTGAGATGATCATGTGGTTTTTGTCCTTGGCTCTGTTAATATAGTGTATTATATTTATTGATTTGCATATGTCGAACTATCCCTGCATTCTTGGGATGAATCCTAATTGGTCATGGTGTGTAATCTTTTTGACAATTTGCTGCATTGTGTTTGCTAGTATCTTACTGAAGATTTTTGCATCTATGTTCATTAGGGAGATTGGCCTGTAGCTCTCTTTTACGGTTAGCTCCTTTGCTGGTTTTGGTACAAGGGTAATGAGTTTGGGATTATTGCTTCCTTTTCAATTTCATTAGGATTTCAAGAGTAGTGGCATTCGATCTTCTCTAAATTTCTTGTAGATTTCAGCAATGAATCCATCAGGATCTGGCCTTTTCTCTGCTGGTAGATTTTAAATTACATCTTCAATTTCATTGACTTTGGTGGTTTATTTAGAATATATCTTCTTGACTCAGTTTTGGTGATTCATGTGTATCTAGGAATTTATCCACTTCTGTGTTTTCCATCTTATTAGAATACAGTGTCTCAAAGTATTAATGATGTTCTGTAGTTCTGCAGAATTTGTTGTGATTTTACCCTTTTCATTCCGATTTACATGGATCTGAGTCTTTTCTTTCCTTTTTATGATAAGATTGGCTAAGAGTTTATCAATTTTATTTAGTTTTTCAATGAATCAACTCTTTGCTTCATTGATTCTTTGAAATGATTTCTTTGTCTCAGTTGCATTAATTTCTCATCTAATCTTTATAATTTCCTCACTTGTATGAGCTTTGGACTTGACTTACTCTTCTTTTTCTAAAACCTTAAGTTTCAACATTTGGTTATTTACTTGAGCTTTTTTACTATTTTCCTGACGTGAGAATTTACTGATATAAATTTTTCTCATAATATTGCTTTCATTGCATCCCATAAGTTCTGGTATGTTGTACTGGCATTATCATTTAATTATAGAAACTAATTTCTACTTTAATTTCACCTGTGACACATTGTTCAAGAGGGTGTTATTTAACTTCTGTGTTTCTGTGGTTTCTTTTGCCATTGATTTCCAATTTCATTGCACTATGGTTTGATAATATGGAAGGGATAGTTTCAATTCCTTTGCATCTACTTAAGTATGTTTTATAAGCTAGTATGTGGTGTATTTTGGAGAACACCCTGTGTGTAGCTGAGAAGAATGTATATTCTGATCTTGTGGGCTAGAACACTTTGTAGACATCTACTACATCCATTTGTTCAAAAATTTGGTTTAGTTCTGATACTTGTTTTTTGATTTTTTTGTCTAGTTGGACCTGTCTATTTGTGACAGTGGGGTTTTGAGTTCCCCCTGTTATAATTGCATTAGTGCTTACTTGATTTTTTGTGTCCATTAATATTTGTTTTATATAGTTGAGTTTGCTGATATTTGGTACATATATATTTATTATTGCATTGCTTCCTCTTGCATTGCTCCCTTAACAAGCATATAGTAAACTATTTTGTCTCTCTTGATCAGTCTTAGATTGATATCCACTTTGCCTGCAAGTAGGACAGCTACCCATGCTTTCTTTTGGGGTTCCTGTCTCATGGAGTATTGTTTTCCATACTTTGACTTTCAATCTATGAATTTCTTTTTAAGTTAAGTATGTTTCTTGTATGCAGCATATTGTTGGATATTGTTTTTTTTTAAATGAGGGATAGAATTCAGGTCCTGGAGCTTGCGAGGCAGATGGCAGCACCATTGGATCTTGTTTCTTAATCCATTCTGCCAGTCTATTTCTTTTGATTGGTGAGTTGAGATGGTTTACATTGATGGTAATAACTGATATGTATTGACTTATCCTTGTCATGTTATTTTCCTATTGTTGGTTCCCTTTCTTTCTCCTTTGTTTAATTACTTGCCTTGCCTGGTGAATTCATTCTGTTGGGATTCATAGAGTCAGAGTCCTGTCATTTCTTTCTAGAATATCTTCAGAATGTTTGGAGTGCTAGTTTGGTGGTCATGAATTTCTTCAGGTGCTCTTTGTCATGGAAGTATATTATTTCTCCATCAATTTTGAAAGGGTTTTTTTTGGGTACATCAATCTGGGTTTGAGGTTGTTTTCTTTTAGGGCTTAAAATACTTCACTCCAAGCTTTCTTGAACTTAATGGTTTGTGTTGAGCAGTCTGCTGTAATTCAAATGGGCTTTCACTTATAAGTGATGTATTTCTTTTGTCTAACAGCTTTTACTATTCTGTTCCTGTGTTGAATTTCCAGAATCCTGACTATTATATGTTTTGGCATGGAGTTTGTTTTGATCTTGGCTAATTGGAGTTCTATATGCTCACTTATCTATATGTCAAATTCTTTTTCCATGCCTTGGAAGTTTTCTGCTATTACTTTCGTTAACATGTTTTTTATATCATTTGCACTATCTTAGGCCTTTTAATCCACTCCAATCAATCTTATGTTCTTCTTTGCATCTTCTAGCAGTTGTTTAATTGATTTTTCATGGTGCCTTGCTATTTTTTTTTAATTGGTATCTGGGATCAAACTCAGGTCCTTGTGCTTGCAAGACAGGGGGTGGAACCACTGAACTAAATCCCTGGCTCCTCCTTATTATTTTTAAGAAATCTTTCTTTTCATGATAGCTAACTGCAATCCTATATTGTATATCTGATATTCTGTCCTCACATTGGCTCTTTCTGCTGTGTATAGTTTCAGTAGAATTTTTTTTTTTTTTGGTACTGGGGATTGAACTCGGGTCCTTGCGCTTGCAAGGCAGGCCACCTCAGTAGAATTTTTAATCTTCTAGATATCTGTTTAAATTTATGTCATAGATTCCATTTATTTCCTATGCTGGGCATTCATGGTTTCCATCATTTTCCTGTGCTCCTCTTTGTAAAAAATCTTTATCTTCCCTAGAGTTACTAAGTATGTCTTTTACTATGATCACCATCTCTGACATTATCTGAGAAACTATTTCTGATTTGATTTTTTTCTATAGTCTCATTCATTTGCTTTGTTACTCCTGCTGTTACCACTTAAGAGACTGCAGGTGGATGGTTTCTTAATTGTTTCATGTCATTGGCCCCTTGGTTTGCCTTTGTTAAGCTGGAAGTCTAGGGTTGCGTCTTGCTTTGTGTCATCTCCTTTTATATTTTCTTTTTGTTTAACTCCTGGGTTGATGCTTGTAAATATTTTATGATAGATAACTTTATTGCTAGTATTTAAAACGCTTAGGAAATGACTACTCAGAGGTGTCTTCCAGGTGAGATAGCTGTTGTAAGATTGTACCTCTTTTATTTATTGAGGATGAGGAAACTGCTGCCTATTTGGCCTAGCTCTTGGTTCTTTGGCACTGACCTATAGCACTGTTTATGACCTTCAGGCAATCTCAGTCTTGGCATACCAGGAAGACCAACTTATTTGAACAACTGTGTCATTTTGGCTAAAGTAATACAATCAGTAATAACAGTAGCATGAAATACAGTCTATATAACTGTGTCAAACTGTCAAACTGTGGTACTGTTAATTTGCCACCTTTAACCATATGAACAGGAGTTGTAGTTATATTACAAAATCTAAAGCAAACCATAATTATGTACAGTAAATATGCCCTCATTATGGTGATTTTACCCTCAGGAGAGAAAATTTAGAAGGGATTAGGGGAAAAAAAGAGAAATAGAAGAGAAAGGATTAGAAGCAAGGCTGGAGGACAAAGGAAGATTACACAAGCTTTGAGAACTGGTGAAGACAAGAGGGAAGGAAAGAAGGAAGAAAGAGAAACAAGAACAGAGCAAAACAACAACAACAACAAGCTAGAAACAGTGTTCTCACTTGTATAAAAATAAGAACAAACAGTCAAGAGAAAGAGGAAAAAATAAATTAAAAAATGAAAAAGCAAAGGAAGGAAGAAAAAAAAAAAAGTCCACTTCAGGGAGTATCTCTGCTGTGACTAGTTGACAGGCACTGGGCAAAGAGTCCAGATCCGTGTTGATTGGTTCCAGCAACCAGAAGTTGAATTATAGCAATACTGGATAATCCCAGCCCACCCGGGCCTTTAACTCCACTGAGGTTTAGGCTGCTTCTTGTTGCTGGCTGTGAGGCTGGCACTTGAGTCTTTCCACTTGCAACACTGTGAGTGCCTCCTGCAGGCTTGAACTCATCTTCCTGCTGGCTTAAACTCAACTCCCTGCCAGTTTGAATTTGGCTGCATCACAACCTCACCTTTGGAGCCACTAGATAGAGTCAACCCACTGCTGCTCTGAGTTCTGACTTCGGTTGGTCTCTTTCCAATATGGCTGCTGGTGAATTGCTCTCTCCTGGGGGACATCTGAACCTGAATAACTCATCAACCACTGCAGTCTGCAGCATCCACCACTCTGTTCTACTGGTACATTTCTTTATTTTTTAAATTAATTTTATTGGTACATTTTAGATGTACAGTAAAATGACATTCATCATTGGAAATTTGTACCTTTACATAATCTATCTTGGTTCTTATTTTTTCCCTATTCCTCTGCCCTCCCTTCAACTCCTCCTCCCCTTCCTATTGGTGCATTTCTCTGTGGGGGCCTCTGGGTTTACCAGTAGTCAGTGTGCCTCTGCATGTTCAAGCTGCCCATCCTACACCATCAACCCAGGCTTAGGGAAAAAGCGCTGCTCACCACCTCCCTTTCCTATGTTGTGGTCCCTCTCTTCATTGTTACCATGGGCTCTAGTTCTTGCTTCAGATCCTTGCTGGGTCTCAGGGACACACTTTCCTCCTCCTCTTCTTCACATTGCTATACTCTACATCTAGATTCCAAATATTGGAGAAGCTGTTTCTCTGCTGCTTACCATTCTGCCATCTTCCCAGAAATCTCCAGGCAATTATTTTTTTAATTGGTACTGGGGATTAAATACAAAGCCTTTGCATTGAGCTATGGTCCCACCCATTTTTTTTTTTTAAATTTGAGACAGGGTGTCTCTAAGCTTCTATATTGCCCAGGCTGGGCTCCAATTTGTGGTCCTCCTGTCTCAGCCTCCCAGATTTGCTGGGTTGTGGGTCTGCTCCACCATGCCCACCTTAGGGAATATTTTGAGAATTCATATGCCAATGAATTAGAAAATTGCAAAGAAATGTACAAATTTATAGACACTTATGACCTACAAAAATTAAAGCAAGGTGTTTAAAAAACTCTACTAGATAAACAATAAATTACAAGATTGCAGCAGTAAATAAAAACTCTCTGAAGAAAGGAAATCTCAGAACTAGATGAATTCAATGATGAAGTTTACTAGACTTTTAAAGGAAATTAGTCCAATGCTCCTCAAACTATTCAATAAAATAGAATGGTAGAGAGCTCTTCCAAACTCATTGTAGAAACCAATATTAACCTGTTACCAAATTCTGTTAAGGATACAACAAAGGAAGAAAAGTGTAGACCAACATTCTTGATGAAAATACATTAAAAAATCCTCAATAGGATACTTGCAAACTGAATTCAACATTGTATGAAAAAGATCATTCATTATGATAAAATTGTTTCAAGGTTGGTTCAACATATGTATATTGCCCAGGTTTCCAGTACTTGACAAAAATACCTAATGAGATCAATTTAAAGAAGGAAAAGTTTATTTTGGCTTATGGTTTTAGTCCATGGCTAGTTGCCTGCATTGTTTTTAGGCAACTGACAAGCTCTATAATGAAAATTATAGGGCAGCAAAAAAAACAAAAACAAAAAACACACAAAAACTGTAAAGACTTTCTTTGCTCATGGATTAGAAGAATTAATACTGTGAAAATAGTTATACAATTGAAAATAATATTGAGTCCCTTTTGTTATTTTTTTACTTGTTTCTCTTCTCCATTGTGACCAGGGTGGAGAGGGAGCTCAACACTATGTCACATTTAGAAGATATTCAGGACTTGGGGACCAGAGGGCATGAACATGTCTTTAGGAATTTAGAATAAATTTGTTCTGAGGGATTCTTGAGGTGAAGACCACACCTATGTGTTGCAATTACAGGGAAATATTTTTAAAAACTCATCTTGAGAGAAAACTGAGGATGGAATAGGTTGTCCCAAAGATTATGAGACACCTGGAAACATCTATGAGTATAGGTGTTCAGCCACACAGGTTATTGATACATATTATTTATTAAAATGTTTTTATATTTTGGTTTGTTTTAGACAGGGTTTCACTGTGTAGTCCAGGCTGCCCTGAGCTCACTATGTAACCCAGGGTGGCCTCAAACTCACATACCTTATTATTTATGATTGGTTGATTACCATTAATTTTTAAAAACCACTAAATATCAGTGCTGTTTATTAGAGGGAAAAAAAAGTCACTCACTGAAAAGAGGTCCAAAAAACTTCAATTCTAGCAGTGACTCTGTCAGTCTGGAAGCTCAGTAGATGCTGAGGGGCAGAGAGGACATCTGAATTTTGATGTCCCTTTGGGGTACAGCAAAGTTACAAAAGTTCCTTCTGTTCTTTAGGCACCTGCAATAAGGGGGTCCAAGAGAGGACAGGCAATGGCTCCCAAAGAAGTGGAGTCATAGAGCGGAAACCTTGGCATCATGGCTGCCCAGTGTGCATTTGACTGGCTGTCTGTGTTCTAATGGCACTAAAACTGGCTTGTTTTAATTACAGTTCCCTAGCAACACAGAACCATAGGGTGATGGGTAGCTGGGTAGACAGACAGAAACATAGATAGATTAATAGATAGATACATAGATAGATAGATAGATAGATAGATAGATAGATAGATAGATAAAGAGGGCATTTATTAGAGAAATTGGCTTACATGATTATTGAGGCCAAGAATTCCCATGATCAGCCATCTGCAAGCCAGAGGCCAGGGCATGCTGGTAGCTTGCTCAGTCCAAGTCTGAAAGCCTCAGAGCCAGGGAAGCTGATGGTATAATTTTGAATTTGAATCCAAACAGCTGGGAAAATGGAGAACTGCCGGTATAAGTCCTAAAGTTGAAAGTTTGAAAAGCCTAGAACTCTGATGTCCAAGGGCAAGAGGAAGAGAGTATCTCAACTCTGGGGGTGGGAGGACAACCCTTATTTTTCCATTTTTTCTTGTTCTATTCAGTCCCTCCACTAATTAGATGGCTCATTCCCACACTGAAGGTGTGTCTTCTCCAACCCAGTCCACTGACTCACCCACCAATCTCCTCTGAAAACACCTTCACAGATATACCCAGCACTAGTGCTTTACCAGCTACCTATCTTTTCATTCCTTAATGCAGTCAAAATGACACCCACAGAACCCCAAAAAGTTGTTTTCCTAATGTCCCTGGTATGCTCTGTCCTGAAATTTCATTCAGCGCTTTTCTGAACTTACCTAGAACCATCCAGAAACAGAGGCATTAAGCACAAAGACCAAGAATCTGGGCTTTGGAAATAATGTAGACAGACCCAGTTCCTCCTCCTCGTCCTCCTCCTTTCTCCTCCTTCTTTCTCGCATTGAGTTTATTGGTACTTTTTAGGTACAAAGTTACATTCATCATTGGGATCTTGTACCTTTACATGACAGATCTTAGTTCTCATTTTTCCCCTTACCCCTGTCCTTCCTTCATTCCCTCCTCCCTTTCCTATTTACAAAAACTTCTTTTTCCATTTTTTTGTTTTCTCACTTTTTTCTTTTCCCTTATTTCCTTTTCCTTACCCTTCCCACTTCCTCTACACCTTTAGCCCATTTCTTCCTACTTCACATTGTCAGTTATACCATTTGGATCTTATTTACACTTTTAGTTTTTCACACCAGAGAAACTATTTGGTATTTACACATGTGTGACTTATTTATCTCACTTAAGACTATGGCCTCAGACCAAGTTCCTTCTAACTGTTATTTACTAACTACGTGACCTGCGTATATACATTTCCATCCCTTTTTTGGTGTTTTGTCAAAGAGGATTTATATTTCTTTTTGCTAGGATGATCAGTTTTCATTACTGCCCTTTATTACATAGTCAATGAATTTAATCTTGCTTAATCCACATTCATGTTCCCCTTTTGAATGGGAAGTCAGAAGTAACAGCAAAACAAGTAGTTTGCATGATGATATCTCAGAGAGGCCACAAGTGTGGGAGGGTTAATTTCCTAATGCTAAATTACTCTTAATTAGTCCAATAATATTCCAATGCTGGTCCTTTGGACATCTCTGATCTGAAATTTAGGCCCTGTGAATGACTGAGATTCCTGTGATTAAAAAGCTCTTCTGATAATGCTAAAAAAAACAATTCAGGGAAAGGCCCTAAGAAAAGAGGAAAGAGGAGTTGCAGGGGGATCTGTGCCCAGATTGAGAAGTGTCCCTGAGGTCACTGGACATCACTGCACTATGCTGCCCTGGCATAGAGGATGTTACACTAAGAGCAAAAAAGGAGAGCACCCTAAGGAGCCCCACACACTTCACTCCTGGGTGCTCCCTATCCAGGCTTGGGAATATTCCAGTCTTCCTTACTAAGGAGATGATGATTTTCCTTAATCTGCACGATCAAGGGAGCCATCTCTGTTCTTCCTCTTCTTGAGGGTCTGCTGATCTTCTGCATATCCACACAGTTCTCTGCTGTGTTACCTGGGCAGGAATTTTTTCAGAGATTTAATTCATTCAGTCATTCTTTCTGTCTTTCCTTTTCTTCTTCTTCTTCTTTTTTTTAAATGAATGGAGACATTCCACTTCTTCCTGAAAAGACATAGGAAAGAGAATACATATGTGATGATTATCTAGTCTAGCACTAGTATGTCAATGTTAAGCGATTAAAAATGTATTTTATATAGCATTTCCCCTCCCAGATCCAGAAGGGATGCAGTCATTACTTTTAAACTGTTATGTCTCTTTAGTCTCCTTCAATTTAGAACATTTCTACAGCTTTTTTTGTTGTTTTCTGCATCATTGGTATTTTAATTTAGTTTTAATTACTATCATGATCATCATCACCATCAGCACCATCATCATCATCATCATCATCATCATCATCATCATCTTGTGCGCGTGCATGCGTGCACGCATGCGCACGCTCGCGCAAGTAAATGGGGATTGAATCTAGGGCCTTATATATGTTAAGCAAGCATTCTACTAGTGTGTCACACCCTGAATCCTCATTTTCATTTAAAGAATTTATTTTCTGGTCTCCTTTTGCATTGTGGACCTAACCCCAATGTTTCACAGAAATTCCCAGCAAGAAAAGTACCTTAAGTGACACTATTCCATACGGCCAGCGAACAGTGAACATTTGTTCTTCACTGATGGTGTCCATTTTCATTATCTAGTTTAAGCTGTTGTCCTCCTGTTCCTCTTCTCTAAAGTTACATTTCCCCCTTGCATCTAATAGGTAGTTTTGAGGGAGATATAGCAAGACCTGTTGTACGCCCCACTTTCACCCTGGAGTTATGCCATCAATACCTAAATTAGTGCTTCCCATGGGGGTAAGAGGATGTCCATATTCCACCTTTAGTGCTCCCTAAGCATTTGACACTGGACAGTTCACCTCCTTTGTAAACCAGGGCCTGAGCTTCTCTTTCATATAAACTTTAGTGTCAATCTGATCTGTTTTAATTTAATAATGAGAAATTCTAACCAAAAAAAGACATCTTTACTCAAGTCCACTTTTGTGTATTCAGGAGTGTCTTAAAGTTTGTTTTTATAGACTTTGGACATCTCTTGTTAGATTATTCGAAAGTGTTTGATGTTTTTAATGCTCTTTAATTTTTCTCATTCATTGTTTTTCTTCCAACATAATTATAAAAATAGCTTTCATTTCTTGGGAATATAAATAATACCGACTTTTGCAGGTTAATTTTATATTATGTTCTTGAGTTATGCTTATTATGTATTCTTTAGTGGTTTTCTGATGTATTATAATGTTATCTGTAAAGATAAATGGTTTTCATAGTTTCTTCTTATATCTGTTTTCTGCATTTGAAATGCATTGGATAATGCCTCCAAATCAATGTTTTGTTTTTTTGTACCGGGGATTGAACTCAGGCCCTTGCACTCATGAGGCAAGTGGTGGAACCACTGAACCAAATCCCCGACTTTAAAGAATCAGGTTCTACTTTAATTATATTGTTTCTGCTTTTTGTTTGTTTGTTTTTGGTACTGGGAATAGAATTCGGGTCCTTGTGCTTGTGAGGCATGTTAGGGACCTGATGCTGCCGCCATCACAGGCTGCATGTTCTTGGTTCTTCTTGCCTCTTAAAATGACCTTATGCTCTTATCTTTAGTTTCCTCCCGCCAAGGCCACAGCAGTCCAGAGAAGTTAAACCTGTTTCTGCAGGACTGACTCCATAAAAGACAACCTTTTCTGTGATAGGTTAAAAGGAGCCCCTTCCTCATAAGTAAGCAATAGCCCAGCCCCAAAATAATAAACGGACCTTCCTTTCTTTGTTCTTCTCTCTTCCCTTTCTCCTCTCTCCCTAACCTGCCTTCCTGAATAAAATCTCCTGTTGGACCTCTTGGTGTGTGGCCTAGTTGTTGAGCGTCCCTGTGCCTCTAGGAGGCAAGCGGTGGAACCACTGAGCTAAATCCCCAGCCCTCAAATCAGTGTTAAGCAGTGGCCATTCTTGCCTTATACCTGATGTTAGTGGGACTACTTCTAATGTTTGCTTATTAAATAAGATCCTGGATTTAGGATTCAAGTAAATATATTTTTAACATATTAAAGAGGAGTCCATAAATGCCTATTTTCCCAAGAGATTTTTTACAATTAAAAAGTGAGTGTTCAGTTACCTCAGACACTTTCAACATGTATGAAGGTAATCATGTTTACTTCTTTAATACTATTTAATATTACATTAACATATTTTTCAATATTAAGCCATCCTCAAATCCCTGCTACAAGCCATGCCTGATCATAATGTATTTAGATTACTTATTAATCTTGACTGATTAAACTACTCCTACGCCCTACAATGGTTTCTTTGACAGAGCTTATTCTAAATTTAGACCTTATGTATGATAGTCATTATCATGTTGAAAAGCTTTTGGTCTGGTTACTCCAGAGTCAGTTGTTTATTATAGAGGTATATAGGTTCATGAGGAGGAGGAGGAGGAAGAGAAGAGAAAAGAAGAGAAGAGAAGAGGGGAGGGGAAAGGAGGGGAGGGGAGAGGAGAGGAAACAAGCATTTTCTCCAGGATTGAGAAATGTCAAAATGTCACAGGGTGCTGTTATACCCTATAGCAGCAACTTGACACTGCAATGAAAGAATTCATGACACGTGGCCAAATTCATGTTCTGTTATGAGATGTATATACAGTAACACAAATGTGTATCTTACTTTGCAACTAAGAATATGATACAATAGTTTCTGATGTTCTAATTCCAGGGTTTCCTAATTTAGAAAATGAGTTAATCAGTTGATCAAAGGAATACTATTATTTCCAATCCCATATAAATTCCATTCTTCCAGATTCTTCTGCTTGCCTTCTATGTGTCTACACCATTCATTTTTCTCGTACTTCGCACTGGAATTTTCACTTTCCTTGTGTCAAGATATTTACTGCTATTTTACGGTATCCCATGATCGTTTAAAAAGACAGAAATGGAAGAAAAATGAAATAATATGAAATGAAGGCTAAAAATATATGACAGAGTCCCAGTGTTTTATATGCATTATTAAAAAGGCAAAGATAGAATGGAATTAGAACCTTTAAAATAAAACAGACTAAACTGTCTTCCTTCACTTTTAGTTCTCTCCATGCTTAATATGTCTTTCAAAATTTTTATTCAAATACCATTAATTTAGCCAGTATGTATGCCATAGTGTTTTGGGTGGCCATCACAGAAAGCCTGAGACTAAAGAAATAATAATAGCTCAAAGTAATACAGAAAAAAATTAAAATAGAAAGCATTAAGAAAACTCTGGTTCTCCATTCTTTGGTCTCTTCTAATACTTTAAAACTTTGGGTCAGATCCCTGTTCATCTCTGCACACAGACATGTCAGTCATTTAAAGAGTGTCTGTAATACATGATTTATCAGCCCTAAATCTACCTAGTCTATCTCATCCCCCTTCCAGACTGAGGATACCAAGAGCCACTAAAATAATTTTCAGCATTTACAGACACACCCAAATGCCTCCAGTTCCCTGGAATTGATAGCTAGCAGCCTCCAGCCATTGTCCTTACCCTACAGTCACTCAGGTTCCAGGAAATGCAGAGTTTCGTGGACCATCCCATCATGAGATGGCCTCCCCCAAGTGGGAACAAGTGTTCCACACTGGAAATCAAGGCTGCTCCCTCCCTCACAGGAACACGCTCCTAGGAACCCAATTGCCCTTCAAACCATAGGATTCCTCAGACTTACAAATGCAGAATTGAGTCAAGGTTCAGCTGGACCCTGTCACCTCAGTGATACAGAAAAGCTGGCCTCATTCTTACGTGAGCAGGCCACTGTGAACTTCTGCGTCAGAGTGAGCCCCTCCAAGCTGGAGCCTTGTTGCTATTTGTCAACACTTTCTAACTCTGCCCAGTGAATCTGCCTGTGCGTCCTGAGGTTGTTTATCCTTGGCAAGAGTGGAAAACTTACTTGATGGGAGAAATTGAAGAACGTATCTCCTTTTGAGGGGAACTCCTCTGGTGTCTGTCACTTTCTCACCACTGGACAAAATACTTGCCACACACCCACTTATTTTGACTCACTTTTTAAAAAAAGAGGTTTCTGTCCAGGCAGAAACAGCCTGGTGGAAGTGGCTCATGTCATGGGGGCCTGGAAGCAGAGAGGGAGAGGGGAAGAGAGCTATACGCCTCCAGGTCACACCTCCAGTGTCATTCCTGCCACCAGGCCCCACCTCCTAAGAGCAGGTCGGTGATGTCTCCCAAACCTCACCTCTGAACATCTGAAGCTTTGGGGGAACGTTCCTTATCTAACTATACTATAAAGCCTGTCCTATAACAAGCTCATGATTCAGAACTGGGCAGCTACCTCTGGTGAGGGATTCAGGCTGTGTTATAACAGCCAGGGGGCTTGTGAGAATGTGGCTGGGAGGCATGTGAGAATGACAAGCAGGCATGCAGAGAAGGGAGGAGGGAAGATGGGCCTGCTTTATCACAACCTCCTCTTGAGAGAACTGATCCATTCCAGTGAGAACTAATCCAGTCTCACAAGAAAGACACTCCTTCCTCTTAGCAGCCCATGCACATGATTCAGGGATAGGAGGATTTGTGGTCATTTTTGCAATATACCACAAATGATTATTAAAATTGATGAAAAGTGTATGTACTACCTATTCTACATCTACCTACCTACCTACCTACCTATCATCTATCTGTCTATGCATCTGTCTGTATGTCTTCCTGAGTAGAGTCCAGATGAAAGTGAGTTCCATCACATTATAAGAGAGAACATTAGGGAGAACCAAAATATCCAGAGTATTTATTTGGCCATTTTTCTGTAGATGGAAGTGATATAATTTTCTTTGGAATGTAGTTAATAAAATTGACTTTTCACATAAGATGTTAACTATGATTTTACTGTGCATAGTATTGAGGTTTTAGCAGGCTTAGGAAAATAAGTTCTTGACCTAATGCAAAGGAAAATAAGCCACTGACCATTTGTATAGAAAATGCTAAGTGATTGGGAGACTGCTTTTTGTGCCCTTCCTGTAACACTTAGGCTTTTAAGAGAAGGCCAAGAATTTGTTAATATAGATTGGTAGTGAAGAATTATTTTTGAGAGCATTATATGAGTTCAAGAATGTTATATTTTCTTCTACTCTCTATCCTTAAACCAAATAATGGAGGCTGCAGAAAATCTCCTATAAAAATGCACACATTCTTTCTGGATTTGGGAAGGCCCAGGCACTAGTATCTGACTTACATTTGAAAATGTCTAACTGTGAGCAACTGACTGGAGTTCCCTGAAACAAACAAACAAACAAACAAACAAACAGTATGATGAGACAGAGCAGTGTCAGAGATAGCTGGCACATTCTGATTGCTAGGGAAGGAGCATGTTTCCTGTATTTCACTGTGAACCAGGCCTGGGTCATTTTGAAGGTGACCCTTGTCCACAAGGAAATATTCAAGATGAAGTGACCTCAACAGATGTCTTATCACCACCTCTTATCTTTATTATTTCCTTTATTCGATTATTTTGAATTTACCTGAACTTTTTCTAGGTTAAAACCCAAGTTTAGATAATGAATCATCTACATCTTTTCTGTTTATAAGCACTTAAAGCTGTGAAATTTCTTTTTAGTGTTATATGTGACATTTTAAACTTCTAATTAAGCTTGATGTTTTCCCCTTAATTCATGGCTTACTGAGAGGTATCATCTTAACTTCTAAATATAGTGAAATTTTTGTTTATATTTTACTCGATTTCTAATTTAATTCCTTTTTGATCAGAGAATTTTCCTCTTATGATTGAAATCCTTTGACACTCAAAGGCCATACAATAAGTGTGATTTGAATATATTCTACACACTTGGAGAAAAATCCTACATTTCTGAGTGTGGTGTTATCTAAATACCTATTAAGTCAAATTAATTGATTGTATTGGTCACATTTTCCATATCCTTATTGATACTCTTTTTTGTTTTTTTGGTACCAGGGATCAAACTTAGGACCTTGCACTTGCGAGGCAGGCATCAGCAGCACCGCTGAACTAAATCCCTGGTCCCCCTTATTAATTATATTGTCCAGCTTTATACAAGTATCTAATTCTTCTTTTCTTTCTTTTTTTTTTTTTTGTATCCTGGATCAAACTCAGGACCTTGCACTTGCAAGGCAGGCAGCAGCACCACTGAGCCAAATCCCTGGCCCAATAAATAACTATTTCTATGAATATGGGAGGAAGGAAGAAGATAGAGCCAAGGGAACAGTGACCAATTAAGTTCCGATGGAGAATGAAATATGTAAACAGAATTTTGTCCAATTACTTCACTAGAAATATCAGTTAACTGAATCCTGCTTATAGGCACAGGTTGATTTCTTAGCCAAGAAATTTTTCAAACTCCACATGCCACCATGCTTCTGTAGGAAGTCTACCGGTGATCATTCTCAGAGTACATCAGCAGAGTTTGAGATAGCTCCCTTCATCTGATCTGTGTTCCTGGCACACTAGAGTCGGCACTTTCTCCAGGGCAGGGCTTTTTGTTGCGTTTCTAAAATCTTAACTATTATATGTCTATGCATAGATTTTTTTAAAATCATGGCTAGTTGGAGTCCTGTATGTCTCAGTTATCTGTATGTCAAGTTCTTTCCCCCACTTGGGGAAGTTTTCTGCCATTACTTCTGTGAACAGTTTTTTAATGTTGTCTGCACTCTCTCCTATTTCTACATTGACTCAGATTAGTCTTATTTGACTCTGTATTCATTTTTCTGCTCAGGGAAAAACTCAATTTAAAATTAGTGAGAAAGCAATCTAACAGGGTGTTCTTGGAGTCGGATCTTCAGGATTTTCCTTCTCTTTGGCAACCAATATTGGCTCTGGCAGCTGTGAGGGCAAAAGAGGTTTTAACCAACAAGGGGGATTATTTATCAAATCTTCTTAAACAACAATATAAATCTAGAGTGAATCACACATAGTTTGATACTTTTCTTTTTTTACCTCCACAGACAAACCAAGAGCTTGCGCGTTCACTTTTTAAAAATGTTCAATCATTAAGAAAAGGGGAAATGGTTATAGCATAATTTGAGACTATTTTATTTTCTGTCACATCTATCTGTTTGACCCATTGTCAGTTACGTCTGTCTTTGTCCACACAAACAAAAATGAAGAGGCACACAATCACAAAGAACACACAGACAAAGACACCAAATGGATCCAAAACAAAAACCGAGGCAATTATTATGCCTGCGTGGGAGCGACCCACTTTTACCTTAAACAACACAAATGAACAAATATTCTCTATACTCAGATGAGCGAGCAAATGTCTCTCTCAGATTCGGATTGAGCGAGTGATCGCTCTTAGTTTCAGATTCAGATGAGCTTATTTTCGTTGCTAACTTTGAAATTGAGGGTGATAGAGAATATCCCCAGGCTGCTCTTCCTCTTCTTCCTCCTCTATGGTTTAACTCTCCCTCATGTCACTGTCATCTCTTTATCCCATTTCCAACCTCTTTTCAGGAATTAGTGGCACACTTTTGTTAATAAAAGAGAGGAGGAAATATACTGCTTTCCAGGCCACACTGAAAGGGGAGGTGCAGATCCAGAGAAGAGGATTATAAACCCTAACAGGAATCAGGGCTGGGTAGGGTAGGACAGAGACAGTTTGATCACACATACTAAGGAAAGTCATTGTCTCTTTGGTGAGGAAAAATTGAAATTTCACAGTACAATATTCCTAAGGCTAGGTGGGAAGCACCCAGGAGTGAATGTGAACGTGACTCCTTAGGGAGCCCTGATTTCACTGTTAGTACAACATCCACCAAGCTAGGGCAGCATAGTGCAGTGATGCCCAATAACCCTAGGGACACTTCTAGATCCTTAGCCAGTTCCTTTTTTCCTTTTTTCTCAAGGCCCTGTGGTGAGCTGTTTATTTGGACATTATGAGAAGAGATTTTGACATGGGAATTTACCCTTCATGAGGTCTGTTTATGTTCCAAGCTACCCTATAACTCTGCCTTGGGATGCAGCAAGCAGGGGCTGGGTAAAGCTAACATCTTAGAAACTGAACTGCTCTCACTTGGGGCTTCTGATATCATCAGGTAGCCTTGCTTTGCTGTCACTTTTGATTTCCCCTTGAAAAGAGGAACAGAAATGTGGATTAGGCAAGATTAAACTAAATATTTATGTAATAAAAGGCAGAAATAAAAACTGATTGTCCTAGCAAAAAGAATTATAAATCTAGTCAACAAAACTCTCAAGGAATGGGCCAGGGAAGTATCTTGCTCACAGTCACGAGGTTAGAAAGTGACTGAGTTGGAATTGGGTCTGTCTGCCTCCAAAGCCCAGGCTCTTGGCCTCTGTGCTTCATGCCTCTGTTTAAGAATAGTTCTAGGAAAGTCCAGAAAAGCTCAGTGACCCTCCAGGACAGGGCAACCTGGGACTTAAGGACAGTTAGGGCTACTTTTGATTGCATCAGGACCTAGCTAGTAAATGCACACAGGGCAACTTGGATTACAGAGTTTCCTCACTGTGACTCTGCTCCTTTGGCTGCCATCACTTGACCTGCCTCTTGGACCCCTCCTCCTGGAGAACAGGAGAACATTATGGCTTTACTGTGCCTATGAGAGAGGCCACAGCCTAGATGTACTGTCTGCTCCTCAGCATCCACAGGGCTCCCAGACTGACAGTCACTGTCTTCCTTAGGACCTCTTTCCTGTGAGTGGCTTTGTTTTCCTTCAATAAACAGACCTGAGATTTGGTGATTGCCATAAGTACCGAGTTATCTATTAACAGCCCATGTGACCAAACACCTACAGACACAGATACCTCATGGTCACAAGGGCTGTTAGAGGCAACTCGTTCTTTGTTTTTCTTTTTTCTTATGAGCTAAAGATGTTTCCCTGTAGTTTGCGTACATAGGTAGTCCCTGCTCCTCTTCCACAGAACACGTTTATTCTAAATGCTTCAAGATTGTGTTCACAAGTCCTGAGTCCCGAGTCATGACACTATTCCTTGTGTAATGTGATGTTGAGCTCCTTCCTCCTGATGGATTCCTGGGAGGACAAATGAGAAACAGAAGGGAATAAATGCTGTTGTTCACAGGCATGTACAGCTGTAAACAAGAAAGAACAATCAAACTCATCACAATCCTGTATTTTAGATCAATTACTCATAGAAAATCAGCCCAGAAGAGACCTGGTCATTTTGGTACACATCTCAGAATGGCATTCCCAGCCCAGCCATAAAAGACAATGTCAGAAGGAATAGCGCCAAGAGATGCTATTTCTGGTGAATCTAAGGGCTCAGTGATATTGTTTATCTGACAATACACTCACCCATTCATGCATCCATGGAGCCAACAGTCATTTGTTGAGTACCGAGTACTAGGAATGGAAGGGAAAACAACTCAGATGTTCTCAACTATTCTCACAGAGTCCACTGATAACTGTCGTATTCATCGGAGGGATTTCACCTTGATGCCAAGACAGGAGGATGTAGAGATGGACCTTTGTGACCATACCCAGACTGTGCATTCTAACTTCAGATGTGTTTCCGATGTGTTGGTGTCCTCCAGAAAATTACGAACATTTACACAGCTTTGGACTTCCCCAACCTGTGCCTTCTCTCCTATCTCCTTCTTCTAGGCAAGTCTTTCATTGAGAATCTCTTAACTCCCTAAATGTCTCTGCTTCTGAAACTCTTTTCCCTCTCTTGTGGTCTACTGGCCAGGCATCCTTTAAAATGCTGAGCACTGTCTTCCATTCTCTGAGCAACTTCCCATACTCTGAACTTTCTAATACTGTCCCTTCTCCTAACCCTTCTTCCATAAGGACTTTATTTCCAAGACTTATTTCTTGGGTCTTGTTTTTTTCCCCATACCCCTGCCCTGCCTTCAATCCCTTCACCCTTCCCTATTTACAAAGACTTTTTTCCCCCATTTTTCACATTTTTTCTTTTCCCTTATTTCCTTTCCCCTCCCCTCCCCTTTCCTTTTTAGCCATTTTCTTCCTATTTCACACTATAAATTATACCATTTGACCCTTATTTACACTTCTAGCTTTTCACACCACAGAAACTATTTGGTATTTACTTATGTATGCTATTTTGCTATTTATTTCACTTAAGAGTATAGCCTCAATGTGCATCCATTTAGCTATAAAAGTTTCTACTTTCTCATTCTTTTTGGCTGAATAGTACTCCATTTTATAGAAAAACCACATCTTCTTTATCCATTACACATCTTTTTAAAATCCATTTATCAGTTGATGGGCATTTGGGCTGTTTCCAAGATTTAGCAATTACAAACTGTGCTGCTATAAACATGGGTGCACATATATTGCTGTGGTATGATGCTTTTAATTCTTTTAGGAAAGTAGTTAGAAGGGGAATAGCTGGGTCAAGTGGGACCTCTAATGGTAGTTTTTTGAGAAATCTCCACACTGATTTCCATACTGGTTGCACCAGTCTACACTCCCACTAATAGTGGAGAAGTGTTCTATCCCCCCACAGCCCTGCCAGCATCTGTTGTTGGTTGATTTCTTGATAATAGCCATTTTTTTCTGGAGAGAGGTCAAATCTCAGCATTGTTTTAATTTACATCTCTTGAATGACTGGTGATATTGAACTTTTTTTCATGTATTTATTTGCTGTTTCTACTTCTTCATCTGAGAAGTGTGTATTCATCTCAGATATCCATTTTCAAATTGTGTCTTTAAATTTGGGTGGACTAATTTTTTCAATTCTTTATTTGTTTGGTACCTGGGATCAATTTTCAAATCTTGATGTGTTCTAGATATTAGTCCTTTGTCTCAGGAACCACTGGCTAAAATTTTTCCCACTCTGTGGGGTGTCTTTTCACTCTCTTGGTGATTTCTTTGATTGTGAAAAAGCTTTCAACAAGATGAGGTCCCCCTTGTTGATTCTTTGTACTACTTCCTATGCGGACTGGGTTTTGTTCATGAAGTCTTTGCATACTCCTATGCTCTCAAGAGTTCTACCTATTCTATCTTCCAGCAGATTTAGTGTTTCTGTTTTAATGGTTGGATCTTTGATCTGCTTTGATTTTAGTTTTGTGAATGGTGAGAGGCATGGGTCTACTACTTTTAGTCTTTGACATGTAGAAAGCCAGTTTTTCCAGCACCATTTATTAAAGAGGCTGTCTTTCTTCCAGGGAAGATGTTTGGACCCTTTGTCAAAGAAAAGATGGCTGAATGTGTTTGAGGTTCTTTCTGCATCTTCTATTCTGTTCCATTGATCTTCAGGTCCTTTTTTTTTGGCAGTGCCAAGCTGTTTTGAACACAGAAGCTCTGTAGAAGTCCAGAGTTAGGGTGGCTCCTGCCTTGCCTTTGTGGCCAGGAATTTTTTTGCCATTCTAGGTCTCTTCTGATTCCAAACGAATTTTAGGAATGATTTATGTAGTTATGTGAAGTATATTAATGGTATTTTGATTGGACTTGCATTAAATTTTTCAAACAATTTTGGGAGTATGGTCATTTTCACTATTTTGTTTCTTCCTATCTATGAGCAAAGGATATCTTTCCATTTTCTGATATCTCTTTGATCTCCTTTTTCAGGGTGCTGCCTTTTCAGTGTAAAGGACTTTTACTTCCTTTGTGAGACTGATTCCTAAGTATTTCATATTTTATGCTATTATGAAAGGTGTTATTTCACCAATTTCTCTCTCAGTGAGTTTATTATTTGTTACAGAAATGCTATTGATTTTTAGTGCTGACCTTGTATCCAGCTACACTACTGAATTTGGTTATTAAATGTACACCTCTTTTGGTAGAATTCTGCAGTTTCTTATACTTTGTTTTCTGTAAAGCATTTTTCTTATTGTGAAGCGGTTTTCACATGCTATTGCATTATTAGACCAGTGTGTGTGTGTGTGTGTGTGTGTGTGTGTGTGTGT
>NW_022900931.1:50164807-50186281 GCF_012274545.1 Fukomys damarensis
TGCTATTTGCTATTGCATTATTAGACCAGTGTGTGTGTGTGTGTGTGTGTGTGTGTGTGTGTGTGTTTGTGTTACTGGAGATTGAACCCAGGGCCTTTGCACTGAGATATATTACCAGCCTTTTTATGTTTAATTTTTAAAAATATTTTGAACAGCGTATGGTGAAGTATCCCAAGCTAGGCTCAAACTTTTGATCCAAGTGGCTCAGCCTCCTAAGGAGTAGATCATGTTCTTTCATTCCTCCATGCACTTTCTCCATCCATCACACTGTCTTCCATTCACAACTGCTAAAAACTTTTTGAACATAATAATAAATAAATGAAAAAAGAGAGGATTAAAAACCAGTGCCTGCAATGGACTAAGTGTAATAAGTGATTGACTATTACTAAGAATCTAAGCTATCCCAGAACAGGAAAAATCACCCCGCCTGAAATAACAGGGGTTGTGATTGCAAAGGAAGTTGAGTGCTTCGCTAATTTAGAGTTGAGTATCTTGTGAAACCACCTTACTTAATACAGCAGAGCAGTCTGTGAATAACTGAGGGTCTTGCTGCTCCATCTCTGTCCATTGTACTTAGACCTCAAACTCACTTGAGTTCAGCAGTCAGGGTGTCCATCCTCACAGGGCCCAAGTGATGGGCTCCAGTGATGGGCTCACAGCAGCACAAACATGAAAGAAGAGCACACCTATGATTGACCCTTTGTGTAGCCCTGGAAAATCTTGTTGGAAGGTAATACAGCAGCACTATAAACAGAGATGAATACCTTGCCTCTGGACTATGGCCTATAGGCTAGGCCTTCAAGGATATCTCTATGTTTATTCCAAGACCCGTGACTTCCATATTATCTAAGCACTTTTTCTGAAGTAAATGAATCCAAATTGGCCAACTTCTTCCACAAGCTCTCCTTAAAGGCTGAACATTGTGTAGTCTCTGAGGGACGGCTGGCCACTTGGCTATTTGTGTGGGAGCTGTTTACCTTTACATAGTAAAGAAATGAAGCAGAGACGGATGGCGTGTGGCTCACAGCAGAAGCAAATCAGAATGGTCTTTTACTTGTATTTTGTTTTGCTTTCAGTATCTCTGTGCCAGTTCCAGCTACCTCCCTGCCTCTAGATTCTAAACATGCTGAATCCATCTCTATGAGTTCTGTTTCTGTGGTCCATTGGTTACCACCCATCTGATAATGCTTCTGCTGCACAAAAAGACAAGTCTCTCTTCCTCCTCTGAGCCAAAGCTGAGCACTGCTGCTCAGGGCCCCACTTCCAGCTTCAAGTTTCAGCGGTCACCTTCAGCTGTCCAGATCATGCCTCTGCTACTCACCTTGATCCTTGGTGAGTATCTCTGCTCCTGTTGATTTAGACCTCAGAGTTTTCTGAAAACTTTAGAAAGAGCTTTTCTCTACCCATGTTCAGATATCTTTCAAGGCTGGTTTTCTTCTTCATTTCTATACCTGGCACCTCTTCTAAACCCTAAAAGGCCCCTTATTCAATCCAAGTTATAATATGCTTTGATTGACAGTTTTTTTCTATTTTCTTGTATGTGCATCAACAAATTTATGGTAGCGAATCCCATTCTCCCTTGAAATAATTATGCTTATATGTTTAGTAATAAGAAAGTAAGTGAGCCAGGTATCATAGTTGGTGCCTGTAATTGTAGCACTTTGGAAGGCTGAGGCAGAAGGATTGCAAGTTTGGACCCAG
Organism: Fukomys damarensis; assembly: GCF_012274545.1. NCBI lineage: Eukaryota > Metazoa > Chordata > Mammalia > Rodentia > Bathyergidae > Fukomys > Fukomys damarensis. Next base: position 50,166,509 of record NW_022900931.1, read on the forward strand.
CCTGGGCAGCTTAGTGACTTAGGATGATCTTGTCTTACAACAACAAAAAAAGAAAAGTAGAAAAGGATGGTGATTTAGCTCAGTATGAAGGCTCTGGCTTTAATCCAAAATACCTTAAAAAAAGAGATAAATAGATGCTGGTCAGTAGCAGGTAGAGCAAGGCAAGAAAATAGAGCGGCAAAAGTATCAGTGTTCATTGGTCATTTTGTCTGTTTTCCTTTGAAAAGACATTACAAAATGTTTCTCTAATTTTCTTCAGTTTCTTTTGCTATTTACCACTCTAGAAATTAACCTAGATAAGGTGGAGATTTTGGAGCCAAGGAGAGCTGTGTTTTAGTCTTGGCTCTTTGATTTCTTAGTTGTCTGAATTTGTAGATTACCATATTTCTCCAAAATCTTGCTCTATAATTTATGAAGTGAAAAGAATATTATGTTCTTCAGAAGTATGTCAGGAATCTTTTCATAAGATAATGAATACAGGGCAAGCAACAAAGTTTGCTAAGCCTCTACCTTGATCAATCACATCCATTTTTATCGCATTGGTGATCTAGAGCAGTGGTGATGAACCTATGGCACACATGCTGCAGTGGGCTGTTTTTATCACTGAAAGCTCTAAAAGCTTCGCCATCATGGGTGTAGGGCATCACCAGAGCCCACATGGGTCTGTCAAGTTAGCACTTATATTCCCAGTGTAGGGTCCTGGCTCTATTTGAAACATTCCTAGATCCCCAACAGCACCTGACAGCTAGTGCTGCCCCTCACAGATGTTCAATTAAGTCTCCCAGGTTCCTTCAAAATCCCAACTCCTCCACGAAGTCTTTCTGGTCTGTACCACCTGCAGTTTCTACCCTGTGAGCAGCTGCAAGTCACTTACTGGCTGTCTCACTTTTGCACCTGTATACCAGGCTTTGCACATTCACTTTTTGTCCCCCTTGCACACAAGTTTTATGTGGGAGGTTAGGCAGTGATTCACACGTGGGTGGCCCACATGTTGAAGATTATGGCCACAGGGTTAATGAGAAGTTATCTGCAAACCAAGAGAAGGAAATATTCCAGGACTCACCACTGAAATATTTGGACCTGCCCGATAAGTTCTAGGGTGGAGGTCTAAAGATACTTACTGTTTCAGAAAAATCCTATAAGATAGAGATGGGGGTGAGTTATATAGTTGAAAATTCCTAGGACTCAAAGACTACTGAAAATCAGAGGGCTCAGGACACTCTAGCACCAGGAGAGAGTCTGGAGGAGCCCACCCATAGAGAGATCTTATAGAAACAAACAAACAAACAAACAAAAAGCAATGTTCCCAGGATGTGCTTAGCACTTAAATCTGGAGATTTCAAACGAAACTCAGTCCTGACCTGTTCTGACCTGCTTCTGAGCTGTTCCTCTACATTAGGTGCCAGTAAACTATATTCTACAAGCTTAGAATGACTTTTACATTTCTCTTTTGGGAAGAACACACAAAGAAAAATAGTATTTAATGACACATGAAAATTAAGTCAAGTTAAATTTAAATTGTGTGCCTAAGTGAAGGTTTATTGGAACATGGCCATGTCTCTTTGTCCACAAATACATGGCTGCTCATGCCACAAAGCAGAGCTGAGTAGTTGCAACAACAACTCTTTAGGGAAAGACTTCGAGGTCCCTGATCTAAATGCAGTGCCAGTGAACACTGGCAAACTTGTCACTGTCCTCTAGTCTCTGAACTGGCCCGATGGTACCTGTGGGTCTCCAGGAGGGCATCATTCCAGCAGCCCAGTGCTCTCTTTTATTGGGCAAAGAAGCTGAATCACCACAAATCTACTTTAGGAAGTTACAACCCATCAGTCTCATTGACTGGAAAATCATGTCTACCTTTGCAACAGCACATGTAAAGGGAACAGGCTGGATTAGTTCACTGTAGTAGAATTGGTCTCTGAGGTTCCTGGCCGGTATCCCCTGAGGCCTGTCATCCCAGGAAAAGAAGATCACAGTAGATTCTGTATTTACCACTCTAACTGGTTGAATTATTTGAATAAAGCCTTGGAAATTTATTCCATGACCTGACTTGCTTCCTTTTTTCTTCCCTAGCTATTTGCACTGGACTTGGCTTCTTAGGTAAGATGTGGGGGTGGCAGGATGTGGGGGGTGGTGCCAGGGGAAAGGCTTGGAGCGGGGAAGCTTCCTGGGCCATGGAGAGAAACTATGGTTCAAAACATGCCCAATAACTTCCCTTTCTAATTTCCCATTCTACCCTATCAGCCTTATGTGGGTAAATTTCTACCTCTAGAACCTGGAAGGGTAAAGTGCCCAGGAAGGGTAAGTTTCCAAGGGACCTCTTCCCACTTTTCTCTGTGATCCAAGAAGCTTGATCAGCATCTAAATGAGAGAGAGCCTCATTGTAGGTTCAGAAGGCCCTTTACCCATCTTACTCACTTTTCCATCATTGGGGCAAAGTACCCAATGCCTTCAACTCAAAAGAGGAGAGGTGTATTTTGGCTCAAGCATTCAGTTCATGGTTGGCTGCCTCCAAGGCAGACATGGCATGGTGGAAGGGCAAGAGGCATGGGCAGAGGACAGCTGCTTTTCCCATGGTTGCTAGAAAGCATAGAGAAACAAAGAGAGGAGAAGCCAGGGTCAAGAATATTCTCTTCCAGATCACACCCCTAGTAGCCCAACTCCAACCTTGTAGCAGCAAGTCAGCTGTGTGTTCCCATGATCCAGTCACCTCCCATGTGCATGAGAACTTGTGGAGACACTTCATATCTAACCATAATAACCCCCTTATGGGAATAACAGGAGAATGAACTTTCTTTTGTCTTGCTGGTTTCAGCTAACATAAATCTCTCTGACAGCCTTACTGGCATCTTTGAACTAGAAATGCATTTGCTTCTATGCAGCTCATGGCTTGGTCAGAAGACAGCAGAACAGTTGTCAGTTTCCTTGAGGCATCTTTGAACGAGGTACCAATTTCACACCCAAAAAAGGAGGGTGCTTCACGGAAAGAATGAGTCCACAGGAGAGGAGGCTGTGGGTGGTTCAAACCCAAGAAGGGTCTTTGTGGATTATTGTTTCTTCTGCCCTATCCATCCAATCTCCAGCTCTGCCCTGCCCTGCTGCATCTCCAGGACAGCCTCCTGCATCACGAGCTGGCTGTATTCCTCCCTTCTCACCTTCTTCAGCTCACCCTTGTTGAGCAAGAAGTGAAATTTGATTTCTTGAAGATGCTACTTCTAATATCTCATCCTGATACTCAGAGTAGTTGGTCTTGTTTTTGACTCACAGGGCTGTCACTCATTGTCGGTGCAGGCAGGCAATTGCTCTTGTTACAACCTTTCTACTCCCCAGGAAATTGCTCCTTCTCTCAAGCCCTTTGCTAATAAAGTAAGCTAAAGACATTGTCAAGGTCATACTCCCCCCCAACACCCTTCCTCCAATCCTCTGCCTTTACAACTTTTCTCAGCTTTCTATCCCCCAAGGCTAAATTTCTTTTACACTGATTTTTTATTTCTTCCTTCCTGGGAACTGCTCTAGTCTTTTACTCCATTCTTCTTCAGTAAAGGCAAGACTTTTACTAACTAAAATAACCTGTAATGATACTGATATTAATGATTTACTGGAATACATGGTAATGTCAACTAGAACTCTAATCTTAGATCCAATGGCCCAAAAGTTATTTCTGGGTGACTGTCTTGAAATATATTTTATGCAGATATATAACCTTTAAACTCAAATATGCAACAATGAAAATTTATCTTAGGTTTTGTGGTAAAATTGTTTTCTATTTCTCGTCTCCATTCTTTATGTTACCCGCCCCCGAAAAAAAAGGAAGAAAAGGAAACAAAAACAAGTTAGTCAGTCCAACATAAACTTCTCAGTGCAGTTTAAAGTTAGCCAGATTAGAATTTTCGCACTTAACTGCTCCTCCTGGGTTGATCCCAAGTTCTGGGGAATTTGTGCCGAGTTGAGACAAGGGAACGGTGGTAAATTAGGAGTCACTTTCCATCCATGTCATTGCATGTGGCTCAGCGTGGCCTCTATTAAGCTGCTCACGTCCCATTAGGACACAGACCACCAGTCCAAATGCAGGTTTTCCTGGTGTACCAGATCTTTCTCAGCTAGCTGTTCCACTATCAAAAGACATGGCAAGTTCAGCTTTCTGCTGTACATACTGCTGTCAGAAGGCTCCAGTAGATCTGTTGAGATTGGCTGAAGCTACTAACTCTTAAATTTTCCGAGGGCATAAATCATCTGTTTGCTCATCACTGTTCTCTGAGTTCCTGACACCATACCTGAAACATACTGCGTGTTCAACAAATATTTATTGTCTGATGGGCTTTTCCCTGGTCTACACAGCAGTCTCCTCCCCACTTCTATGTCTTGGCAGGAGAGAGGTGTGGGGGGGCAGATTTTTCTGTTAGTCATTTTCATACCTAGAATTCAAATCAGGAAACAGAACCAAGTCTTTGGTTCTTCAAAATGTACCTGTAGGCTCTGTGGTACCTCTTTGTTACCTCCTAGAATGCTCTAGTGAAACTTTTTGGGCTCTGAGATTCTGAAGCTCTGAGTCTTCACTTGCTTTGTGCTTTTCACATTTCTTCTGAGCCAGGAGCTTGGACAAGGGATGATGTCATAGGAAGCAACAAAAATGAGTAGGGTTGGGTCACTGACAGTGGAAGAGAATTATGTAATTATGTTCAGTCTAAATTATGTAAATTATGCTTCAATCTGGATACTGTGTCAATTATTAGATATGATCTTACACCTATGTTCTGTCCTGGTGCTGCCATTATTAAGTAGAACAACCACAGGGCCATCATTTTCATTAGGATCTTTTTCTTCACCTATGTAATAGTGGGTAGCTCTACAGATCCTTCTCATTCTTTTTTTGTTTGCTTGCTTTTGGAGACAGGGTCTCACTATGTAGCCCAGCCTGGCCTTGAACTCATGGTGATCCTCCTGCCTCAGCTTCCAAGCACTGAGATTACAGGCATGTTCCACCATGCCCAGCAGGTCCTTGTAATTCTGACCACTAGAATCTAATGATTCTACTGAATCAATCAATCTCTTTTCCCTTAATCTGAAAAAGCCAGCAGTAATATCTAGGTGTCTTGAAGTGGTCTTCCTCACTAGCATATAATTAAGTGTGTGGTAGAATGTGAACTCAGAGATGGAGTCCTGAAGCTCCCTCCTTCTCTTTTGACCTCTCCTTTATAGTTCCTTAACTTGTCACATCCTCTGTCAGCCTGGAGGCATCCAGGATTGAGTAAGTACATCTCCGAGCACCCACTCGGCTCCTCCTAGGTCCTCAGTGGATACCCCATCTCTCTGCAGAGTCTCCACCCAGAGTACGACTGGTGGGAGGTCCCCACCGCTGTGAAGGGCGAGTGGAGGTGGAGCGGAATGGCCAGTGGGGCACTGTGTGCGATGATGGCTGGGATCTGCAGGATGTGACTGTGGTGTGCAGGGAGCTGGGCTGTGGAGCAGCCAAGAAATCCCCTACTGGTACTCAGTACGGGCCTTTGGCACAGAAAGATCAGAGCGTCCTCACCCAAAATGTCAATTGCAATGGGATGGAAGACACATTGGCTCAGTGTGAGCAAGATGAAGATGTTTTTAACTGTGCACATGAAGAGGATGCCGGGGCATCATGTGAGAGTAAGTACAGTAGGGCTCAAGGACCATCTACCAGCTGCCCACTCTTCATTCCCTGCCATGGGCTTTCCCACAATGGGGTCAGCTCTTCATCCCTCACGTCTCACCCTTCCTCAGTCATGACCCCTGGAGGTAATAATATTATCACCTAGAATTATTATTCCTACTAAGGTTTTTCTTTTAATTTCAATCTATACAAGACCATGTGCCTTGTTTATACACCTGAAAACAAACATACACAGCCACTGAACGTTTGTTGAATGATGTGTCCTACGGTTGAGGTGGAATTAGAGGAAAAAAATGAACTCACAAGTCATAGTGTGTGCTTTCTGGGTAGTTTCAAGTCTCATTGAGTCTGTCATCTTGTCGAGTAGGCAGGAGATCACAGGAAAGCAGCGCAATTTCACCGTTAGTTAGATAGATGGTGACAGACTGATAAGTACAAACACAGATCTGTGCTCTTTTAGCACCCTGCGTATATATGCTTTCCAAATTTAATGACAATTTCTCCCTCTGTGTACTCTTTCTCTTTCATTAGACTGATTTTGACTCAGGGACCAGCCTAAGTCTCCTCCCACAGAATTCATGACAGAAACAATTAGTTTTGCCTGGATGCTGAAGTCTCATTTTTATTTCTTAGAAAGGTTGAGGATTGGGATACTTGCTGAATGCTAACGCTGAACCCAAAAGTTTTTGATCTTTTATGTTTATGTGCATAGAAAGATAGATTTATGTACACACATAGATTACGCCTCTAATTTTGTCTCATGAAGAACTGAGGAAAAATGAGATGAATGTAGAAAATAATTAGGTAAATTAAAATGCTACCGAAATGAAAATAATTCAGCTTGACACTGAGAAATGTTCACTACCTTGATTCATCATCCATTCTCTTGATAAGACTCTATTAGGCAGTGCTCAGCTCTCTAGGAAACATTACACTGAACACAAAGAACTGAGTCTTGTGTACCATGGGACCCCTTTTTCTGAGAACACTATGTTGATATTTTTTCCTCATTGAGTTTATTGGTACTTTTTAAGTATACAGTACAGTTACATTCATCATTGGGAACCCTTACATGACAGATCTTTGTTCTCATTTTTTGTCCATACCCCTGCCCTCCCTTCACCCCCTCCAACCTCCCCTATTTACAAAGACTTTGTTTCCATTTTTTCCTTTTCTCAAATTTTTTTTCTTGTCCCTTATTTCTTTTCCCCTACCCTTCCCACTTCTACACCTTTAGCCCTTTTCTTCCTATTTCACATGATCAGTTATACAATTTGGATCTTACTTACACTTTTAGTTTTTCACACCAGATAATCTATTTGGTATTTACATGTGTGTCTTATTTATTTTGCTTAAGAGTATGGCCTCAATATGCATTCATTTTCCTATGAATGACTCTAGTTTCTCATTCTTTATGAGAACACCGTGCTCTTGCAAACAACAGACACTCTGGCTTTCTTTCTCCACAGAGCCCGAAAGTTCTTCCTCTACAGACCCAGACAGCTCTTTCTCTATGGTCCAGGAGGTCCCTTTCTTCCTAGTCCCAGACAGGGTACGGCTGGCCAGTGGCTCTGGGCACTGTATGGGCAGAGTGGAGGTGGAGCACAAGGGCCAGTGGAGCACTGTGTGCAAAACAGGCTGGAACCTCCAGGCTGCGAAGGTGTTGTGTCGGCAGCTGGGATGTGGGAAGGCCCTGGTGGCCCAAAGACACTGCAACGAGACTACCCAGGGTCAAAGATCCATCTGGATGAGCAAGATGGCATGCTTAGGACAAGAGGCAACACTTCAGAATTGTGATTCTGGGCCTTTGAAGAGGAACAGCTGTACCCATCATGATGACACATGGGTGGAATGTGAAGGTAATGGAAGGTGAAGCTTATTTATCCAGAGACTAGGCTCATTTATGCAAATGATTATTAAGTGGAATGCCATTTGAAGAATATATAGAGACACCTACTCGTGCACCAATGGACCAACTGGCCAAACATTTAATTGTGTGGATTGCCTGCCATCTTATTTTTAAAATGGTTATGATAATAACTGTTTTTGCATATTAAAGTGTTTAAGCAATATTATGCACCATATTGAAATGAACTGCTATTATACAGAATTCTGTGGAGACAAGGCATACTACTCCATACATTCTTCAGTTTTTAAAAACTACTAGAAAATCATTCATAAAAGGAGATAAAAAGAATTAAGATGTATTATCTACATGTACCAACGCCCCAGGATGAATATAATCATTATGTACTGAAAAATATAGGCTAATAAAATATTTCTAAAACAGATGGGAAAGTAAAAAGATCCTAGGACACAGACCTGGGCCACAGAGGTTGAAACCTGATGGAAACCTGGGGTTCATGCTTCAATCATAGAAACACAAGTGGAAAGTTTCAGATGTGCTGTTGGGATTTGTGTGAGGGTGTAGATGGTCTTGGTTTTTTTTTTTTTTCTCTTTTCCCATTCTTACCCTTTCAACTTCCAGTTTCCTTCTCCACCCTGCAGGTGCCTTTGACCTGAGGTTGGTAGGAGGAGATAAGTTTTGCTCCGGGCGGCTGGAGGTGCTGCACAAGAACGAATGGGGCACAGTCTGTGACGACAGCTGGGGAGAACAGGAAGACCAGGTGGTATGCAAGCAACTGGGCTGTGGAAAGCCCCTTGTTTCTTCCTCCAGAACCCGGAAAAGATATGGTCCTGGGGCTGGCCTCATCTGGCTGGACGATGTTCATTGCTCAGGGAAGGAGGAGTCTCTCTACCAGTGCAAGCACAGGCTTTGGGGGTATCATGACTGTGTCCACAAGGAAGATGTGTCTGTGACCTGCTCAGGTAAGTCCATAGGTGGCATTTGCAAGAGCTGGCATGGGGGATAATGGGGGAAGAGGGGGTGGTGAGAGTGGATTCTGGGGATAAGGGCAGCTCTACCAGTGTCAGACCCTGCCACAGCCGTTCCCTGCTTCCTGTGTACTCCCAGGTAGAGGACTGAGGCATTCTAGTAGGGTTCTTTTTTTTTTCTGGAGGAATTTATAGGGATATAATAAATAACATACAATTAATGAGTATAGAAATAAATGGAGTCTTGATCATTATTTGATCAACATCCTTAACATTAAACACAAAGAGAGCAGGAATCAGAGAAAACAAGTCATTTTCCAAAATTCTAAAGCTTGCCTTCAATGATATACCAGAACTATAATAAGCAGTCTTTGTTTTCAATCCAGGGTTAGTGTTCTTAGATTACTCAGTTTTCAAACCCTCAGTCTATCATTCCCCAGATTTTATTTTCAATGTGTGTGGGGCTATTGTAGCGAGAACTTTGAGAACGTCCATGAGAGTCTTATCAGAGAGAATAAGGTAGCAGCTCCGAACCTGAGACCACTTCGGGGGACTAAAGGAAGGAGCTGGCCGGGAAGTCCAAGTGTGGCTCCTGGGTGGTCGACTCAGGGAGCCACGGGTCTGAAGCCCAGTTGGAGAATTAGGGTGAGATCTGTTTATGGAGGGCTCTTTGGTTACACAACCAACTAGTAAACAACTAACTGATAAATAACTAACTGGTAAAAACTGATATTTAACCAAAAACATGGAAGTAGTTAATGTCCAGAAAAGGATAAATTTAGTGGTGAAAGACCCGGATTTTGAATTCTGTCGTTGCTCCTTTGAAGCTATATAATTCTAGACCATCACTTAAGGACTCTGAACCTCAGCATTTTCATCTGTGAAAGAGGAAGACATTTGTCCCATGTACCTTAATGACTTCAGTGAGTGTCTGAACATAGAACATCTGTTCAGCATGATGTTCAGCATCAACCAACGACTCATTGAAAATAAGCATTTCAGGAAAAGAAATTCCTATTTGTATTCAATATGTACCTATCTTTCACTTGTCATTTTTATCTTAGAAATACAGTATAACTGCTATTTGCATACCATTTACTTTGTATTAGGGCACACAGGAGAATGTTTGTTGTATATAATACAATGTCCCTTTGTATAGGGCACTTGGACATCTGTGCATTTTTTGGTGTCCTTGGGAAACCTCCGATTTTCTCTGTGTGTAGAGGAGAAGGGCTGTACTGTTTGTGACTCACACAGGATCTGGTTGAATAAGTTGCTGGCACGCTGAACAGGATTTTGATCTGGCTCATATCCATGTAGAATATGTGTAGCTCCTTAGCTCTCTCATGATCTGGACACTTATCTGCTCCCTTAGTCAGTTTAGCTTGAATGGAATAATTCCTTCCAAGTCGAACCCAATCTTTAATTCATTTTCCTCTTCTTTTTACAGAATAGTATCCTGGCCATCTTGATGTCTAACCTGGCCCCTGCTGGTCCTGCATATCCCCTAGTTGTTCACCTGAGCCCTAATATCCTAGTGGTCACACTGGGCCCCAGACTTCTGCCTCCACTCCCTCAATCTCTCAGGAATTTGAATGCTGTGCTTAGACCTTGATCTCAGGAACAACAGCCACCTCTCTGTTGCCTGGAGATACAAGCTGTTCAATCCCTTTGGAGAAAATGAGCTTTCCATTGTGCTTTGCTCACTACTGACCCCTTGGGGTTGTTTCTGGTCCCTATTTCTTCTTCCCTCCTGCTCTTGGACCAGATATGTAGGGCATTGTTAAAACAGTAACTATGTCTGTAAGCAACATCAAAGGAAGAAAACCCCAGAAAGAACATTTAAAGGAAATATGGGTGGATAATTTTTGGAATTTGAGAAAACAGTCTTTTTGAACTGTTATAGAACTTTAACTGATCACAGCAAAAAATAACACCTGACTGCTTTGCTATTTCTTGGGGGAAGGTAGGCTCCATTTTCAGTATCAGAGCAATGTCCTTTAGCACTAGTTGTTTGCGTGACACTTAGAAAAAGATGTTTTTCCTATTTTAGTAAAATATCTTCGTTGTCCCCTTCTGTGCCACCTGACAACATGGTTGGCATTTGACAAAAGGAATCCCACAAATGTACTTTACTTTACCCAAATAAAAATGTATTCGGTAATGAGAAAGGGTCAGGAAAGAGACAGAAAAGAGATTAAAGAGAGCTACCATTGTATCTCATGCTACTCAGAAAGTATCATTTTCATTTTATCAACAAGGACTTTGCAGCCTCTAAACTGGAGGAGAGGCAGAATGATACTTAGGAGAGAATTGAAATTTAATTATAAATCTCAGCAACTCTATATTCTGAGGTTAAGCTGGGCTGGATCTACACTGTCTCATAAATTGGATCACCCAATCTCAACAGTTGTTTACATGATAATGCTTTTTTTGCTCACTGGGAAGCAAGTACATCAGCTTTTCAGTGAGGACATTTTGAACAGGATTAGCTAGACGAGAACCTACCAGCAAATACAGCCATATGGGTAGTACAGCTCTCCTCTGGATAGAGAATTTTCTTCTTATTTTCTGTTCCAGTGTATGGACCAAAGTTAATTCTGCCTCTCTTTCCTTTCTTTTTTTTAAAAAAATCATTTTATTTTTGATTACCATGTATTAATTATGCTTACTAATGGGGCTCAGTGTGATATTTCAACGCATGCATATAGTGGGCAATGACTAAATCCAACCTCTCTTTATTCATCCTGCCCTCCCCCACCCTCCTCAAACTCTCGTAATCACTATTATACATTTAGGTGCATTTTTTTTCAGTTTCCACATATGAGAGAACATGCGATACTTATTTTTTACTTATTTTACTTGACCTAATATCGTCTAATTACATCCATGTTGTTATAGGATTTTTCTTTATGGCTAAATAAAATTCCAAGGTCTATGTATACCATATTTTCTCTGTTCACTCATTTGTGATGGTCACCTAGGTTGATTCCATATCTTAGCTATTGTAGCTGCTCAGATGATTGAGTTTTCAGCAATAAAATATTTTAAAATATATTTTTATTAAGGCATGTACATTGTTTTTAGACATAATGGCATTACACACTTAACAGGTGACAGTGTAGTATAAACCTAAGTTTTATATACAGCGGGAAACCAAGGAAATTTATATGACTCTCTTTATTGTGATATTTGCTTTATTGCTGTGGTCTGAAACCAAGACCTCAGTATCACTAAAGTATGCCTGTAACCACCTGTAACAGCCCTTTCAGCCACATGGGCTTTCTGTCTCTTCCAAGACACACTGAGTTTACTGGTGAGTCTTGCAGAGGAGTAGGTTTTGGGGAGAGAGAGTGTCAGGAGCTCCATTTGAGCCTGTTGAGTCTGCAATATATTAAAATTCTTCGTAGAGACTTTCATTAAAACTTTAGGGGTCATCTCTGGCCCCGAATATATAATCTGAAAATCACTGTATATGTGTGATATTCAAAGTCATGAGACTGGGGCTGAATAAGAGGAGAGATCCAAGGACTGGGCCTCAGGGTGCCATAATGCTTAGCCTGGATTCCCCTGGAACAAGGAGTCAGGTGCAAATTGTTTATTGGTTGCTAGAACCAGGAAACACTTGCCAGGGACTCAAAAAGTGAGTTGGAAAGGGAGAAAAATCCAATGAAGTAAGGATTAATGAGCTGATAACTGCTATGGGTAACTGGGTTTCCTTCCCACGGGGAGTTTTCTGATGTGCTGCATGGAAATCATTTCAAAATGAATGTGCCACTGGCTTTCTGGGTCTCCAGCTTGTAGACAGCAGGTCCTTGGGATTTCCAACCTCTATAATTACATGAGCAATTTCAGTAAAATAAAATATATTTACACATATATTAAAGTCAATGGAAAAATACAACCATTTACTCTAGGTGGGACCACTAATGGGCTAGACTCTTCAGGAATGAAGGTTTAGGTTATCTTACCAGGTAAAGAACCACAACTAGCTGAAGTGCTTGCTGAATCAAATGGAATACAAGATGGGTAATAAAAGAAAGTAGTTATAAACACCAACTATGACCACATGACCAGTTACAGAAATGGTGATCAACTGTTATGAGCATTCTCCATTATTTTGCCATGAATATGCATGTGTGTGTAGGAAAATAAAATATCTTGTAACATAAACTATATCCACTTACTTCATTTTATGCCATAGTATTTAAATTAATGAAACATAAAAGAGAAGAGTAGATATCACTCAATGGCTTTTCATCCACTTTTGGATTATAAGTGAGGGAGTTTTGAGTTGTTGGTAGGGTAGTCTCATTATGTTAGGTGGAATGAGGACCCATTATTGTCTTCATATAGAGATTAAGTATATCTTAAGGAGATGGGTTGCCAGGTTGACAAAAGGGTGGACTTGTAATGGTTAATTTTATGCAACAACTTCCTGGGTCATTGAATGTCTAGGAATTTGATTAAATATTATTTCTGGATGTGTCTTGTCTGTAACTCTCTTCTGGGTGAGATTAGCATTTTAGTTTTTTGGTTGGGTAAAGAAAACAGGGACCAAGACTCTAAAACTTCACTGATTCCTCAAGTCTTTCCCTTAATTTTTCCAAATGTTTATCTAAAAAGACTTTACCCCTCTCTCATCAGATAATCAGGGGTTACCTCTGATATTTTCTTTCAGTTATTCTGGCCTTGCTAGGGCTCGTCTTCTGTGTCTTAACTTGATTCATCACTGCTTCTTGATAATTTTCTTCCTGAGGGATAGAAAGAAAAACATCTGCCTTTTATGGAAATATGAGTAGAGAATGAATATATCTAACAGCACATAGCAGCAATCCAATAAATAAGCATACAAAACTATTTTGAAAATGAAATCAAAGTGACAGTGCACGTTAATGCCCAGTTGTGAATCTATTGTGTGATTTGTGTAGCTTTTGTGAGGAAAGAAAGCATGCCAATAGCTCATGGTTTGCAATTTTGACTTTTATTTATTGTCTTGGTTCATTAAAGGCCCACAGCTGTTTTCCTGGCTCATCTGGCCTAACTGGGCTTGGATCTAGGCTGTAGGTTTAGTCAAATTTCCTCCAATTATTTCCTCATTCTGGGATCCTGATTGCAGCAGCAGCCAAGCTAAATGATGCAGCTGCAATTAAGTATCAGGTTGGATGTATCAAATCCCTTGGACACTTATGTCTGTATGGCCAAGATAAAATACACAGCCACATCAAAAACCAGTGGATCAGGGACGTACATTCCTGCCAAAGGGTATGTGAGAGAGCCTCTGCCAATGGCAAAGCACATATAAATCTCTTATAGGAGGAGAGCCAAACAGTCAAAATCAGTAGCCCTATCTATTTTTAAAAATTAATTTTATTGGTACATTTAAAGTATACAATATAATGACATTCATCATTGGAAATTTGCACCTTTATATAATCCATCTTGGTTCTTAATTTTTCCCTATTCCCCTGACTTCCCTTTCACCCCTCCCTCCCTCCCTATCTACAAAGACTTTACTTCCATTTTTTTTTTTTGGCAGCTGCATTTAATAGATGAGGTTATGTCCTCAGACCATCACCACATTGGGAGACATGCAGCAGTTCGTGTCATTAGGGTTTGTGCGACATTTGATTACTTGATTAAGGAGTTGTCTCCACCTCACCCCAGAAAGAATGGCTGCTATCAAGAAATCAACCAATAACAAATGCTGGCAAGGCTGTGGGGAAAGAAGAACACTGTTCCCCTGCTAGTGGGAGTGCAGACTGGTGCAACCACTATGGAAATCAGTATGGAGATACAGCAAAGAACTAGGACTGGAGGTCCCATTTGACACAGCTATTCCCCTGCCCCTCCCACTTCCCCTTCCCCTTTGCACCTTTTCTTCCTATTTCACATTATCTATTACACCTTTTATTCCTTACTAACACTTTCAGTTTCTCACACTAGAGAAACTATTTGGTATTGACACATGTGTCCTATTTATTTCACTTAAAAGTATGGCCTCATTGTGCATCCATTTAGCTATAAATGTCTCTAGTTTCTCATTCATTATGGCTGAGTAGCACTCCATTTTATAAGATAACCCTACATTTCTTTATCCAGTCTCCAGTTAATGGGCAATTGGGCTGCTTCGAAGTTTTAGCTATTATAAACTGTACCACTATGAACATGGGTGCACATATATCGCTGTGGTATGATTCTTTTAATTCTCTCAGAAAGATACCCAGCAGGGGAATAGCTGGGGTGAGGTGAAATCTCAGAGCTATTTTCATTTGCATCTCTTGAATGACCAGTGATGTTGAACATTTTTTCATATGTTTACTTGCTATTTCTACTTCTTTGTCTGAGAAATGTCTGTTCATTTCAGATGCCCATTTTTGGATTAGGTTTTTAAATTTGGGAGGTCTGACTTTTTAAAGTTCTTTATATATTCTAGATAGTAGACCTTTCTTTGAGGAAAAGCTGGTGAAAAGTTTGCTCTTCACACTGTTGGTGGTTTCTCTTGCTGTTCAGAAGCTTTTTAATAAGAAGAGATCCCACCTGTTGATTGTTTGGGCTAGTTCACATGCAACTGAGGTTTTGTTCATAAAATCTCTTCCTACATCAATGTCTTCAAGAGTTCTGCTTAACCACTCTTCTAGCCGGATTAGTGTTTCTGTCTTAATATTTAGAGCTTTACTCCATTTTTTTTTTTTTTTTTTTTTTTTTTTTTTTTTTTTTTTGAACTCGGGTCCTTGCGCTTGCAAGGCAGGCCACCGAACCACTGAGCTAAATCCCCGGCCCCTATCTTTGCTCCATTTTGATTTTAGTTTAATGCATGGTGAGAGATATAGGTCTGGTTTTAATCTTTGGCAAGTTGAAACCCAGTTTTGCCAGTGCCATTTATTAAAAAGTCTATCTTTTCTCCAGCCAGGGTGTTTGGCTCCTTTGTTGAAGATGAGGTAGCTGAGTGTATCTGGAATTGTTTCTGCATTTCTAATCTGTTCCACTGGTCCTCAGGTCTGTTTCTTTGATAGTACCATGCTGTTTTTAATCACAGTAGCTTTGTTATATAGTTTCAAATTGGGGATCGTGATGCCCCCTGCCTTGTCTTTATTGCCTAGAATTGCTCTTGCTATTCTAGGTCCCTTCTCATTCAAAAATAATTTTTGGATTGTTTTCTCAAGGTCTATGAAAATATGCTGCTAGGATTTCAATTGGGGTGGCATTGAATCTCTATATAACAGTTTTGGAAGTATGGCCATTTTCACTATGTTGATTCTTCCTACCCAGGAGTAAGGGATGTCTTTCCATTTTCTGATGTCCTCTTCAATCTCTTTTTCAGAGTGCTATAGTTTTCAGAGTAAAGGTCTTTCATTTCTTTTGTTAGGTTAATTTCTAGGTATTTCAAGTTTGGGGATGCTATTGTGAAAGAAATTGATTGCTCCATTTCTCTCTCAGTAAGTCTG
Organism: Fukomys damarensis; assembly: GCF_012274545.1. Lineage (NCBI taxonomy): Eukaryota > Metazoa > Chordata > Mammalia > Rodentia > Bathyergidae > Fukomys > Fukomys damarensis. The sequence continues at coordinate 50,182,436 of NW_022900931.1, forward strand.
TTTTGCATATACTGAACAGCTATTGATTTTTGTGTGTTGACCTTGTATCCAGCTACTTTGCTGAATTTGCTTATTAAGTCTAGAAGACTTTTGGTGTGTTTCTTGTTGTCTTCTATATAGAATATCATGTCATCTTCAAATAATGACAGTTGGACTTCTTCACTTCCTATCTTTATTCCTTTCTCTTGTTTAATTGCTGTGGCTAATGTTTCCAAAACTACATTGAACAGCAGTGGTGATAGTGTTTCTGATTTTAATATGAAATATTTCTGGTTTTGACCATTTAGTATTTATTACAATGACATGAAACAAATTTCTTCTCCATGGACCACATTTTCTTCTTCTATGAAGTAGGGGAGCAAAGATTCCTCTCCCAAATGTTTCTTAGCTTCTGTATTAGAGACCTTAGGAGAATCAGAACCCATAGAATGAATGTGTAGCAAAGACCCTGGATTTTGCATCCCAAATCTAAAATACTCAGAAAAAAAGAGAAAACACAGACCAAGCTATTTTTTATAAAAACATGCAAAGACTTTTGTTTCTTGTCATTATTCCTTCAACAGTACAACTGCTATTTGCATAGCATTTACATTGCATTGTATCTTATTGTATTATGAGTAAACTAGAGGTAATTTAAGGTGTAAGGGAAGATATACAAAGACTATGCAAATACTATAGATTTATGCATTGGTGGATTTTGGTATTCATGCGGACCCTGGAACCAATCCTCCATGGATATGGAAAGACAGCTATTCCTTTTAATAAAGAGAGGTTTATTTCAAGGAATTGGCTTATGTGATTATGGAGGCTGTATCAGAATCTGTATGGTACATCAGCAGCTGGAACTTATGGATGAGCTGACATGCAGTTCAAGTCTGAAGGAAGTCTGAAGCAGAACTCACTGTCACTTGAGCGAAATTGATCTTTCATTCTCTTCCAGCTTTCCACTAATTGGATAAAAACCTATCCTGGAGGTCAAACTACCCTATTTGCTATCCACCAATTGAAAGGTTAAAGTAACCTGAGAAACCCGCAAAGAAATATCCCAGATAAAGTTTCCTCACACATCTGGACACCATGGCTTAGCCAGGCTGGCACCGAAATTCACCATCACAGTTCTGCCCTATGACGGCTCCGCTTGTTGGATAAGGCGAGAGGTACATCATTCTCTTGCCTCTTGCATCTGAGCTCATATCTCTTCTGTGTTTTCCATACTGCTTCATGGAACACAAGCTATTGCTTTCCCATAGAGGCTCCAATTCCGGCCCCTGGCGAGAATCCTTATCCTGACTGTGGGCTGCAGTAATAAACTCTTCTCACATGCCTTTTCTTCCCATGGGAAACTCTTGTACTCATCTCCAGAATCAGAATTCACCTCATTAAACTTTGGAACATTATGATTTCTAAATCCCTGGACCTATTTATTTCATTTTTATTAGAAACCTCTGGGCTGGGGATTTAGCTCAGTGGTTTGGTGGCCTGCCTTGCAAGTGCAAGGACCCGAGTTCAATCCCTGGGACCAAAAAAAACAAAACAAAACAAAACAAAACAAAACAAAAAAACTCCCAGCTTGTGTGAAAGCTAGGACAGGCACATTATCCACTTTTTTCTGTCAGGATAGTCCTACTGTAATGTACTATGCTTGGACAATTCATGCCTCTGGCATGCTCCTTACTGGGTCATTAGTTCTATATCTTTTCATAACATTGAATTATTAGGAGAAATAAGGACCCTTCTTGACATTTTCTTGTTTAACTGCCTTTTTTTTTTTTTTGGCATGCTCCACTCTTACTATACCAAATCCTAGCTCTGTAAGTTATTACTTTAAGCTCTATATCATTAAATCCAGAGAAGATATTATAAGAAAATATAAAACAACATATTTTTAATAAAAAGATATTTTAATATCCTTAACGTAATGCTATGGTTTGAATGTGGTTTGTTCCCTTCAGTATTAATGTTGAATTTGACTCCCCTTCATGCAGTATTAATAGAGAGAAAATTTGACTATGGGGTAGTGATGGGGCTCTTGAGAGGCAATTGATATTAGATAAAGTCATTGCAGTTAATTTCCTATGGTTGAATGCTGGTGACTTTATAAGTGGGAGAGAGAGACCAATACATGTACATGCACACACACACACACACACACACACACACACACACATGCTCCCTGTTTCTTACCCGGTGATGCCTTGTAGTGTCTTGGGTGTCCACCAGCAAGAAAGCATTCCCCAGATGCAACTCCTCAATCTTGAACTTTCAGAACTGTGGGCCAAAATTAACCTCTTTTAAAAAATATCTTGCATAGTCTGTGGTACTGTGTTAATAGTAACAGAAAATAGGCAAAGACACACAGTATAAACAAATCAAATCTAGAATTATGTAAACAAGATAATGTATCATGCTCTATTTTACTGCAGAATACAAGGTTTGGATAATATTCAAATATCAATACAATTCATTGAATTATAATGGGGCTGGCAATATATCTCAATAGAATGCTTGCCTCGAATATACCCCAGCCTGGGGTTTGAACTTCAGCCCTACAATCAATCAATCCATCAATCAATAGAATTCACTCTACTATCCAAATCAAATATATCATCAATGTGATAATCTCAACAGATGCATCAAAATATTTGACAAGATTTAAAATTTATTCATGATAAGTGAACTTCCTTAATTTGATATTTGAGGTATATAAGAAAAGTCTACAGCCAATACCATACTTAGCTGTGAAAGATGAATTAATTTTGCCTATGATTGCAACACAACAAAGAAGTTTATTCTTGTCTCTTCAACTCAACATTATGTTGGAAGTCTTAGCCAGTGAAGCAAGGTAAAAAAAATTATTAAAAATATACAAAGTAGAAAAGAACAGTTAAAAACTGTCTCTATTTACAGATAATATGTACACATATATAAAAATCCTGATGGAATTTATCAAGAAGCTATTGGAAGTTAGTAAGATTGCAAGATAAAAAAAAACGATATATACAAATACAATGTTTATATATCAGCAACAATTATAAATTGAACTTCACAGAGCATTATCATTTAGAATTAAATTTGAAAGACCTAGGGATATATTTGAGAAAAGATGTAAAACATCTTACATTGAAAATTACAAATTATTGCTAAGAGATGTTAAAGAACACTTACATGGAAAGTTATACCTGTTTGTGGGTCTAAAACCACAATATTTTTCTCTTTTGTTTTGTTTTTTGAGACAAGGTCTCACCATGTAGTCCAGGCTGGCCTTGAGCTTATTATGTAGCCTAGTCTGTCCTCAAACTCATGGAGATCTTCCTGCCTAAGCCTCCAGAGTGCTGGGATTAAGGAAGTATGCCACCATGCTTGGCAAAAAATGTGCAATATTTAAAAATGTTAATTCTCTAAATTTTTTTCTTTTCTTTCTTCTTCCTCCTCCTCCTCCTCCTCTTCCTTCTTTTTTTACCTGAGGGTGGCAAAGTTTTCCCAGACAGAGAAAAAGACCAGCATTAATCATAAAAAAATTAATAAACTGGACTTCATAAAAAAATGTCTGCTCTTTAAAAAGCATTGTTGAAGGGCTGTGGATTTAGCTCGGTGATTCTGCCCCCTGCCTTGCAAGCACAAGGACCCAAGTTGTACCCCCAGTACAAAAAACAGACAGACAAACAAACCAACCAAAACTAGGCATTGCTGGAAAAATAAGTAAAATTATAGACTAGCCTAAAATATCAATGACACACAAATCATACAAACTCTTGGTCCAGCTTTATAACAACTCAGTGATTGAACAAAAAACCCTCAATAAATAGGGAAATGATTTAAGGACAATTTAAGAGAGAATATATACAT
>NW_022900931.1:50186321-50199517 GCF_012274545.1 Fukomys damarensis
ATATATATGACTAATAAACATACGAAAAATACTTAACTGCATTAGGCACCAGAGAAATGCAAACTAAACTCATGACATATCTCTACCCATGTATCAGAAAGGCTAAAAATAAGTTGAAGAGGCTGGAACTCAGACTGTTAGTGGGAATGTAAAGTAGTAAAAACTTTTGGGGAAATCATTTGGCCATTTCTTAAAAAGTTAAATCTATTCTTACTTAAAATTGCACTCAAATATTTACCCCAAAACTGTATGTGAGTATTTCCACCAGCTTTATCTATGTGCACGAGTCCCAAAAATATTATGTGAGGAAAATGACCTAGAAACAAGAGTGAAAGCTATGTATTTCCATTTATAGGAAACCCTGGAAAAGACAGATCTAATCTATAGTAACAAAACGGATCTACAGTTACATACTTCTGGGAAGCTTTGAGTGACTGGGAAGAGGCCCCACAAAACCATACCAGATGATAGAAATGCTCTAGATTAGGATCATGGTTGTACGCTTATAGTGGACTCAGTTTAATGTATGTTAATTTTATGTCAAAAGCTGGGTTTAAAAAAATAAACTAAGCTTTTAAAAAGGCTCTCAGTACATGAAAAAGGAGGGAGGCATACTTTTATCTGAAGAAGTCATGAGGGTACTGGAGCAAGACACACACAAGCACAGGAAAAGGGATGTGAGACAGTGTAAGCAAAAACACTGTATGCCCTGCTGCAGAGGGTTTCCCCATTCTCAAGGGCTGGAATTTTCTGTGTTGGCCTTGAAATTCCACACTCAGCTTACATATCCCAGTGTAGGATTTCCCAAGCCATTAAACAAAGATGAGGAGATGCCTATTTGATTTTCAGCAATTCCCCTGGGGCCGGCAGCCTGGTTTCCAGCTTTGCTCTCTGCTCCCTCCTGTACTGCAATCAACAACCAGTCTTCTCTTTTCTCAATCTGTCTGTTTGGCTTGCTTCCTGGACTTCCATGTTATTTCTGGACAACACCTTTCCATGTCCCCAACGGCTTGGTTTCTATACATTATCTGGCTTAATTTGAGATAGTCAAAGACTCAAGAAATGTTGAAAATGAATATCGCTCATTCTCTTTTCATCCATAATCTGAATCACACCCAGGTTTCAGTTGTCAAGAACTGGAAGCCCAGGTGCGGTAAAGAAAGCAATGTGATGCATCTAAAAATATTAAGGATAACGATAACAATGAAAATAGGGAAGGGGTTGTAGAAATAGAGGAAAGGAGATGAGCGAGGAGGCAAAGGGGATTAAAGAAGAACCAAGATGTGTTAACGACGTGTACCTACTCCCGAAAAGGCATGCAAACCTCAAGAACTGCAAACACATTCACTGTTGACAGAATAATTTTTTTAAAAAAGAAAGCAATGGGGGAGGTTATAGATATCCTGATTTTGAGTGAGGGAGGGAGCAATATCACAAATATCAGAGTTAATGCTAACGGCGAATTCTTCCTAAGTGCTCAGAGGAGAATTTATGTATGCTTATCAGCTGTATTTTATTTTCAAACATGCTTCAGATTGCCATTTCCCACGACTTTGTTTTTCATGCTCATTTGCTAATACACTAAAAGTTTAAACGTGGGAGATTTTATCTGTCTGAACAGGTAACTCCAGGGCAAATTGTCATATGCAACAAATGTCAGACACTACACACAACGTGGGCGACCATCCCATTAATCTCCGGCATAACAAGAAGTCTGCATGGTGTGACTATGGTAGAGACTGCAGAGAAAGAAGGATGTGTCAGGCTATTGAGGAGACATCCTTATCAAAGACGAAATACACATTTGAATTTCAGCAGGGCTACAGCCTGGTTAGACTCATCAGAGTCAGGAAAGGTCTGGGAAACCTCCTCCGTCATACCTAAATTATTTATTTATTTATTCTGGGGTACCGAGTATCGAACTCTGGTCCTTGCGCTTGCGAGGCAGGCTGCGGAACCACTGCGCTAAATCTCCGGCCCTATGCCTGGATACTTTAAGAGGGTCCTCATAGTTTGATATGTATCATATCTAAGTTGTGAAATTGAATCACACAGCTTGAAAAGGAAGAGCTTTAATTTTCCACTGGAGGGAAAATAGAAGCTGGCTTTTGTGGGTGTGCTTTCTTCTATTTCTGTCGTTGTTTGCAGGAGGGAACTTCCGATCCTCACTTCCTCAAACCTCTGACAAACTGTCACCTTTTGACCCCAAGGTGAATTGCATTGTTGAGGAGAGCTGTCTTCATTCCCCGTCCTGACCCGTCCCTCATGCTGCTGAGGCTCTTGCTGCTGCTCTGTGGTGAGTTGGACATCTGTGAATGGGCGATGGGACACCGTCACCCTGGGGCCACCTCCTGAAGAGCGAGGGGCACTGCTCAGGACTAAGCTTCAGTCTGGCAATGCTCAGGGATATTCAGGGTTTCTCAGAGCTGTACTTCCAGCCAAGTCAGGCAGAAAGTGGTAGACAGACTAACAGAAAGCCAGATATTTTAAGAAAAAAGGCACTTCACTTCTTGTCTCCTAGGGACGGCTCCCTCACTCTTCCTTTTCACTGTCAATTCTGGATTTATACTTAGTGTTTTTAACAGTCCCCTCCCATACAACAGATTGGACTCTCATTTCCTTGTTCTTCTTTTCTAACAACATCATGTCCCTCTATCCTTTGTGGAGTCCCCAGTCCTATTTTCAGACCTTAGAATTTATCAATCATTTGTTTTCAGCACCCTTCCCCACTCCATTAAATCTGTAGCTCACTATCTCCAGCCCTGCATTTCTAACATGTCTTCACCTCCGCAGGATGACTGTTCCATGATTAAGTGCTGTACTTTATGTGCTCACTCCTTGTAAGACTCAGCTTAGATTCTGCAATCCATCATCCACAGAGTTCCTTTCATTTCTCCTCCCCTGTTGGGCTGTCCTGATCAACACATTTTTCTGCCTGCTTTTACCTGTGTGGGAGCAGCCGGATGGGATTTTAAACAAAAGGCACATCCTTGTGGATTTGTCTCCATTTAACTTGGAGCCCCAATCTCAGCTGGCCGTCAGCACCGCCAGGCAAGTCTCCTATGCTTTTATAGTCCTGTTTTCCTACTCATGATGACTACTATGTCACACCTTTTCCTTTCTCCTCAAGCATATCTCTTTTTACTCTCAATTTATCATCTTGCTTCATATTTCATTGAAAATATGAGAGCAGCCAGAAGAAAATCCCTTCATATTTCTACTGCCAGATCTCCCAACTCACCTACCTATGTCTGCACTCATCCTCTGCCTGTTCTCCCAGCGCCCTAAATGCATTGTCCCTCATCCTGTAGAAGATAGGGCTCTCCACTTACATATTGCACAAAACCCTGTTTTCTCCAAAAATTTGTTCCATCATGAAAATATTTCTCCATTCTAGATTATTTCCATAAAGATACAAATATGCTATGATTTTTTTTTCAGGACTGGGGATTGAAGCCAAGGTCTTCACATTGAGCTACAACCCCAGCCCTTCTTTAATTTTGGCACAGCGTCTTGCTAAGTCACTAAATTGCCCAGTCTGGGTTCACACTTTTAATCTTCCTCCTGCCTCAGCCTCCCATAGTCCCCATAGTCTTGGGATTATAGGCATGTGCCACCCTGTCCAGCTTCCTATTAGTATCTTTAATTTTCAAATAATAGAAATGTGACCTGATCGTTGCTCTGTTCACTGCACCTTTACTGTCTCCCTCTACCAAGAGTTCAGTGAGTTAGTGTCCCTTCTTTCACTTCCTCCCATCCTTTCTTGATTTAAACTTCATCTTACGTTACATTAAAATTCACAGTTTTGAAACACTGATTTTTGCAGGGGTTTAGAGTCACGTGGCCCTCAGCACAATCAAAATACAGAACATTTCTAACACTTCAAACATCTCTGCATATTCTCCATCTTGTCATGGCCAGATCTTCTCCCATTCCTAACCCCTGGCAGCTACTAAATTACTCTGGGTCCCTGTCCTTCCTTCTTCTTTATTCTTTCTCAAACTCACTTCAGTCCACTTCTGCTCCTATGCGATGCTGAACCTGCTCCTTTGGACATAGCCCACCACCTCCACAAGGCAGCATCCACAGGTCACCTTCCACTTCCTTTTCATTTGGCCTCTTGGGGGCACTCGATGCCTTTGGCCACTCCTGGAACCAGGACCTCACATGGCTCGCAGAACAGTGGATCCTGGCAGTTCTCTTTCCAACTTACTACTGTACCTGCTGCACTTCAGTGTCTTTGCCAGATCCTTTACCGACTTCAAGGTGCTGACAGTTCCCCAAGTTGATACTTAGGCTTCTCTTCTTCCTCCATGCCACTTCCCCCAAGTCACATCATTGCTGTCACCTGATGTGCAACTTTAACTTTAAACTCAAGCTCATTTCTCCAGCTTTGATCTCCTCTTAGAACATTTTTTATATATTCAATGGTCATGCAGGTGTCTAATAGGCTACTTAAACACAATCAGAGATCCTGATCTTCCACCTCTATCCCTAATAGTACAAAACTTAACCTGTTTTTCTCTATAACTTCCACATTTCACTACCAAATGTTCTATATTTTGATCGCTGCCATTTTTCTGGCAGTTGTGGCCAAAACTTATAGGTAGGACTTAATTTCTCTCTCTCTCTTCCTCTTTCTTCTTCTCTTCCCCCTTCTTACCTCTTTTCCTTCTTTTTACTTTCTATCTAACCCATAAGGAATTTCTGTTGATTCTGCTCTAAAATTTTATGCTAAAATCTGACCACTTCCCATCATCAGTGCTGCTCAATCTGATCTATCATCGCCACTCTCCTGAATTCCCACTAATGTTAACCCTGCTTCTCTTGCACTTCTACAGCTTGTTTTCTTCAGTGTCAGAGGGATTTTATGAATGTAACTTAAGCCAGAACTGTCCACGGCCATGCATTACATCTGGAATGAAATCCACAACTGTTACCAACTCCACAAAGATGCCCAGGGCTGGTTTGTGTCTCCCTCTGCATGCCAGTGTCTACCTCTGTCCCCAACTTGCCAGCAGCAAACCCATTCTCCTTAGATGAACTCATTCCCCCTTAGGGTCTTCGCATTTGCTGTTATCTCTACCAGAGATGCTCCTTCTCCAATACTCAAAAAGCTTTCTACCTGATTTAATCTAGGTAGCAATTCCAATTTCTACTATTTTGGAATTTATCTAGACAGTCAAAACTATCTAAGACGCTGTAATTTAATTTTCTGCTTTAGCTGGACTCAGTGGCACACATCTATAATCCCAACACTAAAGGATACTGAAGAAGGAGGATCACAAGTTTGAGACCCCCCAGGACAACTTAGTGGGACCTTATCTCAAAATAAAAATAAATAAAAAGGGCCAAAGATGTAACTCAGTGGTAGAGTACCTCCAGGTTTGATCTCCAGCACAGTACTGAAAAAAAAGTGTACCGTACTTCACTTTTCTTGCAGCCCCAATTATTCTCTGAAATCATAATATATGTCTATTTTTAAATTGACTGTGTCGTTATAGTGTAAATTCCTTGATACCAAAGACTGATGCCCCTATTTACTTAGTGTTACACTGTACCATGCACAATGTCTGGCATGAGGTAAGCACTCAAAACTATTTGTGTATGGATGAACAAATAAAACACTATTTATGTCTGCTCCATTGATTCCCTCCTCCTAATCAAGAAAATCAATTGTTGATAGTATTTAACTGAAAAAAGTGGGCGTCTCAAGCTTACCGGGGATTGAACTCGGGTCCTCGCGCTTGCAAGGCAGGCCACCGAACCGCTGAGCTAAATCGCCAGCCCTCAGGCTGTACATAGTAAAGATAATAATGATAAAATATTTTTTGGATACTAAGCAATTCTTGGGCATAATTCTAAGCACTTTATGGCTAACAACTGATTTAATTCTCACAAAAGCTCTGCAAGCAGGTACTGATATCATCTCCATTTTACAGAAAAAGAAATAAAAGCAAAGAGGAAGAGTATTTTTTTCAAGGTCACACAGTTTGCAAGAGGAAGATTAAAGATTCACCTCTCTGACACTTTGTAACAAAGCCTGCATTTTCTCCAGAATTTTCCCTTCTTGACCATTATGCTATCCTATGGTCAAATGCTTGGGCTAGGAGAGAATCTTTGGAGAAACGTGCATTCCTTCTCTTAACCTCAACTTCCTCTGACCTAAAGCTGGTAAACCAAGGACCTGAGGCCTTGAGCACGAGCCCCTTACACACTTTGCCTGAAGCTGTTACTGTGAGTGAGGCTGTAAGTCCAGAGCTGGATCATTAAGACTTTTGAGAAGAGCAAGTGGATTGGAATAAGGGTCTTGATGAGAGACCAGCTGAGTCACTAAGAACAAAGGCACTAGCTCCTTATCACAGAGGACTAAAGCTATTGGAAGTCACTTTATGGTCATGAAAATAATCATATTTTGGGGTGGATGGTTCTATGGATATATGAAATGTGGGAAAAGGAACAGAGAAAGAAGGGAGGGAGGGAGGAAGGGGAAGAGGTAACAAAGGAGTGAAGAAGAGAGAAAGGAGGGAGGGAGAGGAAAGCAAAGGAGGGAAGGAGATGATGGCATGGGGACGGCATGGAAGAAGGACAGCACATTTCTGGAAAGGCCTTCTGGGGAGGAGTTCGACTTTGTGTGACTGTGGAACTTACCGCTCTGCCCTGACACCTGTTGATCTCTCTTCCAGCTCCACCCTGTGAACCTGCTGGTGAGTTTCACTTCCTGTTCTTCCTCAACCTGTGGGTATTTGTCACTCAGGTTGGCACGGGAAGCCTGTGGGTGACTAGGCAGCCCCTGCCAACCCAGGACACACCCAGTAACTATTGCTAAGGCGTACGGGCATCAGTAGCTCCCCAGGCCCTGGCTGCATGGACTTGTGTCTGCTCACTGGGTCTTACTCTGACCTCCAGTAATCTTATTTCTAGATTAGAGGGAGATTTGTGAAGGAATTTTCACAAAAACAAGCTCAAATCTGATATATGTGAGAATTGTTCTCTTGTGCACAAAATAGTAACCAACTACAGGGTTAAAAGTGACTATCTTGCCACCCCAAGAGCACAAGATCAGGAATTCCTATAGCCAGAGGAGTCAGAAACAACCTTCTGGATTCTTCATTTGGTGTTTGTGCAGCTGAGCCTTCTGTTCATGTCATGCCTGCCCTGTTCTCCTTCTCTTGTTTACTCCTAAGCCCGGATGCCCAATTCTAGCCTGAGGAGAAACTCAAAGCCACATAAAGTAAATACAATTTTCAGGTATTTTTCAGGTACTTTCTGCTGCCGCCGAGTTATCTGAAACAAACTGAACTGCAGGACTGAGCACCAGACTCTTGTAGTTAGCCAGTCTGGCTTCCTACGCTATCCCTTCCTGTTTCTTCTCAGGAGACTCCATGACAGGTGCCTGAGTGCATTTAAAGAAAAAATATTTCTGGGCCAGGGATTTAGCTCCTTGGTTCTGGCGACTGCCTTGCAAGTGCAAGGACCTGAGTTTGATGCCTGGTACCCCCCCAAAAAAAGAAAAAAAGAAAAACTATTTCTCTGCTTAGCTTCAAATCTGTGCTGCTCATCAGTTCTTCAGGAATCACAATTTTCCAAGGACAGAAAGTATTCATTATGTTATGTTCCAGGACAAAGAGAACAATTTAGCCACCATGGTTAGAACTGATGCTTAAAAAGACCCAGGGAAGAGCCTTCCAGGAGGAAGACTTGGAGATCACAGATATGGCACGAGGATTTGTTCCTCAGTGATCTAGAGCACTTGGCATTTTATCTGGTGAAAGGAAGAAAGAGGTTACTTCTAGGAAAATTGATAAAATTTTTCAATGTCAGAGGCTCTAAGTTTTGAATCAGCAAATACCCAAAGAGTCAGTGCTATCCGGGTTTCTAACATTTCATGGGCTGCTGCAACTATAAGGAGAGCTAGGCCTCAAAGGATACATCCCTGAGGCTTAAGATATGAAGTAAATTTACCTCTCATATACTGACTTCTACAGAAGTCTGTTCCACATCAAGACTGGGCTCTGCAGACTGTGGGTCCCAGGCATTTTTGGGCAAATGCACTCTTTCTTCTAATATAAACAGCAATAAAGGAGACAGGACGGTCAGCAAAAAGAGGATCAAGTCCCTCTGTGTTATCCCACACTGACTGACCCTCCAGACCCCACGCTATGTCTTTGAAAGAGATAGAATGGGTCTGATCTATCAGAGGGAAAAGCAACTGAAACAATTAAACTATATGGTTTACAAAAAGATGCAAAAAAGTATTAACTTTTACAAAATTTCAAGCTTCACCATCTCCAAAGCAACTCCAACAATCTCCTTTGATGTCCCTGTACTGACTTTAAGAAAGGGGTTTTAGCTGAAGGATACAAAAGTCAAACTATTTAATAACACCAAGGCCCAGGTAAAGGTTGCTTTCTAAAGTCAGTGCCACTCCACAGCGGCAGGATGTGCCAGGATGAGCAGGTTCATGGCAAAGGGAAGTCCATGGGCCACTTAGGGAAATGGATGGGTATTCAGTGAATCCAGCTACCAGAAAACACAAAATGCTTATTATCATGAACTTGGAAACTCCTTACCCTGAACTTTGTGTTTAATCTTCTCTAGAGCTGTTTCCACGTCCTATGCTGACAGCCAAACCCTTACAGCCCATGGAGGGGGACCAAATGACCTTGACCTGTGAGATGTGGTCCCCTCCTCAGAAGCCAGATGTCCAGATCCAGTTCTGCTTCTTCAGAGACGTGCAGATGCTTGGGTCAGGCTGCAAATCCTCCCCAGAGCTCCGAATCCCAGCTGTGTGGAGCAAAGACTCAGGGTCCTACTGGTGCCAGGCACAGATAGTGGCTTTTGGGCTCACAAAAACCAGCCTGATGTCTCAGATACATGTGCAGAGTGAGTGTCCGAGGGGCTGCTCTTCCAGAGTCAGCGCTACAGGGAGGAGGGTAGAACATTACCTACTGGCCCTCTTGGATGGTAGATGTAGAGAGCGAATTCCAGCTTTAAGATCAGCATTGCAAGAAAGGCTTTGTGGAAAATGGTGTAGAACAAAGTATTGGAGAAGGGCTTATGGAATGGCTTGATTTTGAAAGATAGAATGCAGAAGGTGTTTTATTGTTCTGAACTATCTTATTCCACGACAGAGCTGATACTTCTGACATCTTCTCCTGTGAAGACCCAATATTTAGGACTGCCAGAAGGCCAGATAGTCTCAGATTTGCTAAACACTCAATACTGGCAAAGCTGAATCCCTTGTCCACCAGTGCAAAAGCCTTGAACAGCTCACACACCAGGTGCTGCTATAGTGCTTCACAGATGTGGTTCCTCAAACCCCTTGACTGTAGGAAAAGACTAACATTACGTTCTCCATCTGTAGATGGGAAACAGTCTCAGAGAGTAATTTGATCAAGCACATGCAGCAAGTATGAGTTGGAATCAGCATTCATACCTAGACATTTTGATTTACCATTTAGACTTTAATCACTATACTACTGTGCCTTTACAATTAAAGCTTGAGAGTCAGGGGAATGGGAGCTATGTTGTCTTAGGGAAGAGGGTGATGCCATATTCTCCATGCTATAGTGAAGTTGTCTTTCTTATCCTGTGATCATCAATTCGACCAAATGATTCCAACTCAGAAGAACCCCACTCCCAACTTAGATTATATAAATCATTGACTTTTAGCAACTTTAGCTCTCAGGATGTGGCACTTATTCCTTGTCCCTGAAAATCTCCCTACTCATGGGCACTCTGTATTATCTTGTGCTCCTGCAGGAGTCCCTGTCTCTGATGTGAGCTTGGAGACCCACCCCCCAGGAGGACAGGTGAAGGAGGGAGACAAGCTGGTCCTAATCTGTTCAGTTGCTAGTGGCACCGGAAACATCACCTTCTTCTGGTACAGAGGTGCTCTGGGTTCAAACTTGGAAACAAAGACCCAGCAGTCACTGAGAGCAGAACTTGAGATCTCTTCAGTGCAGCAGGAGGATGCTGAACAATACTACTGCGCAGCAGACAATGGCCTAGGCCCCAGCCTCAGTGGGCTGATAAAAATCACTGTCAGAAGTAAGTTCCACTGCTCACAGTGTGGGCAGCACACCTCTTCCATATTGCCCAGGGCTACTTTGAGGAAGTCCAGTGTGGCTGGACTGTAGGTCTACTGCACCCTCAGAGACTCCTTTCTGATAGCTTGTTGTCTCCCCAGGTCCAGTGTCCCGCCCTATCCTTACCTTCAGGACCCCTGGGGCCCAGGCTGTGGCAGGGCATGTGGTAGAGCTTCACTGTGAGGCCGTGAGAGGCTCTCCTCCGATCCTGTACCGGCTTTATCATGAGGGTATCATCCTGGGGAACAGCTCGGCCCCCTCTGGAGGAGGAGTGTCTTTCAACCTCTCCCTGACTACAGAACATTCTGGAAACTACTCCTGTGAAGCTGATAATGGCCACCGTGCCCAGCGCAGTGAGGTTGTAACACTCAATGTTGCAGGTATATCTCAGACTATGTAACTGTCTTGGCGTCTTTCTCAGCTTCGTGCAAGAGGCTCGCTGACACAACAGTGCTTCTGGTGGGGTGCTACCGAAGATGGGACTTCTACACGTGATGCTGTTATGGGCGATATTTGTGAGGGGCATGGAAGACGGGGAGGGTTCAGTGCCTCTCTTCCTCATTGGTGTGATGAAGCTGTAGGTTCCTAGGTAAATAAGTAAGTTCCCATGCTAGAGTAAATGTTCTGAGCTAAACAGAAAATTACCCACCCTCTTCATTGCTCTTTTTATGTTCCAAATATCTCTCTAAATATTCATTATTCCTAATTTCAAATTCAAGACATGGTGTTCGCTTAATCCTGACTTAAATGAAGTCAGAGGATAGCAAAATTTGTTACCAATACCTCTACTCCAGCTATAATTTTCCCATTATTATGTTATAAAGTAATTCTGGGATTAGAAGCAACTCTTCTGGCATTTTACTAGGCTTGGTAATGAGTAATCCTACTGCTATTCTTGCTTGTCTTATTTTAGTATTTTGTATGGGTATTGAGAGTGAATTCATAGTAAGTGTTCTTGACAAAAAATTTTTCCCAAGTAAAGCAGAAAAGTACTGTAAATTCCTCCCAGGAAAGGCACACTCCGGGCACAACCCAGACTCAAGATGTCTGTTCTCCAGACTCCAATCCCTTCCTCATGACTCACACACAGGTCTCTCCCTTCAGTGTCTGTCGGGGAACGGAGTGATCACCTTACTTCAGGCATCAATGAACGGCTTCTTGGTGGCCTTGGTCCCATCATTTTTATGGCCTTGCCATTTGGCTACTGGCTCAAGAGAAAAATAGGTCAGTATTTATAGAGATTGATATTTTGTTACTGTAACCTTTGGTTTCACTGAAATAGACTGGCTTTGGGGTGTGTGTACTACAAAGGAAAAATATACGCTTTTAGCCATTTTATCTTTGGATCTGCTCTGTACCCCCTCTCCCAGATACTTATCAGATTTGTGCAATATTTTAGTAAAATTCTTTGTCACTCATGTGGCATCAGTTCAAGTTCAGATGATAGCTTATTTGCTGTGATTTCATTTTGGTGTAAAAACATAACCATTTCACACAGTCATGGGAAAACTGTTTAGCATCTCATCCTGACTATCTCTTAGTTCTGAAGTCAATCCATCAAGTCTTAGGGCAGTGGTGGCATCCACAGAGGGCTGCTTTTGTCATTGAAAGCTCCAAAAGGTTCATCATCACTGCCTCAGGGTATTGTCATGTGCCTTTTTTCCCCCCTGAAATGCTCATTCACACATGCACAACTTTTAATCTTTGCTTTTGACTCTTCAGCTGAAATGTCATTTTCTCCAGGTTGTCTCACCTGATCGCAGGGCTTGAAGATGTTCTCTTATTACGAATTCCAATGATTCTGCTTTCTACTTTATCCCAACTGGTGGTTCCCCATTGACTTGTATATTTAACCATGGTTTTCTGATTGCCACTGAATAAGTTGGAGATGGGGCCAAAAAGGACAATATGAAATTCTTATTTAAATTCCACACCTCACCAGCACCTTTGGGCACTCCTCTCTTGTCTAATGCATCTATGGCACCACATGCTCTGAAGAATTTTTGGCAGGTGTAGTTGCAAAACCCAAAACAAGTGTTCAATGATCTGGCTGAAGTCCTAGCTCTGGTACTTACCGCGTGCGGGAAGGTCTCTTTAACCAAGCCCTATGTCTCCTCATTCGTGACACGGAGGCTCTGTCACTGATGGCTGGGATGTCCTCTGGGCACACATTGATTCATACAGTGGACATGCTGGGCAAGGGCTCCGTGGAAGCACTAATAGGGACGGCTTCCTCACTAATGTGCACACTCATTTGCTTGACTTACAGGAAGACGCTCAGCTGGGGATCCCCTCAGGTGAGCTCTCTGCTTTCTCCATCTGTATCGATAATGCAGAAAAATCTTCTTTTAACATTTGAGTTGTCCTCTGTCCTGAGCTTTTATCCTGTCTTGTCATACCTAAAACACGTCTGAGTTCTCCTATTGGCAACTGTGAAAATTCACTTGCTATTTTTCTTCTTTTAGATTTCATGTAATAACTAATTACTTTAAAGCATTTCACTGTTTTCCCTATGAATCCCCCTTAACACAACTTCAGAATAAGAAAGTTTCATTGCAAGCTCAGAACATCTATTCATTCATTCAAGCAGTCAGTCAATATCTGGGGGTTTTAAATTTTTCTTTTGACTGCTGAGAGGTGAATATAGGGAAAGATCTTGAGAGTCTTAAAGTGCATCGGGGAAGATAAGATATATGCATATTCTTGTAATGCAAGACAGAATAATAAACATGCCAAAATTGTTGATGAAATTCTTTAGAAGCTTACAGCAATAAAATATTTAAAAATATTTCTATCTAGGGACGGCAATGTTGAGTTGATGTATTTTTCAGTGTTATTGTTTATACCAACAATAAACAGGTGTTTTTTTTTCCAAATCACTCTCAGTGATGGCGTGCATGAACATATTTTCTGCTATTTCTTTTTCAAGTTGTTTGCTCTAGTCAAGTACCTGTTTTCCATGTGTCTTTCTTTAGCATTTACTGAGCCCTTATGATGTGAATAGCCAGTGGTATAGCCGATGTTGCAGTGAACCAGCTGCTAAGGACTTATACTTATGGAAGAAGTACAGTACAGTAACTATGAAGCACTCCACACAGCATTTAT
>NW_022900931.1:50199575-50361761 GCF_012274545.1 Fukomys damarensis
ATATATATATAGCCATAGCTTCTACTACACAGCTGTGCTATGAATTGAAATTCTGCCCAGAACCCTTTCTAACAAGTTTCTCGCAACTGTTTTACAATCTCACATGGCTCTATCTGGGTCACCCAGATGCTATTCTAGATAGACATGATCTGCTTCCATATTTGCAGGATCCCTGCCAGCTCTGTGCCCCAACAATCTAACTACTGCAACTCACCTGATTCAATGCAGCTACAGACTTTTTATGAAAATGGTGAGTCTTCCCCGTGACCCAGGGCAGAGTGAGTACAATGAGCTGGGCAGTGGGCTGACATCTTCTGGCCAAACTCGATCCTACTGTGCCTCAACTTCCTCTACCCAGGAATGGTTCATCTGTCTCCATGGTTATGATAGGTGGTGGATATGGAATGACAGGAAGAGGGGACTGTGTCATGATGTCTCCTTTTTCTCTTGCAGTGTCTGTTGTAAGTGGCGATAAGGTTTATTCACTGGTGTACCACAACCAGCAGGAGCAGGAACAGGTAGCAGGTGAGACATGGGTGGCATAAATCTGTCTCTGACTTTTGCCTTTCCTGGATCCAAGAGAACAGTCAGTGGCTGTGCATGGCTATCTGGCATTGCTACTCAAAGCAGCTGCTTCTGTTTTTGGAGGTGCTGCCAGCATCTCTGTGCCTCCTTGAAGACTGATCTTTAGTCTGAAAGTGCCTCATGGCCTTACGTATAGCTCAGTGCTAAGGCCACCTCGACTGACTTTGTGCTCCAGTCGCAGGCAGATGGGAGCCATAGAGATGGTGGTTTCTGCTTGCCCTTTTTGAGTAACCCTACAGACTCCTATGGTTTCCCATCACAGCTGCCTAGTTGCTGCTGTTGTTGCCTTGCACATGGCAGGCCCAGAAAAATCAAGAGATTAAAAAGGTGTTGTCTATGCTGGGAGAAGAGAGGGGAGAATGAGGGGAGATGGCTGCTTACCGTTTCACTCCAGGCTACTGATGTTTTCCCCCTGAATTCTAAAGCAATCCTATTTGTGATGGCAAAGCAACACAGGTTCTAATGTTGGAAATCAACCCATGGGAAATAGGGACAGAAGAAGCTTGTACGAACAGGAGTTTAATGAAAGGCTGTTCGTTCTCAGTGGAATCTCACAACGCTTACGTTTTGCTCCTCAGGTGAACGTGTGGGGACCCATACGGAGAATGAGGTGAGCACGGCCCCCATTATTCTTCCCCCCGTGCATTCTCTCTGCTTTCTCTAAGG
Source organism: Fukomys damarensis (assembly GCF_012274545.1). Classification (NCBI taxonomy): domain Eukaryota; kingdom Metazoa; phylum Chordata; class Mammalia; order Rodentia; family Bathyergidae; genus Fukomys; species Fukomys damarensis. Next base: position 50,200,827 of record NW_022900931.1, read on the forward strand.
GTTGCTTCTCAAGTTTCTGAAATTATAATCATGAAGGAAAAGAAAAAAAAATCTCAGGGTCCCTTATCTTACAATGGAGGTAAAAAGATTTAATCATAACAATAAGAAACTACTCTACAAGGGGATTTGGGAGGTTTACATGTACCTTTGCTTGAGCAGTGGACGTATAGATGATTTGTATTTCAATCACAGTGTATACCTAGTTTAAAAGTTCTGCTTATTTGAAAATCTTTATCACAAAATACCACTGAACCATAGATCCATCACTTAATGTTGCAATGTTAACATAGCAATCCACAGCAAACTACATTAATATTGAACAAAGCTAAATTAATAATGATCTGTGTTATGAAAAATTCATAATGTGTAAACTTTGAAAAACTCAAGATATTGCCAATGACTCAAAAATACATTCTGAGAAATTGCAGGGATTCCAACTCTGTGCATATATACAGTGATAGTACGTGATTTATAGTCTTGTCTAATATGGTGTAGCAGGCAGATATCTCTGGATAGAATTCAGGTCCTGGGGAAATTCCAGTGACTTGCTAAATTTAGTTTATAAACTGTTACATCCTTAAAAAATGACAGCCCTTGGGACTGTCTAACTATGGCCCATTAAAAAAAAGAGAGGCCCTGTTAGGTCAGTTTGCAGCCATCAGGAGCACCTCTGTGACCTCCAGTGGATGGTAGACCCCCTGGAAATGCTGGTGGAAAGCCACAAACCTTTCCAAGAGGCTCTTCTTTGCAGGGTGTGCCATAACTAGGCTAACTGGCAGAGGGTAGGTGGAGGGCGCGCTCTCCTTGTCTTCTGCTTTGGTCCTATCCATTACTTTTGATTCCAGGTCTCCTCAGACATCTATTCCAGGCTGAGAAAGGCAGACATCACAGATGTGGACTATGAAGATGCTGTGTGAAGTTACTAAAGATTTTGGGTTTTGCAAACCATCCATGACCTTGAGCCTCCGACCCAACACAATCTTCCCAGAGATGGCGCGAATGTGCTTCCCAGTACCCTTCACCCAGGTGCTTTTCTCCTTGAAATGATTCCTTCATCTACTGTGAAGTGAAGTGTCACAAGCTCCAAAAAGAATGCCCTGGAGAACCAACTCAGACCAACCTAGACCAAGGGATGGGAGGACTTTGCTGCCAGAACCTGAGTCCTGCTGGCTCTTTTGGGAACAGGTTGAACTTCTTTTCATAAAAGGAAACTGGAATAAAATAAACTAAAGTCTTGGAGTAGAGGGACAGTGAGGCTCAGTGTGCATAAATGCAGGATTATAGTGACTTTGCAGGATTATTTCGGAGAGAGAGAGAGAGAGAGAGAGAGAGAGAGAGAGAGAGAGAGAGAGAGCTCTATATCCATAAGTGTTTCCTGTGCACACTGAACAGGCCACTCCCTGCCCTGACTCTTACCTGAATCATGCTGTTTCCCCCTAAAAAATTTGATTTAGTCTATTTTGAGTTGCTGCTACAAAATTAGAATTAAAATATAGTTACAAAGACAAATGATTGTGGTTAGACTGTTTTACTGGCTGATTTTGTCTGCACAGGCCAAACTAAACACCTCTATATTTATAAAAATCTTTATAAATTCCCCCACATCCTAAATTCTGTATATTGTTGCAGCCTCTAGAAGCCTTATGAATGCAACATTTCTTTTATTCTCAGACTTTTTGTAAATAAGGTAATATGATTTAAAGTCTGTATTCTAATTTTAAATTGATCACAGTCTCAGTTTTATAAGTTGAAACAATTTAGTGCTATATTAGGTACAAAGTTAAAGTTTTTTTCTGTAAGCTAACACAGATGGTTATCATTAGGGCTGGGCATTTAGCTCAGTGGCACTGTGCCTGCTTCACAAGTGCAAGGTTCTAAGTTTGATCCTTGGTACCAACCCCCCCAAAACCTAAGAAAACAAACACACAAAAAACCCCAAAACAAGTGGTAATCATTGATGCAACTTAGCATGTCTCACAATGGAATTTTTGTATTTTTTGTATGATTATACATACATGTAAATACTTATATATTTAAAAGTATACCTATTTAATAAAGTAAAATATTTTAAATCTACATATACATCTATCATACTATTTCAAGAGTCTGCATAGTAATCCATTGTGCAGATAAAACATACATTTTATTGTGGTAAATATATATAAAACAAAATCGATGCTTTTAATAATTTTATGTGTATAATCCAGGGACATTAATTGCCATCATATTATGTTTTAATCCTTTTCCCCACTGACAGACATTAAACTGGTTCCCAAAAAATTTATATTAAAAGATACTCTCCAGGAAACGTCCTTGAACAAGCATTTATGTACAGCTCCTAGATTGCCTGAAGGATGTATCTGTAAGTCTGGGGTTACTACATTGTATGTTATGCATATTAAATATTTTTGTCAAATACGCTTAACTTTCTCCTAGATAAGGCTCTACCAATGTACATATTCATCAATAGTGAATGAGACAATTTGTAGAGGAAAGGTATAATTTACAAAATTACCAGTACAGTTAACTATCTGTCCATGAATTGTTATTAGTAATTCTAATAAAAGCTTGTTGTGTCTGGCCTCTGCCAATTTCCTGTGTTTGTTTTTCTCATATAGGTATCATGATAGCTAAATATAGAGGCATAACCTACATATACTGAAATCCACACACTGTGTGCCCAGTCTGAGAGATGCATGCATCTCAGAAATGAAAACCCCTATCATATGGAATATGCTCATCAGTTGAGAAAGTTTCCTCATACCGACACCCCTATTTCTGCCCATCTCAAAATAACTAGTGAATACTATGCCTCATAGCAATTTCTTCATTGTGTATGATGCAAATGTTTTCACCTAATCTTTTACTTCATTTTCTGTTGATAATAAATTTTGAAATAAGGAGGTGTTGTGGTCAGGATTTGCAAGGAGAATAGACTTAGTACAGGCATAGAATTTATAGGATTATTTTATAACAGTCACCCAAAAAGTCAAATGCAGGGAAGTGCAAGACATTAGCTACACAATGGAGACCCGAAGAAGCCAGCCAAAGACCTTGTTCCACAGTGATGTTCCACACAAGTCCAGCTGAAAGTCCAGAGTCCAAGGCAATGTCCACCCAGTGGCCTAGAGCCCATAGCAATATCTCATGCTTGTCCATATTGAGAATCTGCAGTGGGAAGGGCTGGAGGCCAGTGGTGGAAGCCAGAAAACCTGCACTGGTGCGGTGAAGGATTTGTGCTACCAGGCTGAGGGATCTTCACCGGAAGCAGGAAGTGATGCTCATGGTGAGAATCAGAGCTCCCCTGAGAAGAGCAGAAGCCATTCCCAGTGACAGTGAGGACCTGAGCTCCTCATCTGAGGAGAAAGGCCAAGTTTGAATCAGGAAAACCAACCACAGCAAGCTTTTCCTAGAAAATCAACAGCCCGTGATCTTCCCCTCCACTTCTCTTTTTATGCCATTGGCAGCAATTCTCAGATGGGTCTGCCATGCCCAACCACGTTAATTCAGTTCAGCTGGGCATTCCAGGTTCACCATTAATTAATCCACCCCTGGAGGATTACTTTTTTTGTGTAGCTGAACACATTTTTTCCCATCTTGACATATGACTTTCCTTTTTTTCTGGTATCGTCTGTCAGGCCACAATTGCCATCTTACAAAAAAATTCTCTGATATTTTTGATAATGTTTCATTTTTCTTATATTCACTGACTATTTTGATGTACACATTTGGTGTGAGATAAGGTTCATTTTATTGGTTTTGCTCTTATATTTATGTGTTTATTCTTTGATAAGGATCAAACCTTATTTTTAAAATAGACATCATTTTTCCACCATTATTTATTAAATTGTTCTTTCCTGTTTAATTTTCATACTGCCTTATCTTACTCAAATTAAACATAAATCTGGGTTTGGACTCTTTACTATTACAGACCTTCCTGCCATACATCTTCTTGCATAAAGTACTTCAACCTCATTAACCTCAGTGGTTTCTCATGCATATCGTGTATAGTACTAATTCTGGAACTATATTTTCCACCTTCTATCTTTGCTTTCTTTTTTCCTTCAGCTGCATTTTCCTTTTTGAATTTCTGCCTCTGGCCCATGAGAAAATTCTTATCTTTTAAAATTAGCAAACATGCCTTTAATATTTTACGTTTTATCTGCCATACATATATGAATTGAGAGCTCAGGGTGGAGATAGGAGGGCTCAGAGGATGAGTATCAAATGACCAGAAGCTCAAACCTCTTTGTATAACCATCTGTTCACTTTAGTACTTACATTAAACCTGTGGCTTCTTATATTCTACCCTTATTTATTCATTAATTCCATTCCTAATGGAACTGAACTTTTTAGTACTATTTGATAGGGTATATGACCATATTGGTCTAAAAGTTCAAAAGTAAAATTGAGGATTGACATCTTAATTTTGTGACCAACAATTTTAATATTAATCACACAGTTGCCATAGTTTATTCTATCGCTGACTTTGAGAAATCTTTATATTTAACTTGTTCCTGTGTACTTAATCTGTCTTTTCTTTCTGGTTGCTTTTAACACTTTCTTTTTGTGTTACAGTTTTGCTATGACATGTATATATGTGAATTTACTTTGTTTTTTGAGATTAATAGCTATTCTTAGGATTCATTTTTTTTCAAGTTTAAAAATATTTATTTCTTGCTTATGATGTTGACTTGATGCTGTTTTAATTATATTCTTTGGAAATTAATATTAGAAATTTACTAGCCTTATTATTATAGCTCCTTAATTCTTGATTAGTATTCCAAAATTTTCAATTCTTTATCACCCTTTTTGTATTCTATGTAATCGTTTAGGCTATCTCTACATTCTACTCAGCTGTGTCTATTTTATTGCAAAACCTATTTCTTTTCTATTTAAATGATTACATTTTGTTCTTGCTAGCCACTTTATTAGCAAAATAATTAAAAGCATGCTTTTTAAAGGATTGTCTTGATTTATATTTTGGCATCATCATCAGCTACTAGCCTTGGGGGTCCAGTCAAATAATTAACCTTTGTGTTTGACTTTTAATTGGGACAGCAGTTAGATTTAAATATTTTCAAAAGAAATTAAAGCAATAAAGATAGGAAAGGAGGAAGTTAAACTGTCATCATTTGCTGATGATATGATAGTCTACATTGAAGACCCAAAAAGCTCTATCAAAAGACTTCTAGACTTAATTGACACTTTTAACAGAGTAGCAGGATACAAGGTCAACACCCAAAAATCAATAGCCTTCTTGTACACAAATAACAGACTCACTGAGAGAGAAATTAGGGAAAAAATTCCTTTCACAATAGCATCCAAAAAAATGAAGTATCTAGGAATCAACCTAACAAAAGAAGCAAAAGACCTCTACAATGAAAACTACGGCACTCTGAAAAAAGAGATTGAAGAGGATATAAGAAAATGGAAAGACATCCCCTGATCCTGGGTAGGAAGAATCAATGTAGTGCAAATGGCCATACTACCAAAACTGCTATACAGATTCAATGCAATGCCAATTGAAATTCCAACACTACACTTCACAGAACTAGAAAGAAGCATCCAAAAATTCATTTGGCGCCATGAGAGACCTAGAATAGTAAAAGCCATCCTAGGCAAGAGACACATGGCAGCGGGTATAACAATTCCCAATTTGAAACTATACTACAAGCCACTGTGATTAAAACAGCATGGTACTGGTAAAGAAACAGACCTGAGGATCAGTGGAACAGACTGGAAGACACAAAAACAAATCCAGATGTACTCAGCTACCTCATCTTTGACAAAGGAGCTGACCATCCTCAGTGGAGGAAAGATAGCCTCTTTACTAAATGGTGTTGGAAAAACTGGATCTCAACCTGCCAAAGATTAAAACTAGACCCTTGTCTCTCACCATGCACTAAATTAAAATCCAAGTGGATTAAAGATCTAAATATTAAAACAGAAATACTAAACTTGCTGGAAGTTAGGCAGAACTGTGGAAGACATTGGCATAGGAAAAGACTTTATGAACAAATCCTCAGTAGCAAGGAAATTAGCAGAAAGAATCAACAAGTGGGACCTCATCTTATTAGAAAGCTTCTGCACTGCAAAAGAAACCATCAACAGAACTAAGAGACAACCTACAATTTGGGCAAAACCTTTTACCAGCTGTTCCTCAGATGAAGGAATATTATCTAGAATATATGAAGAACTCAAAACAAACAGCCCCCCCCAAATATAAAGACCCCATTCAAAAATGGGCATCTGAAATGAACAGACATTTCTCAGACAAAGAAGTAAAAGCAGCAAGTAAATATATGAAAAAATGTTCCACATCACTGGTCGTTTGAGAGATGCAGATGAAAACAACACTGAGATTTCACCTCACCCCACAAAGAATGGCTGCTATCAAGAAATCACACAATAACAAATGTTGGCGGGGTTGTGGGGAGAAAAGAACCCTTCTCCATTGTTGGTGGGAGTGCAGACTGGTGCAACCACAATGGATATCAATATGGAGATACCTCAAAGAGCTTGGACTGGAGGTTCCATTTGACCTAGCCATCCCTCTGCTGGGTATCTTTCCAAAAGAATTAAAAGAATCATATCACAGTGACATATGCGCACCTATGTTTATAGTGGGGCAGTTTGTAATAGCTAAAACTTGGAAACAGCCCATTTGCCCATCAGTTGGAAACTGGATAAAGAAGATGTGGTTTTTCTACAAAATGGAATACTACTCAGCCATGAAGAATGAGAAAGTAGATTTATTCATAGGAAAATGGATACATATTGAGGATATACTCCTAAGTGAAATAAATAAGTCACACATGTGTAAATACTGAATAGTTTCTCTGGTGTGAAGAACTAAAATAGTACTCAAGATCCTAATGGGATAATTAGCAATGTGAAATAGGAAGAAAAGGGCTAAAGGTATAGTAGGTAGGGACAGTGGGAAGGGTAGGGGAAGGGGAATAAGGGGAAGGGAAAAATGTGAGAAAATGTAAAAATGGAAGTAAAGTGTTGGTAGGTAGGGAGGGGAGGAGGGGGTGAAGGGAGGGTAGGGACAAGGGGAAGAAATGAGAACTAAGGCCTGTCATGTAAAAGTACAAGATCCCAGTAATGAATGGAACTGTACTGTATACCTAGAATGTACCAATAAATTCAATTAAAAAATAAAATTTTAAATATTTTTAAATATTTTAAAACAACTTTTAAATTGTTTTGATAATCAAATACGTTTCTTTTTGTGTAAAATGCTTTAAATAGTGCCTGAAACACATTGAGTATTTGAAAATAATTATTGCTTCCTTTCTAATTTCCTTTTTAGTATTTATAGTGTTTTAGCATTATACGTTAACGCTTAAATTTTAACGACTTGAAATGTACTTATTTTTAAAAATAATTTTTAGATAACTCTACTAGCTGAAGTTTAAGGTATTTAATCTGATATTTATAACTTGTCTTGAGTTGTGTTCATGGTGGTTTGTTAGGTTTTGTGATTTCATGAGTGCTGGGCTCTTTTTTACCCCAGGTTTATTGAGATTTCAAAGGTATACCTAACAGGAAGGAAGATAGCGGTATAAGACTCAGCATCATAACACAAGTCTCTTCAGGGCCTGTACTCATGACACTTAGAAAACAACTTGGTGAAGAGAGAAGGAAGAAAAGCACCAGGAATTAAAGAAGAGCCAACAGGAAAACTGAATCACAAAGAAACTGGAAAAATTGAAGATAATCAGGAAAAAGATGGAAGTAGTCTGGAATTCTAAAACTAGTTCCTGAGGAGGGTGTGTGTGTGTGCGCGCGCACGTGTGTGTGGTAGCCCTGCAAACACAGTTATCCTGGAGAGAACTGGCAGCCCCAGGGAGAAACAGTGGAGTGGGCCAGCAGTGCTAGCCCCAAGAAAAGCCCATGGTTATTGTAAACTGCAGAAACAGCATGGGGTTTTTGAAAGTACAATGACTCCTTCCTTATTGTAGGCTAGAGTTGAGGGAAGAAATCCATTGCCCACCATATTTGAGGATGACTAATCAGAAACCATGTTGGAAAGGGGTTAACTGTTTAAGAGTGAGCTGCTCAGGGCATCAGAAGCTACACAACAATTGCACTTCAGGGTTTCTGAGGGTCACCCATCACAGTGATGGAATGGAAGACAGCCATAACAGAGTCATGGAGAGGACTCAGGCTAGATATCAATCCCCTGCAAAGGTTAAGTAGTTTTGAGTTCAGGCTGGAATGGACGTAGTGGTTCCATTCTCTATGGCATAAAGTCAGGCAGGTCACATATAGTTTTTGGAGAGGACTGGGCCTGAAAATGCTAGCATTAAATACAGTGCACTGCTTGGCCCCTTTGCTCTGCCATCTAATCCAGCACCAAACTCTATGATCTGTTTGCTTTCCTCATCTGCCAGTGCCTCTGAAGCAGAGATATGCTTCAGTTGGGACTGTTGCCACAGAGAGGTGTACAGAGAGAGGGCCCTCTGGAATGGGTTGTTGGGCAGCTCACAAATCCTCAGGCCGTAAGACTAGCTAGAGAAAGCAGTGACTTGACTAAGAAAAGCCTAGGACCAGATGGAGTCCACTGAATTCTACAAGGGACGATCCAATGCCAATACTCCTAAAATTCTTCCAAAGAATCAAAAGGGAATGAGGACTATCAAACTCATTCCTAGAAGCCAGCATTACTTTATTCCTGAATGAGGCAAATACTCAACTGAAAAGGAGAACTACAGACCAGTTTCTTCAGTGAACATAAGCACAGAAATTCACAACAAGATACTGGCAAACAGAGCACAGCAAATCATTAAAAAATCTTACATCATGAACAAATAGCTTTTGTTCCAGGGATATAAGGATGGTTAAGTATACACACATCAATAAACAGAAGCAAGTACAAAATCACATGATCATCTCAACAGATGGAGAAGAAGCCTTTGACAATATCTAACCCCCTTCACTATAGAAACCCTGAAGAAAATAGGTATAGAAAGACCATATCTTAATTTGACAAAAGGTATTTATGACAAACAAATGGCCAACATTGTGATAAATAGGAAAGAATCAAATGCAATCCCTCTAAGATCAGGGAAAAGACAAAGGTAAGCACTATCACCACTACTAGTCAATACAGTTCTTGAAATTTTAGTTAGACCAGTCAGGCAAGAGAAAGAAACAAAAAGGATATGTACAGAAAAAAGAAGTCTAACTATTTGTATTCACAGACGGCATGCTCCTTTACAGAGAAGACCTAAAACATCCCACCAAAAAAACTGCTAGAATCAATAATCAAAATCGTAAAGGTGGCAGGATTCAAAATCAATAATAAATGGTGTTTCTGTACACTAATAATGAACTCACTGAGAAAGAGAAATCAGGAAACAATACCATTCACAATAGTACCAAGTTAAATGAAATAATTAGGAATTAACCCAACTAAGAAAGTGAAAGACTTCTATAACCAAAACTACAGTACTCTGAGAGTATATCAAAGGACAGCAGAAATTGGAGACTTCCCCTGTCCTTGGTAGGCAAAACTAATATTGTAGATGTGATCACACTGCTAAAACTTATATGTAGATTGAATGAAACCCCAATCAAAATACCAGCCGCACTCCTCACAGAACTAGAGAAAAGTGCCCTAAAATTCATGAACAACCAGATGAGACACAGAATAGCAAAATCAATCTTGAGCAACAACAGCAAAGGGGGAGGCATCACAGTCCCAGACTTCAAATTATGTTACAAGTTATAGGGATAAAAAATATGGTGCTGGCACAAAAACAGAAATTATGGTTAGCAGAACAGGATAGAGGACACGAAAACAACCCCAGGCAATATGGCCATCTAATCTTCGACCAAGGGTCAAATGGGTACACTGGAGAAAAGACAGCCTCTTTACCAAATGATGCTGGAAATACTGGTTAAATACAGGCAGAAGACTGAATCTAAACCCATACTCTCACCATGTAAAAAAATTAAATCAAAATATTAAATATGAAAACAGAAACTATCTGTAAAAAGATAAAATAGATAAAATTCCTGAAGACATAAGCACAGGAGAGGAATTTCTGAACAGAACATTAATTGCTCAAAAAAATAACATCAATAATCAACAAATGGGATTAGATAAAGTTAAAAATCTGCCCAACAAAGGGAAGAACCAAGAGATGAGGATGCGTTAGGTATAAATGCACCACAGCGAATGTAATTATTATGTACTGCACACATATACTAATATGTTAAGAAATTTTTAAGAAGTTAAGATATAACTAACAAATAAAAACATATTTTACGGTGTACAATATGACATTTGATACAGGCATACATTGTGATATGATCAAATTGAGCTTGTTACTGTATACAGTATCTTACATACTTAAATATTTTTGTGGAGAAATGTTTAAGATCTACTATCTCAGTAATATTCAAGTACACACTACATTATTATTAACTACAGTGAACATACTATGCAATAAAGATCCAGCATTTATTTACCCTTTTTAGCTGAAACTTTGTACCTTCTGACCAATATCTCCACCACTCTTCCTCCTGACCTACTCCTGGCCACCCCATTCTACTCTCTACTATAGATTCGAGTTTTTTAGGTTTTACAAATAGGTGAGATTCTGTGCTATTTGTCTTTCTATGTGCGGCTTACTTTATTTAGTTAAGGTCCTGTAGGTTTCCACATAGTGTCACAAACGACAGAGTTTCCCTCTTTTTTAGGCTGAATATTATCGTGTTGCGTACAGTTATATTTCATTTTTATCCGTGCTCTCCATTGATGGTTGTGAAGAATGAACACGACAATGTTTGATATACCAATTTCATCTCCTTTGGAAAAACATTTAGTAGTAGGATTACTGCATATTGGTAGTTTTGTATTTAACTTTTGCAGGAATTTTCCTTTTGGTTTTCATAATGGGTGTATCAATGGGCATTTCCATCAGTACTATAGAAGGCTTCCTTTTTCTGCATATTCTCATAACATTTATTATGTTTCACCTACCAGAAAATAACCATCCTAAAAGGTGTGAATGATCTCTCCTTGTGATTTTAATTTGCATTTCCTTGATGATGTGATCTGAATATTCAATACATCTGTTTAATACTCGTGTTGGCCATTTATGTCTCTTCTGTTGAGAGATATCTATCAAGTTCTTTATCCTTGTTTTGTCAGATTGCTTGTTTTATTGCTGTTGAGTTGAATTCCTTATACATGTTGGCATTAGACACATGATTTGCAAATATTTTTTCCACTTCACTTTGTTGTCTCTGTTCTCTTAACTGTTTTTTTAGCCATGCTGAAGCTTTTTAATTTGATATAATCTCATTTGTCTATTGTTGGCTTTGTTGCCCAAGATTTTGGAGACACATAAAAAATCATTTCCAACACCAATATGAAGAGATTTTCCTCCACTAATTTTATAATCACAGGTCTTAATATTTGAGACTTCTATGTGATTTAGGATAAAGGACTGTGATATTGATTATCCCAGAGCAGTCTGTGAAGAGTGAATCCCACAACTGGCTTGTTTACAGAAGTGAGTCTGTAGTGAGTCTTGTTTACAGAAGCCTACGTGCAGAGGTCAGAGTAATTCGCAGCCACATTTTGTTTCCTCAGCTAAAACCTTCAGACCAGAAGGACAGTGCTCTAATTACAATCATACATTTTGTCTATTCTGTTCCAATACTTTGTCTTGTCCTTTATGAGCCTTGTTTACATTAAAATTGCCATGGAAACCACACCTTGCCTTTACCCCAACTGATTGCCAATAAAAGGACTGAGTCTGTCCAGTGCCTTTGTCGGCTGCATTGGTTGTCCTGGCCCTCCGCTTCCTCTCTCTCATTTCTGTCTCCTAGTGTCTTCTTTTTCTCCGGCCTGCATCCTATGGGCAGGTGGGTACCGGGAACTGACTACAGGGTTTCTTTAATGCAAATATACAGCTTTACCAAAGTGAGTTTTTGAAGACCCTGCCTTTTCCTTATTGAGTTCTTGGAGCTTTTATAAGTGATCAATTGGCAGAAAATCTATGAAATTATTTCTGGACTCTGTTCTGTTAGTTTGTATGATTGCTTTTATGCTATTACTGCTCTAGTTTGATTACTGTAACTGTAGTATATTTTGAAATCAGGTAGTGTGTTGCTTTGAGCTTTGTTCTTTTTGTTTAGAAACAAATTTTACCAAGCCAAGTTCAAAAAATTGAATTCTAGCAGAATTGCTTTGCTAAAATTGCTTTGACTGTGCAGGGTATTTTGTGGTTCCATATGACTTTTAGGATTTTCTTTATTTCTGTGAAAATTTTCATTGGAATTTTGGGAGGTCTTGTATTGAATCTGTAAATCACTTTGGGTAGTGCAAACATTCTTACAATAGTAATTCTTCTAATCCATTAATATAGTATATCTTTTCATGTATTTGTATTTACCTTAGTTTCTTTCGACAATGTTTTCAGCTTTCAACATACAGATCTTTCATCTCCTTGGTAAATTTAGTTCCAAGTATTTTATTTTTCATGGTATGGGATTGTTTCTGTAGGGACTACAGTCGTTTTGGTTTTGCCCATCAGTCTCCCCTCCAGTTTACTCTGATATGCATCCGAAATCCTATGATACAAACAAAGTTATTAAAAGTTAAACATTTCATAATGGACACTGATGCCTAGACTGTCTCTACTGATAGTTGAAATATTGTCTTTGAGAAGGCCCAGGTACATTTCTAGTCGGTCACAGGTTTCCTTCGTCTAATTTAGCATTTAAATATCTTCCTTCTGTCTTGCTGCCACCCAAGATATACTTCTGTCCATAAGTCTCCAGTTAATGGCATTTTGTGCAATACTGTACTCACTTTCCTTTTTCTTTGGCCTCTTGTCATCTTCTGCCATTGATCACTTAAGCTTATAAAACAGGGTTTTCTAAAACAGTTTTTAAAAATTCCTTTTTAGACAAGTTCATCACGGGCTGATTCATATCTGTCTACTTTATGGAATTTATTTATTATGTATTGTCTTACAGGTTGCTTTTGGTGGAGCTCCTATGGTCTTCCAAATATAAGACCATGTCACTTTCTAGTGGAAACAATTTTGCTTCTTCTTTTCCTATTTGAATGCCTTTGATTTCTTTTTCATGCTTAATTATACTGGCTGGGACCTCTAATATTACACTGAAAACGCCTGAGACACAGAAAGAAAAGGTGTGGGGAAGGTTACATGGGAGGCAGCCAGGAAAATCACCTTAAACAAAGGTAAATTTTGTTACACAAATTTAAGATATTTTCTGTTTGTTAAAAATTTTTAGTAATTTGGACCCTTATCTTCCTTGTAAAGACAGAAAGTATTCTTACAAGCGGAGATTTCTTTTACAGAGGCAAGTTTCTCATACAAATGGAACTTCTACTTTACTTTTAGTGCATTAGGTAGCTGCTATTTCCAAGAATAACCAGCTCAAAATAATTCTATCCCAAACAGGCAAATTTTGAGATAGTGTGTTCCAGTGTTCCATAGCACAACATCGGTTTTGGAAGGGACAGCCCATTCAAACTATAAAATTTCTTTTATTGGTGGGTGGGGATGACAGCTGATGCATATCAGTCTACTATCTTGCTGATGTATGTACTCTTGCTTTATCTTCTGACCGTGTACTTCAAAAACTGTTTCATATTTGTGTGTTCTAAGACCTGAGACTATCAGTGACCCAGGACCAATTTTTATAGTAATTCCTTATTTGGGGTTTCCCAGAGCACGCTTTTGAATTCGGTACAGTTCTGGGGTTTTTCCCATTTTCTGGGGGAAACTTTCTATTTTCTCAGAGCTCATTCAAGAGAAAAGTTGCCTTGATCTGTCTGTTCTGGTTGGTAGATTTTTCTCTCCACCATCCACTCATTTAGTAAATGTCTTTTGAGAATCTAGACCTTATGCAGGTGCTTTAGTTTCAAGTTTCTGGCTTTTGCAGGCTCAAAGTTCTACACAGACCTTAAACTCTAAGCCCATAAAAATTATCTAGTGCAAAACTTCCTCCTTCGCACCTCCCAAGGGAGCAGAAATGTCAATTTACATGTTGAACACTGCTTTAACTTCCCTTTAAAAATTTGTATAGGAGTCCTTTGTCTTTTCTTACACATCTTGATATTCACTTTAAATTATATTACATATATATTCTTTACAAGCATTTAAAGTGGAAGGCTTTTTGGAAATTTTGGCCTACTGAAAATTTTCAGGACCAATATTTCCTACATCTTGTTTTTCTAGTGGGGATGTGGTTTCATTTTTCTATCATTTAATGAGATCTTGAAAGTAAAGATTTAAATATTAATGCTTAGTTTTCCATCTTGGATTACTCAGAATTTATAACAGAAAACTTACATGTTTTATTTAGCATAATAATAAATTTTAAAAGTATTCCTTATTTGAGGCAGATAATTTTTGGACAATACTGATGTTCCTTAATGTTCTTGCATGCATGGGGTTCTGTGAGATTAGTATGAGTGATTTATTTTGTTCACTAATTCTGTAATCATATTTTGAAACATTTTCTTCACAGCCTTCTACATATCTGATACCACACATGAAGGAAGACACTTTTAATTAATTAGAAAAGATAGGGAGGAAACTCTAATTTCAGTTATGCTGAAGTTGTTAGAAGCAGCTCTGAGGTAGAACTGATCCTGTCCTGCGCTCTCTCTTTGTCTCAGCTCTGACTGACCATTTTGTCCAGTGAAGCAACTTATAACATTGCCAGGCCAATAGTAGTAGGCGGGTTCTCAGCACAGGTGGAAGTTTCCTTCAAGACATAGACAATCCACTCAGGTAATGACAATTCTGAGTTGTAGTGAGATAATTACAAAGAAAACAATGGAGAAAGGTGGCTAAAAGCGAGAGAAAAAATATCTGAGAAAGCAGCCAATTTGTATGATGAGCCTGGCAGAATTTGTGAAATGAGATTACATAAATTACCATTTTTTTTGCAGATGACACGTTCTTCTAGGTAGGAGACCCCCAGAACTCCACCAAAACCCTCCTAGAATTAATAATCAAATTCAGTAGCATAGCAGGAAACAAAGCTGACTCAAAAATCAGCAGTGCTCTTGTACACTAGCAAAGTCACTGAGAGGGAAATTAAGGAAACAATGCCTTCCACAATTGTACATTATCAAGAAAAAAAAAATACTTAGGAATTAACCTAACCAAGGGAGTGAAAGACCTCTACCAAATTACAGTACTCTGAAAAAGGAGACTGAGAGCGCACAAGAAAATGGAAAGACATCCCCTGTTCCTGGAGAGGCAGAACAGTATAGTCAAAATGGTCATACTTCCAAAATTGTCACACAGATTTAAGGCTATCTCCATCAAAAATACCAATAGCGTTCTTCCTAGAACTAGAGAAAGCAATCCTAAAATTCGTATGGAACCGCAAGAGACCTAGAATGGCAAGAGCAGTTCTGGGCAATAAGAGCAAGGCAGGGGATACCACAATTCCAGATTTTAATTAATTAGAAAAGATAGGGAGGAATTACACCACCAAGATAAAATGATAAAAACAGCATGATAATGGCCAAAAAAGGGAGACCTATTAGATCAGTGGAACAGAATAGATGTTGCAAAACAGCTGCAGGTACACTCAGCTACCTTATCTATGACAAAGAGGCCAAATATTTTCACTAAGGAAAAGACAGCCTCTTTAACAAATGGTGGTAGGAAATCTGATGAAGCACACGCCAAAGTTTGAACCTAGACCCGTATCTCTCACCACACACTGAACTAAAATAAAAAATCTGGCTGTTAATTTGTATTTATTTTATTTTTTAAAAAATAAAATAAAATATTAGTACATTTTAGGGATACAGTACAGTTACATTCATTGTTAGGATCTTGTACCTTTACATGACAGGTCTTGGTTCTCATTTTTCCCCTTGTCCCTGCCCTCCCTTCACCCCTCCTGCCCTCCCCATT
This sequence comes from Fukomys damarensis, assembly GCF_012274545.1. NCBI lineage: Eukaryota > Metazoa > Chordata > Mammalia > Rodentia > Bathyergidae > Fukomys > Fukomys damarensis. The sequence goes on from NW_022900931.1 coordinate 50,216,765, forward strand.
TACAAACACTTTATTTCCATCTTTTCATTTTCTCACATTTTTTCTTTTCCCTTATTACCCTTGCCCTACCCATCCCACCTTCCCTACACCTTTAGACCTTTTCTTCCTAATTTGTATTTATGATAGTTAACTTGGTAAGAACTTAAAAATTAAATAAATAAATCGGGTGCTATTTTTTTTTAAAAGAGGGTCAAGGGGAAGCAGGCAAAAGAAAAGAATTAAGGTGTGTTAGGTACATGTACCAAGTCCCCATAACAAATGCAATCATTATGTACTACAAACATGTACTACTAAAAAGAAAAAAGAAAAAGAACCCTTTGGATTGAAAAAAAAAAAAAGATATTGACATTTTCTTGACTGATGAAAGTTGGACGATTTCTAAGGATAACCTAAGGGGTGAAGAACAATTTAAAAGAAAGACTTCAATCAAGAAAATCACAGCAGACTGTCTCAAATAAAACTACAGTAAAGTTTTAACTCAGTAAAACCAAGATATAGGAACCAGGAACCTGCCTAAATTCTGGCTTCCTTTTTATTCCCTACCTCCAATCTTTCAGAAGAAAATACAGATTTTCTAAAAAAGATTTTCTGCATTTCTTGTATTTGCCCCCTCCCCTCCATCACCACAGTGTGAATTCAGGCTTTTATCTTTTCCAGGCCGGCTTCAATCAGGGACCACAAAATGGCTCTAATTCTCTCTAGCATTCCCCACAGTCCACCGTATACCTTACACTTAAAATCCAAAATGATCTTTGTTTTTTTTTTTGTACTGGGGATTGAACTCGGGTCTTTATGCTTGTGAACAAAATGATCTTATTTTGATAGTGATTAAAATGCTCTATTAGCCTTGGAATAATTAAGAGTTTAATTATTTTACCTCCTCTCTAAGTACCAAATGAAGTTGGGAAATAAAGTCATATTGGAGGCCCGCCCCAAAATCAACTTTATCGGACCATGTTTGACTGGGTCATAGAGCTTGGAACTGAACCAAATGGAGATTTTCTCTACTATTCACAATAGACTTTGGAATTTGTCTCTCATGAGAGTTGAGTCTTTTCATCAGGACACATTTGCTTCTGGGACAAAACACTGAGATAATTCCAGATGGAAAAATGAACAGAAAAACAAAGCTTTCTGCTTAAAGACCAGCAGAGAAAAGAGAGCAAGAGGCCATGGTATCCTCACCCCAACTCGTGAGTCAAAAGAAACTCTGCCTGCACAGAGGAGCCCAGGAACAATGGAGCATTCACTGTTCAAGGGCAGAGAGTTTTATCTTTTCTGGGAAGTGGAGGAGGGTCTCTTCCATTCTGTGAAAATAGGAGGGGTTCTCCACAGATTGTTAACATGTGTTGCAAAGCACTCCTCGATCTTGCCCCTGCACACCTTTGGGATGGAGTAGATCCATGCCATATCCATTGGAATATAGTCTAAGAATCTCAGTGCATGCCTGAAACTCTGGTAGTGCTGACACCCTGGATATTGTAAGTTTTTTCTATACAGACACCAATTATAACAATTGGTTTGTAGGTCAGGCATAAGAACAAATTATAACATAATAAAACAGTGTGGGGATGTAGCTTAGTACCATTGAACCAGCCTGGCAAGGACAAGGTTCTGAGTTTGAGTCCTGGAACCCCCCCCAAAAAAATTAATATAATTAATGAAACTGCTGGGACCACTGAACTTGCACTTTGGGGCTATTATTAAAATAAGGACAACTTAAACACAAGTGCAGTGATACCATGACAGTACATTTATTTATTTGTTTTTCATTGAGTTTATTGGTACTTTTTTTTTTCCTCATTGAGTTTACTGGTACATTTTGGGTATACAGTACAGTTACATTCATCTTTGGGATCTTGTACCTTTATCTGACAGGTCTTGGTTCTCCTTTTTTCCCCATGCCCCTTCCCTCCCTTCACCCCCTCCTCCTTTCCCTATTTACAAAGATTTTGTTTCCATTTTTTCTTTTTCTCATATTTTTTCTTTTCCCTTATTTCCTTTCCCCTACCTTTTCCACTTCCCCTATACCTTTAGCCTTTTTCTTCCTATTTCACAATGTCAGTAATACAATTTCCACGATGGTCCATTTAAAAACCTAGATGGCTACTAAGTGCCCAGCTGGTAGGTGCGTATACAAGGTCTGTATGATGGACAAGGGGTGATTTATGTTCCAGTTGGATTTCATCATGCACCTCAGAGCAAAACACAATTTAAGTTTTATGAAATGTTCATTTCTGAAATTTCCTGTTTTACTCTTTTCTAGACTGTAGTTGACTTCAGATAACAGAACTTGGAGACAATGAAATCATTGTCAAGGAGGGATTGCCATATGCAATATTTATAACTACTGCATCTAATCAGAAGGAGATGACAGGTCCTGGCTTGTTGCATAATTTGGTTTGTAAGAGATAGCTATATTGGGATCAGTTAGGGTTACAAAGGGCAAGATGGACTGCAAACAGGAGCGGGAACAATGTTCTTAATGATAGATAACAAACACTGCCTATTCTAGACAGAAACTGACTAAAGAAAATCTCATTTAACAAATCCAGAGTCTCTGAAACAATGGCCCTGTTATTTTAAGAAACATAGAGAAGCAATCGGTCATAATAATATTTCACTACTTAATGGACAAATTGTTTAGCTCCCCTACCTGGGTTTGAATTTCAGATCTGTTACTATTAGAAATTGATCATGTTAATCTTGCTCAACTTACTGTTGCTATGGTCTGAATCTTTGTTCCCCCACCCCAGCCCCATCCATATATTGATACTTAATCCCCAATGCAACAGGATTAAGATGTAGGGACTCAGAGGGGGATTAGATCCTGCATGTGAGACTTTACTATCTATGAAAATAGGTCCTTATCAGACACCCGATCTGCTGGTACCTGGACCCTGGATTTGCCAGCCTCATAAACCCTGAGCAATACTCTGTTGTTTATAAATTATTCCCCCTGATGTATGTTACTATAGCAAATGAACTAAGACATTTGCCTTTATTGGAACTTCAGTTTCCACCATTGGGTAAAGGCAACTGTGCTGAGTTCAGAAACATGCTGAGGTTATTAAGTAACTGAGAGCATTATTTATTCAGAACCGTGTGACTCATATAAAAGTGTTAGCTGTCATCATCCCTATGGAGATATGAACTTTCTAGGACACTGAGAGGATCACATCTCATTTTTTTAGTATCTACAGGACAAAAGACAGTGGTAAAAAATTGCAGGGCCCTTCTACTTCCTTTTTTGGCCAATTATACAAATCTTTTTTTTTTTTTTTTTTTTTGCATCAAGGATCGAACTCAGGACCTTGTGCTTGTGAGGCAGGTGGAGCACCACTTAGCTAAATCCTAGGCCCTACAAACCCATTCTGAAAGTCACTTTTTTTCTGTGCTTACAGCCTCCAGGCGGTAGCTGAGGGAGTACTTCTCAAATACTTGAGTTAAGTCCTCATGCTTCTGAGGTCATTGCTGGTCATCTTTGGTGAGTTTCATAATTTGACTTAGAATAGACATGGAAGCAGGAGGTGGTCTCCAGCTCCTGAAAGGTTTAAAGCTTTACGAGAGCCAAAGGGTACTCTTAGCATGGCTCCCAGCTTTGGCTTCAGAGGCAGATGTAAGGCTGGCGACAAGGAGCATGAAACCACAGTATATCCTGATCCCTCATGTTCGAGGCAGACCAGTTTACCACTTGTTGATTAGGAATTCATACTTTGATATCAGATCACAGTGAATGATATGGTGGTCTCCTAAGTGGAATGTTCACAGTTTCAGTGCTGAGTAGTCCTTCCTCCACCATGAAAACTGGTTATTCATACCATTATGGATAAAATTTGCATTCAAGAGATCCATTGAGACCCTTGGACGGTAGTCTTCTGTTTAACCATGGGCTACGAAGGAGAGAAGTATACTGCTGGGAAACAAGATTTCTTTCCGTAATTAATTAGCCATTAAATAAATATTTGTTACTGGAATAAAAGGGCTGTGACATAATATATAGCCTGAGGAAAGGATTTAATTTAGAGAACTCTCCAAATTCTCCATGTGTATGTTTCCTGAGAACCTTTTGTGGCTTGTGACTGAGATACTGTGCGCAATGTATTGACCATGTGAAAAAGCTTGGATTTGAGGGAAGAGTCATGAGGTTAGGGGGAAAACAATGAAATAAAGGGGACAATCAGCAAATACCCAACATCCATGGGTCTTGCTCCTAGCAACACTATTAGTCAAAGGATAGATCTGCAATAAATGATTGTACAATAAAGAAATGTGTTTCAGGGAGATTGCATTGACACCACTGGGCATTTAGTAGCCATTTAGAATGTCAGAGCTGCTGTCGTGGTACCACTACACTGCATGTTTGAGGGAGATTGTTGATTATAGGGAAGTAGGAGGATAGGAAAGGAGAGAAAGGCAGAAAGAAATTTCTGAGTAACTTAGCACAATCTAAGTTTCTATAGGATGAGAGCAAATACTCTTTTAACCTGTCTTTTTCTCCCTTCACAGCTCCAGTGAGTAGATAGGCAGGACAGTCTCCCTTGTTTTGTTGATCTTGAGCTCCAGAATAACAATCCCTGGCCACCACAGGATCCAGGAGAAAGAAGCGTGGATGTCCAAATGCCATTGCACCATGGGGCCACACTGTGTGATCAAGCCGCTTCTGCCCTGCCACTGCTGCTTGCTGTGGTGATCAGGCCCTACCCAAGGTGTGAAAAATCCAGCTGCAGAAAGGCAGGTAATGAATGAAAGAGAACTTAGTGATTGATGAAGGGTAAGTTTGGAGAGAAGCATTTTTCTGCCGCTGGACAATAAACCCTTGACAATGGCTGACTTAATGCTGAAGGCCCTCCCAGTTCTGAAAGCAGTGATTCACTGAGAAAGGCTTAAGGCTAAGAGAAGTTCTGTTCTGTCAGAATCAACATGCCATCATTATCTCTCCGCTTCTGGATCAAGAGTCAGTAAACTTTTCTGCAAAAGGCTAGAGAGTAAATAGACTGTTCAGGTCTCTGGTGTAACTGCTTGACCCTACCTTACTCTGTGTCTCACTCTTCGGTGCTCCGCTTGCTAAGGAGGACAGCTGACGTGGGGCAAGTATGAGTGAAAGGACTTGCCTGTGTTCCGATGACAATTTATTTACCAAATCAGGACACCAGTTGGCTCATAGGCCATCATTTGCCAACCTCTGTACTGTTGTACAGTATTCATTATTTAGTTCTGAACTTTTTAAATATTGGAGTTGGGACTAAAACTAATTTCATCTTAGGGCCAGGGATTTAGCTTAGTGGATCCACTGCCTGCCTTGCAAGCGGATGGACCCAAGTTCAATCCCTGGTACCAAAAAAAAAAAAAAAAAAGTGTACCAATAAAATTAATTAAGAAAACTAATTTCATCTTATTCCTTTTTGCTGCTATTGCTGTTGTTGTTTTGCAGTACTGGAGATTGAACCCAGGGTCTTTGCACTGAGCTACATTCCCATCCCTTCCTTTTTTGTTTTGAGACAGGATAGAGTGCTGGGATTACATAAGTATGACACCATACCTGGCTTCATCTGACACTTTTTATTTAAAGCTATGCTCAGGAAAGGAAGTAGTTAAGGGAACTTTTTTATTCTATATACAGAATTTTCATATGAGATAAGACCAAAGCTAAAGGAGTATAAAGGAACTTATCCTACAGGATGATGTAATAAAAAGGGCAGGAGTTATATAACTTGCAGACTAGTTTCACACCATGGCTTTGGTATACCCCTGCTTTGCAGGCTAAGCAGTTCCCTAGTCTTGTGTTCAGCAAACTTTCACGTGAGAATTACATGCCTCCTGCAAGAGGTGAGAACACCACTTAGTGTAACACTGGGTTTCATAGACACATCCCTTACTTTTCTACTGTAAAATTTTCCTTTAGTGTAATAGCAGCCAGTTGTGCATCCCAGCACCTTTCCTGAGGGATACAGGAGCAATCTTCCAGAAGCAAGTGGTTCCTTGGTAGAAACTGTGGATCAACTCAAGTCTACTTCCTGGGATGCTGCTCTCAGGATCTGCTCTAGGATCGGCTTCTCGGATGAGCAAACCAAGGTACAGAGAAGTAAAGTGCTTTGTCCAAGACCATCCAGCTGATGAGTGAATTTAGATTAAAAACAATCTGAGCTGGCTAACCACTAAGTTAAATGTTCAGGAATTAAATTCTATCAGTAACCTCTAGTGATGAATCCCTCTGACTGTGACCCCTCTTCTGGGCCTCCAATCATCATGCTCTTCTCTTCTGTGGATTCCTCCAAGGACTATAGTCATTTCACTCTGTTGCTCCCATTTTGCAGTCTACCTTTATGGATTCAGCACCATCCAGTCCCTATTACTCTGTGTCTCACTCTTGGTTGCTCCGCTTGCTAAGTAGTTGGCAGTAATTTGTGATAATGAATCAACTAACCCAAACGCTTGTTAGCAGCAGCTCTAAGCCAGTGATACAGCCTATAATATGTATTTTCAATAGTGTCTCTAGCCACGATTCAAAATGTTTTCTTCCTTATTAGTCTGCTTTTGGTTGCTGTGAGCAAATATCTGAGAATATCACAACTTAAGGAGGAAAAGTTCTTTTTGGCTCTTGGTTTCAGTCCATGGTCAGCTGGCTGCATTGCTATGGGCCTGTGGTGAGAAAGAAATATCATGGTGGAAGGGTGTTCACTTGATGGCCATTAGGAAGCAATGAGAGAAAGAAAGAACCAGATAGAAAGGGTCCAAGATATTTTCTCAAGATCATGCCCCACTTCTTAAATTCCCATTACCTTTGAGTAGTACCATCAGAGTTTGATCTCATCAGTGGGTTCTCCACTGGGGAAGTTAGACTCCTTGTGACCCAATTACCTTCTAAAAAGCTCCACCTCTGACCTCATCTTGAGGTCAAAATTCTCAACTATAATCCTAAAATGGAGCTTTCACAAACTCAGAACATAGCCCAGTCGTATAAATAAATAAGAGAATAGAAATTTAAAAATTGTGGCCAACTTACGGAGAGAGACACGGGGAGTACATTTGACATTTTTCTCATGATGATCAGTGGTTAGGAACTGAACCTTGGATTAAGAATAAACTCTACCTCATCACACATCGAATGGATGAAGAAATGTTTCTGAAAACATTCAAATCAAAAGTTCCGAGAATTAAAGATATTGGACCACATTGCAGTAACTGGTTTACTCCCCAGGAATCTAGGTCACTTGGTAGTCCAGTTCCATCTACCAGGACAAGAAGGGACAAGACTTCTGGGGGCTAGATGAAGATGTGGGGTGTGGGAAAGTGCACACTGAGGACAGTGATCCCATCTCTGGATGTTTTCCCTGACATTTTCTTAAAATGGACTCAATATTTTGTCCTCCCCACCTGCAAATATTTATGTCTTGAGTCTCTAATCCCAATGTGATGGTTTTCAAAAGCAATGACTTTGGAAGACAATGAGACCACGAGACTAAAACCCTTGTGAATGGGATGAGTGTATTTCCCAGATGAGGCCAAAGAGCTAATTATAGCTACCATGGTACCTCAGTTTATGAATTTAAATCTTTTGACAATTCTAATCACAAACTGAATTGGTCAAGAGCCTAATCAAAGTCAGTGGGTATGTTCAATAGTGACCTTATGGGGAGATCTGATTCAGTTCTCCTACAGTTAGGTTTGAAACCAGAATCAGAGAAAGAGTAAAGTTCTTGAAATGAGGTACAACTACATTTATCTTTCTACCATGTGAAATATAATGAGAAGCCAGCAGTCTACAGCCTGAAATATGCTAGCACCTCAACCTCAGAAGTCCAAACTCCACATTTGTGGAAAACAGATTTCTATTGTTTCCAAGCCACTCAGTTCGTGGTATTTTGTTATAGCATCCTCAGTAAGATTCCCCTCAGCAAAGATGGGCTACAACGCTGAATAATTAAGGTGTGGGTTCATAACTCCATATTGCCTAATGACGTAGGGTGTATGCTGACCCCTCACTGTCCAAGAGCAAGGGCAGACATCTGGGTTTTGTGCAGATACCGTAAATCTAGCTTCTCTTCCTCTTTTGCAGATGGGCTGACCCTTCAGGCACCCTCTGTGGTCTTTGAAGGAGACAGCATAGTTCTGATATGTCAGAAAGAAAGGAACTAGAGAATAAAGATGATGACTTACTAGCAGGATGAAAGAGTTATTTAGTTCAAAGGAAGACTCAAACTTCCCTATACAAAGTGCAATTTTCAGTGACAGCGGCAAATACTACTGTACCATTTCTTTTCGATGAATCTGGTGAAACAAAAAGTCTCCAGGCATAAAGACTGAAGCCCAAGGTAAAAGCTTCACACTTGCTCCTGTAAAAGAGGGGCAGGGCCAGAAACTGTGGTAGCAGAACAGGGTGGATTCATGGTAGGAACTGCCTGTGGACCAAATATGTAATAGAGTGCTTGTGGTTTGACTCTGCAAGGGAGATTGATGTGTGTCATGTATCTGGTCCTGAATGTCCTGTTTGCTGGGGGTTACTTCTCACCCAGTGCTTTTCAGCAGGAACCCTAAATCTCACTCTTCTGGGGACTATTGTGATCCTTCCTTCCAGAGCTGTTTCTGCATCTTGTGGTGATTGCCTGCTCCTCTCGGACCACCAAAGTTGGCCCAGTGACCCAGTCCTGTGAGATACAGCTCCCTCCACAGAGCTCACTTGTGCAGATCCAGTTCCCCTTCTTCAGAGATGGCTGGGTTCTGAGGTCAGGGCAGAGCAGCTCCTCAGAGCTCCAAATCCCTGCCACGTGAACTGAAGACTCAGGGTCCTATCAGTATGAGGTCACAGGGTCGGAAAATGGAGCCTCCCTTCCAGATTCATGCTAGACAATCAAGTATCGGTGGGACTGAGTCTGGGGAAAATAGATAGGAGTGCTGTAGATTCAGCTGAAACTTCTAGTGCTTTTGTTTCTTTGTGCAACTCCTGTGCTGTAGAGACTGGGAATTCAGCTAGAGACACTCCAAATTGCTCTTGTCATCTCTCTGTAAGACTCAGAAATGGACCGAGCTCTGTATAATCTTTCTATTTTTAACCAGTCAAGTAATGTTCATTAAGTCTTCAAAGATCCCTGACTGTTGACCTCAGCTAAATGTGTTTGACCTCCTCTCCAAATCTGTCACACTCTAGGATCACAACACAAATTAGCACATGCAAGACATTGTGGTGTGAACAGGCATGGGGATAAATGAAGTGTCAGAGAAAGCAGAGATCAGAGTGGACTGGAGTGGTCAGAGGAGAGGTGGTGATTTGATTGAGCCTAAAATTTGAGAATTACAGAGTCATCATTATTGGGATTGTTATTAGGAAGAATTGTCTTTTCTGAAGTAGGATGGAAGCTGTGTCTCTCTTTATTATGTGTAGAAGATAACTGAACAGTGACTCATCCAAAAAGAAATTAAGTTTCCTGTCTTATAAAGTGAATGATCCATTACAAATTCTTTAATTACTGGTACCTATGAAATTAGCCAGAATCAGGGTCAGGACATACAAGTGTCTGTATCACATCCTTCAAGAGTAATTATCATGGACTCCTAGCCTCTGTAAGAAGGCTTGATGGATTACATAGCAATCCTCATGTTCTCATCCCTTGCCTTAGAGAGTGGCACCAGTCTACCCCGTTAGCAGTTACCATGGTTAGGACTCTCACATATCCTCTTACAACCATTTAGGAGTCCCCATCTATAAGGTGAGTTTGGACACCCAGGCCCCCGGGAGACAAGTGATTGAAAGAGAGAAGCTGGTCCTTCTCTACTCAGTGGCTGAGAGCATAGGAAACATCAGACTCTTCTGGTACGGAGAGTCCTCGGGAAAGAGTGATGCTGGTGAATATGACTGTAAAGCTGAAAATGGCCACGATCTCTTTTACAGTAAGGTGGTGAATACCCTGGTGAGAAATGAGTCAAGACCTCATTCATCTCAGTACATGTAGTAGAAATTCTAAGACTAAGATCGTAGCAGTCTGGAAGCATAAGGAAATCCCATGATAAAGCTGTGGGGAACCAAAAGAAACCTGAGTTGCTTTGCAGGTTACAGTCCTGACGTGTGTCTTTTTGTGGAAGAAAATATAAAGAGGGGTGGATTGGTGTGTACAAACCATATGATGACCGTGTATCTAGAAGGTACTCAGAACTGCTATTCCCTTGAATTTCTAAATACAATTGACCCTTGAACAACATGGGTTCACATATACAAGTTCACATATACACAGGGTTGTGTTATACTTTGAGAGTTGTAACAATTGGAAAATTGTTCACAGGCCAACAGTATATCTTAAAATGCTAAAAAAAAATTAAGAAAAAGTTAGCTATGCCACGAATGTAAAATATAAATAACAGTCTATTTTATTATTATTAGTTTTTTTAAATTGCAGAACTATGCTCACATTTTTATTTTTCCCATTTATTTAGATCCACTTTAGTTTCTTTCAGCAATATTTTGTACTTACTGTTGTCCAAGTCTTGCAGCTCCTTGGTTAAGTCCAATATTTTGTTTTTTGCCATTATAAATGGGAATGTTTTTAAACGTCATTTAAAAATAGAGACTGAATTTATCTTTTACAACAATTTTTGGGTTCACATCAAAGTTAAGAGAAAGCACAGCAGTTTCCCACAGCTCACACAGGCACAGATCATACATTATACACAAACCTATTATAAAGAGTTAAAATTTATCAAAACCAGTGTAAACACAGTCTGCACATGGCACCATTTGCAAGTGGAAAGAAATGTAGACAAAAAGTATCAAATGAACCTTAGTACACACTGAAATAGTATAATAATTTCACAGCCTCCTCCTGTTGCTGTTGGTGTGAGTTCAAGGGTTGCAAGTGTGTGCTTAAAATGCCCCTGTGACCCTCTTCATCGCCTTAAGAACAATTCCTTTCTCTAGCAAATTGTGTATTAGAGTAAAAAAGTGATCTCTTATGATTCTGGTGTATTTTTTACTCTAAACAATATCTTTAAAATGCAAAATATATATTGATCAAATGTTTATTTTATTGGCAAGGCTCAAGTCAGTACCAGGCTGTAAGGGCTGGGGGAGTCAAAAGTTACATGTGCAGCCAGGAATGGCAGTAGATACCTGTAATCCCAGAAATCTGGGAGGATGAGGTAGGAGGACCACAAATTTGAGACCGACCTCAGCAGTTTAGTGACTTAAAGAGAGCCTGACTCTAACTAAAATATAAAAAGGGCTGGGCATGTAGCTGCATGGTAAGGCTCTGGGTTAAATCTCCAGTACCATCCTCCAAAAAGTTATACATAGATTTTCAGTTTCACAATGGATTCGACTTGAATCCCATCAGATCTGCAAGTGTGTATTGCTGCCCCGTTTCAGCCAGGGGTGAATTACGCAGGGGTCTCCAAGCAGTAGCAGTCCATGGACTGATAGGAGCCAGGTGCACAGCAGTAGGTGAGCGTGGTCCAGCCAGCAAAGCTTCACCAGTACGCACACCTGTCCACATCACTCACACCACCACCTGAGCTCTGTCTCCTGCCAGATCTGCGGTGGCATTAGTCTCAAAGGAGTGTCAAACCCTACAGCACACCCTGTTAGTCACTTTTCTCTCATGGCCGAGACAAGATACCTGGCACCTAAAGTTAGAGGGGAAGACGTTTATTTAGCTTATAGCTCATAGAGGTTTCAGTCCATAATCAGTTGGCTCCAAGGCAGGGTGGCACACGGCAGAGGGGCAACAGTTCGTGGTAGCAGAAGCGGCAAAAGTAACAAAAGTAGCAGTAGGGGCATCACAGAGGGGAAACGACATGTCACGCACACATCGCAAAGGCAACAAGGGAGCCCTTCACCTCATCTTTCTGCCTTCTGTTCCATCCTTGCCTCTGGGATCAGGGTGGCCGCAAACCTTTCACTCACGTGTAGCTGTTTGGTAATCACACAGCCTTAGCTTCAGCATCACACATTCCAGATTCAACTACCTCTGACAGCCCATCTGCCTGAGGCTTTTGGGGGACGTCTGAACACAAACCATAACATACGCTTAGCCATCACTTTGTTCAGGAGTCACCTGGGTCTTGTTGAGAAAATTACCTCTTATCTAGTCAGGATGTGAGAATGCAGGGCTGGACAACAAGGGGCCAGGCCCCTTGCTGAGACCCTAGTGTGTTTCTGCTGCACCTTATGCATTCTTTCTGGCAGGCCCTCTGTGTCTGTCAGTTCCAGTGTCCCACTCCATCCTCACCTCAAGGCCCTCAGAGCCCAGCTGTTGTGGGGAGCATGGTGGAGCTTCACAAGGAGACTCTGAGAGGCTCTTCCCTGACCTTTGTCAGGAAGATGTCATCATGGGGAAAGGCTCAGTAGCCTCTGGTGGAGAAGAAGTGTCCTTCAACCTCTTGCTGATGACGGAACATTCTGGAAATTGCTCTGAGGCTGACAATGGCCTGCGGGCCCAATTCAGTGAGGCGGTGTAGCTTTCCATCTCTGCTGAGTTGGTGGGCCTTGGATATGAGGCACTATGATCAAGGGCTGTATCTCTCCAGTCTTCATGGGTGCCATCTCGGGGCTCCAGAAGAGAGGTGTCCTGGGTGATGTCTGAGGTAGGTGGGGAGAGGGACAGTGGTCTCACTGTCTAGCTATTTCTTTTCTCCCCCATAATCAGAAATATACAGCCTATATTTAAATAATCTCATATGAATATGTACTAACATTGCTACCTAGGATTGATAGGAAATCCAGGGTTTAACCTTTTGAGGCTGAAACACTGATGGTTTCTTCACTCAGGCACTGAGGGTTGTGGGAGAAACTTTGTTACAGTGACAGTTCTTGAGAGACTGTTTAGTGTGCTTGGTTTCATTGGTTTTGCCCTGCTATTTTATTGCTGGTCTCACAGATATCAGATTGGTACTTCTACTTGCATTTTTTTTTTCTTGCTATGACATCTTTCCATCACCTAATGTAGATTGGCTTTACAGAAGAAACAAAGATAAAAGAAGAAAGAAAAGCAAACCTTCCAAAACCCAATAATTTCTTCCTGTGCTTCCTAATTCTATGTGGTCCCATGCAGGGGCAAGGTGGCCATACTACCAAGTTTACAACAATAGTAGTCATTGTCTTCTTCACGTTGTTACTGGAGGTCAAACATTTCTCCTTGCCTGACTTTTAAAAGCCTAAATATTGAATAATATTCAATAATTTCTAATAGGTATATATAATTTATACACAATGGAGTAAGGTATAATAAGGAGCTAGATTTAAAGGAAGAAAAAAACCAATTTTATATAACCTTTCTCATTTAAAGTATCCATTTCTTATTAGCTACCAAAATTCCAATGAGAGGCCAGGTGTGGTGGCGCATGCCTGTAATCCCAGCACTTGGGAGGCTGAGGCAGGAAGATCGCTGTGAGTTGGAGACCAGCCTGGGCTACACAGTGAGTTCCAGGTCAGTCTCAACACATAGTGAGACCCTATTTCAAAAAAAGAAAAAGAAAAAGAAAAAGAAAAATTCCAATGAGAGCAGCAACTCCTCTTTGAATTCTGGGATCCATTATATGAGTTACACACTGTGTCAACTTCACCTATGCTTGTGGCTGATGCCCTCCTGTCCCACAAACTCAGCCCAGAAAGAAGAGTAGGGAGCAGAGTCCAACTCTAAACTGGAAAAACAGCAAAGAAGCTAAAGCCATGTTTTCAAGTTTTCCACACATCACCACCACCACCACGAGTTCCAATCCATCCCAGTAAAAGCACCCATCTCAGGTACCCTCTCTGGAACCAGCAAATGCCAGGGGTGCGATTGAATCCAAGAGCCACGTGTGTGGCCCTGAGCCGCTCTCTTCCCACACCTCATTTCAGTAGTTTTCACTCTCTTATTACCTCTTTCATGTCTTTTAAAAACATTTTGTCCAGGATTTCTAGTTTCCCTTTGCAGAAGAGTTGGCTCAAATTTTCTTTATCAATCATTTTAAGAGATGTAAAGGTGTTGACATTTAATAGCCAACATCTTCATAAAGTGGCTGTGTTTTTGGCATTTCACTAAGACTATAAATCTTTGTAACATTTTTAAGACCAATAATTTAGAAAATTCCTGTAAGTGATTTGCAATACTCTGGGGATTCTGCCAGTCAAAAAAAGGTTAGTGACCAATTATCGAATCTGTTCTGTATCCCAAGCTTCCATAATGCATAAAAATAATTTTAGTATGTGTATTACCATCTGTGTTTCAGTCTCAGCTACATTAAGCAAGGATCCCTAAGCCCTGGGCCATGCAGCAGCAGTAGTCATGGGCTGTTAGGATCTGGCTGCACAGCAGTAGGTGAGCCTAGTGCAGCCAGCAAAGCTTCCAATGTGAGTATTTAATCACTCACGTTGCCATCTGAGCTCTGTCTCCTGTCAGATCTTTAGTGGCATCAGAGTCTAGAAGGAGTGACAAACCCTACTGTGCAATGTGCAGGAGAGGGGTCTGTTTCGTACTCCTTTGAATCATCCTGATCTTCCTCCCCTACAAATACCCTCACCCGTCTCTGGAAAAATTGTCTTCCACCAAACCAATCCCTGGTGCCAAAAAATTGTAGACCCGGAAAGGCATTTCCCACTCTGACATAGCCACTAGAGGGCAGCACAAAGGACAGCGGTCCCCCCCACCCCCGACCCTTTACCTACCTGACTCCAAAAGCCTCAGACCCAACTATGTTGCACCTCCTGACTTTAACTCTTTTCCTATCATAAGATTCATGTCTTCCAGGGAATTATTATTTATTTCATCTATCAGATGCAGAGCAAGCATTGGAGCACACTGTAATAAGCTCATGTAAAACACCTCCTTAGGCTTATCTACTACCACTGGTGGGTGGAATTTTGGAAACTCATTAGTTAAATTTTTTCCATGTAGTAAATATTTCAGTCAGTATTTTCATTTACAATGACAGTTCTATGTTTTTGACAGTTTTATTTTTAAACAGACAGCTCAAGACTAAAGAATTGTGATTTTATGCCAGCTGGATTCCTCTCTGCTGCACCTCTCCCAAAATAACTTCCCCAGGCTCTCTCACTCTGGCCTCATCACAGACTTGGTTCTTTCAGGGTGAAAGTGCCTTCCATGGATTTCTATGTGGGTTATGGGTAACCAGCCTGGCTCTGTTTACTCATCCATAAAGTAAGAAAATGAAGTCACCTCAGATCTTCCTCATGATATAGCTCACTTATCTCCAACTGTTTAGACTATAAAAACAGGCATTTTCTCTTTTCTATGACAATAGCACAGAGTGCCTATGTTGGTCTGCTTGGGCTCTCATAACAAAATACCACAGGGTGGGCTGCTCAGTTTTCTCACAGATCTGGAGATAACTAGTCTAACATCAAGATGGCGACAAGGCAAGTTTCATCCTAAGGCCTTGCCATGAGAAGTTTGCAGGCAGCTGTCACCTTGCTGTGTGCTCATGTGACCCTCTGTGGGCACACAGTGAGAGAGTATGTTCTCTGGTTGTCTGTTCTAAATAGGACACTAATCTTTCTGTATACAGCGTATACCCAATAGCCTCATTTAATCTTAATCACTCAAAGCTTAGGGCTCCTGTCTTCAAATACAGTCATATTTAGATTTAAGGCTTCAATATATATCTATATATCTATATCTATATCATATATATATATATATGTATATAGATATATATATATATACTTCAGGAGGCTCCAAGCATTCATTCTATAATAATACAAAGACATGGTGATCGTTGATAGAAAAATACCTTTCCAGCCACTTGCCACTTTTTTATTGTTCCCTTGACCAAAGTAAATCATATGGTCACCCCCAAATACAAGTGGAAGAAATAATGTCACCTCTAAAGTCACATTGTAAAGAAATGCGTAGAGAAAATGAATAGATGATGGTTAAGACATGTAAAAGCTTTAGAGGTAAAGCTTCTTCCTCTGAGATAAGCATCTCTTTATTTTCTTTTTAGAAGAAAGATTTTCCACTAATGTACCCGGGTGAGCAAAGATTTAAATTCTAGAGGCCTCCCTCATTCATGATTGTGAATACCTATTACTATTCTACTTGTAACAGGGAACATGGCCACTTAATTTTGTGGGACCTGCCACTGATTGTGACTCTCCTTCATTACAGTTACGCTATCAGAATACTGACCTAGGGTGATCCACATGCCACCTTGTATAGGATTAAATATATTAAAATTCTTTTACGAATTCACATATTTAAGACTATTGAGTGCCTCTGATGTGTAAGTTTCTGATAGCTACTTAGAGAGGTGACAATAGGCACACAATGAAGTTTTCTTCTTTAAGGGACTTATAGTCTCACAAGAGATATAAGATACAGAGTGTGTGGGAGAGGGAGAGGGAGAGGGAGAACAGGCCGGGGGAGAGAGTGAGGAGAAAGATTCAGGTGAAGTCCTTTGAGAGTTTATGAGATAAAATAAAGAAACATGGAACAATACCATTGCCTCATATAGAACTGTTGAAAACACCAAATACGAGCAGCAGAAAATTGTCAGACAGATTAGGTGGTCTACACACAGAGCCAATAAGTTGCCAAAGTGATGGTCGTACCTGTTTGCATTCTGCTTCTCTCTCTACAGCCTCTTTCATTTTTGTTTTCCCTCGGCCTCAGAGACTTTCATGCAGTTAGTTCACTTTCTCAGAGGTGCTGCCAGCCCAAACCCTCGGGAGCCCAGCCACTGCATCCCACTCTCAGCCATGTGTGGCCAGGGTGAGTCGCTCCACTAGGGTGGGTTCTGTGGCTAGGTGGGGAGGGAAGAGGGAACCAGAGAAGAGACCATTCCAACCTCAGGAGGCCCAGCCACTCCAAGAAAGAAGCGACTCTTTTGGAATCCTGTTGGGGTTGAAAGTCAGGATGTGGTTGTGAAGCAGGGCACTGGGAAGATGCAGACGACCTTTGAACTTGGCAGTGGATATGGGGGAGTTCTTGCTTTCTCCTTGCAGTGGGTCCCATGTGTGAAGATGTGGTTGATTCTGAAGTCTGGAGGAGCCAGCAGCCAGAAGGCTCAGGTGAAGAACCACCAAGTAGTTCTTGTCGGATGCACCTTCCGGGGAAGTGGTGCGCCGTGTGCAACGGAGGCTTCAGGGTATCGTTATCCCTGGTGTGATCCAGGGACACAAGAGACAAAGAGAGGCAGGCACTTGTGGAGAAGCGGAACAGCAAAGCAGATGGCCCAATGAATTTTTATCGAACAGGGAGAATCTGGGATACACACTGAAGGGGAGAAATTAGGAAAGAGAGAGACTGCCTAAAGTTAAAACACCTAAAGTCCTGGAGGAATTCATTCCATTGAAATAGATCATTCCTGGGTCGTTTAAAAGACACTTACAGTCTTGGGATGGGACGAGAAGAGTCGCTGAATGAATCCGCCTAATCTAGAGAACTGTCCCAACGGGAGAACTGAGGTAACTCGGAAGCCTCACAGGATCATGTCCTTCAAGTTACTGCCCCAGTGCCCTGGAAAGTACAGTACTAAAACTTACCCTTTTTTTTCTCCCAGCCACTTCTGCTGGAGCCAGATGCAGTGGCTGTTGGTAGCTGACCAGTTTCCTCCCTGGTTGTCCAGCCTCGCTCCTCTGAGGTCCGTGAAACTGTCCTCAGTGACTTGCAGGGACAGCGTCTTACGGAAATCACAGCACCCTGTCATTTTTGTCTGTCTGTAATCAGCCCAGCAGGATAAAAAAAGCTACATTAATCTCCACTGGGCGAGCAGCTTCTAAGCCATCTAGACACTGTGAGCGGAAAGAGAAAGCTTTAGACTCATTATGTACACCTGGAAAGAAGGGTGAAAGAAGCAGCCATCAGTGAACAGCCCCTAAAGCCAAACTCATACTATTCTGCAACTCTGGATCTGTCTTCTCATATCTGAGCCTCGAATTTCCTTCTGCATGGTGAGGTGAAACCCCATGGTTGGTTATCTAGCTGAAGAATACACAAGAGTGACAGGAGAGCGAGCCGGGTCAGAATACTGTACCAATCAGAAAAATCAAAAGGATGTAGTCTCTGGGTAGTTACGTCAGAAGAAGAAGAAGGGCTTTATTAGTCAGTGTTGGTGAGGGAGCTTGGAGGATGAATAGACTCTTTGAAGATCTTCAGAGTCAGCAACATTAAAGGATGGATTTGACAGCAAAAGTTGGAGCTCTACACATTGGGCGTAACAGTTCTGTATCCTGGGAACAACAACAACAAAAAAAAAAAAAATGAGAAGGAGGTCTAAGTAGGATGCCAAAAACTCAGTTTTTTTTTTCCTCCGCAGAAAACACAAGAAGCACATCTATGGAGAACAAGGTGAACTACAAGGTTAGGAAGTCCCTTTATCTTGCCTCCCTCCATCATGTTTGGAGGGGAAGATTAGCCATAAGGACAGAGCCTCATTAATGAGGCCATAAAATATACAAAGATGCATACGGCTTGTCACCTGTCTCGGCTAGCCTGTGCTACAGGCACTCTAGGCACGTCAGCTCATCGGTAGTTTTTGTTCTCATCATTTTCCTTCCCCAGTATCTTCTTTTATTCATTAAATATTTACTGAAAAGCTACTGCATCCCAGGCACTATGAGAGAAAATTATTTTTGCTACTTTCTCTTAAGCCATCCATGTGCCAAGAGTTGAGGAAGGAAGAATGAACAGGAGAGACAAGGTCTTACCTTCTCTTGCTCTGAAATGATGCAACAGAATCCACTTTGGGCTTCTTTTTCATTCCCAGAAAACAAGTCAGTTGTTTTTTTTTGTCCCCAGTGGCCTCAAAGTTTTAAACTGAATCCTCTCTTTGTTTTGTGACAACTCAAGATCAAGTTCTTGGAGGAAACAGAAACCCAGGTTAGCTTGCTATTATCAGTTGTACATGGAATGTCCCCCAAAGAGTCCTGCATCCAAGGCTTGTCCTCAACTGGTGGTGCTATGGTAAAGCAATGGAAATTTTAAGAGGTGTGGCCTAGTTGGAGAAAGAGTGTATTCTGCTTGAGCCCTTGAGTGCCATCCCCTCTTCTCTCTATCTTACACATGCACGTGCGCACACACACACACACACACACACACACACACACACACACCTGTTTCTCTCTGCCTCCTGCTCTCTGCCTCCTGTCTGTCATGATATGAACTGTTCTACTTCACACCATGCTATCTACCATGATATTCTGCCCACTGTAGGCCTAGAAGCAAAAGAGCCAACTAATCATGGACTGGAAGCTCCAGAAACCATGAGCCCTCTCTATCTTACACATGCACGTGCACACACACACACACACACACACACACACACACACACACCTGTTTCTCTCTGCCTCCTGCTCTCTGCCTCCTGTCTGTCATGATATGAACTGTTCTACTTCACACCATGCTATCTACCATGATATTCTGCCCACTGTAGGCCTAGAAGCAAAAGAGCCAACTAATCATGGACTGGAAGCTCCAGAAACCATGAGCCCAAATAAACCTTTTTTCTTTTAAATAAATTTTGCAGGTATTTTGTCATAGTGACCCAAAACAGACCAATGACCAATGCATTTCCCATGTTGCTTAGGCTCTTGAATATTTAACTTTCTATCAGTTTACACAAATTAACACAAAATAATGCAATTTACACAAATTAATATTTATGCTTTTTAAAAACTCTTTTATGATGCTAAGTTTTTAAACATCGATTGCCACATAGTGCAAAGAATAAGAACGTAGCCTCTGGAGCCCATGTCCCACAGTGGTGTCTCAGCCCCATGCCTTACTTGGTTTAGAGAAACCTACTCGACTCCCTGTGGCCAGTTTCCTCACCTTTAAATGGGAATAACTCATAATTATGAGTATTAAATATTCATAAAGCAACACAGTTTATGCCATATAGGCAGTACTATATAAGTAGAATATACATAATGATGATGCACCTTTTAAACAGAACTAAGAAAGTTCAAAGAGCTGAATAATAAGGATATTTAATCAAGTTATTGTCAAAAGGGATCGTCCAAATTTTTGCTACAACACTTGTTTTTGCTAAACATGTTACATAATTCCTTCTCCTGACGCAGTTCACCAGTGGGAAGGGCATTGGAGCAGATATCTATCTAGAAACGATTCAGAATGTGGTACAACAGAAAGTTGCAAAATAATGTGCACAGAGGCCTTGTGTGTCCTTAACACAGCATCTCTGCACGGTAACAATTGGAGTCCTTTGCTCCGATCCTGATCTGCTCAGTGCTGCAGCACGTGGTGAGAAGAAAGATGCAAAGACAGAATTAAAGAGAAAAACAGGGAGCCAGGACGGTCAGTGCTAAGCAGCAAAGATCCTGGCTGGGTGTGAGTCCGTGAAGCTTTATTGTGTAATGACGGTAACTGCAAAAATGGGCACTCTGCGTAGCCATTCACTTCCCTCCACTGCCAGACTTCGATGCCAGCCACTAATCGCATCTCTGTCACTCTGTGTTAGTCCACAAAGGGCGCATGCGTGGAACATTGAGGAATATAATTGCATTTTTAATATTTCCAATTAGTATGTGTTTGTGATACATAAAAATTCATTCATTTTGGGAAAGTGGTACAGATACCGATCACGCAGTCCTTTTGACCTCCTTTCCTCCTCCCGTCCGTGCTCCCCCATGCCCCGTTCCCTTTGCCATCTTCACAAATCTGCCTCTCTGTTTCCTATCATCTATTCTTTATCTAGCTCTTTACATTATTGATATTTAAAATTTCTCATAGAAGAGAAAGATACGATGTTTAGCCTTCTCTATTTCACTTAGCATTATGGTTTTAAAATGTATCTATTTTCCTACAAATGACTCAAATTTACCCTTGTTTATCACTGCATAGTTAAAACATAATTTTCTAGATTGATATTCAGCACATACTTTGAGCCATCTTTGTCCATAATGGATTATTTTCTGTTGCTGAATAGTGTTCTCTAGCATAGATGTTTCACTACTTGTTTAACCATTTATCCATGTGAGAACATTTGGTTTGGGCTACTATCAATAAGACCGCTATGAAAATTCATGCACAGATTTTCAGTGAACACAAATTTTCATTTCTCCGGGATAAATGCTCAAAAGAATGATTCCTAGGTCTTATTTTATGTATGCGATTAGTTTTCAGAGAAAATACAGAGAATTCCATGTTTCATTTTTGTCAGCAATGAATATATGATCTTGTTTTCCTGTATCCTTGCCAGCATTTGGTATTATTGCTATTTTTCATTATAGCCATTCTGATAGAAGTAGGTCAATATGTCATTGCTGTTTTAATTTTCACTTCACTAATGACTAACATTTAACATCTCGTTCAAGTGTTTATTTTCTGTATAGAGATCCCATTTTGCCATTGAATTGCGACATCTTTTATAGAATCTGGAACAAGTCTTTTAATAAATATTAGGTGCAAATATTTCCTCCCAAATCCATAGCTTGTTTTTTCATTTTCCTCCTAAGGTCTTTCTTAGATACTTTTTAAAACAATTTTAAGAGGTCAATTTTTTTGCTAGATTCTCTATATTTTTACATTTAAGTATATGATTCATTCTAAGTTACTCTTTATGTAAAGATTAAAGTGCATTTATTTGCCAATTTGCCATTTATTTGTTTGAGTAACATTTATCAAATGACTGCTTTTTCTCCTTTTAACTTCTTTTTAAACTTTGTCAGAAATAATCCAGAGATATATATTTTTTTCTATATTTTTTCCCACAGACCTATGTATCTATGCCACTACCATTGCCTCTCGTCCTTATTGCTGTATCTGTCTTACTGTAGTTACTTCGTACATTTTGAGGGGATGGCTGAGGACTGAATCTAGGGTCTTGCCATACTGGACAAATGTTTCTCCACTGAGCTACATTCTCAGCCCTATAGCTCTCTTTAGAAGAGGAAGAGTAATTCCTCCCACTCTATTATTTTTTTCCTCAAAATTCATTTGTCAATTATTTTTGACAAAAGCTAATGAATATAATACTGGTTGTAATGTAATAATGCGTGTTAAGCTCTAAAAATGAATTAGCATGACAGTGGCAAGAATGGATAGACCAAAATAATAGAACAGAATTACAAGAGAGAATAGACAGTCAAAAAGAAAGGAAATCTAGTATTTGTACAAATTTAACAAATGGTGAAGAAAATATCACAAAAGGGAGATGCTCATTTCATGATGGTTAACACTATGATTTCTTTTTTTGGGGTATGTGATTATTTTTATCATCATGGTGAATTTCCTTTCTTTTCATATCACAATGAAAGTGATTAAAGAATCACAAAAATTCAGGAGAACTGTGTATCAGCACACATGCACACAAAACAAAAATGTCTATGTGATATTGTGTAGATGGAATCAGATAAACAGACATACCCAGGAGTGTGCCCAGGGAAGACCTGCCTACCTACTAAATGGATCACATCCGTGCTAAGGTCACTTAACATCTAAGCTCTGAGCATCAGCATGCAAAGCTATCATGCCCCATGGGGTTATCACAAGGTAGGGGTGGCCTCACCTCTACAACTCACTCAGGGGAGCCGGCAATTACCAGAATATAAAGTTATGACTGCGTGGCTTCCTACAGTCACCACGACACAGTACTGAAGGCCTGAGAAAGGAGTCCATTTTCTGCTGGACTTCTAAGGAGGTAGCCAAGTAGGATGAAGTATTTTCATTTTTCTCCGTGTTCCCTGTGTACTTTGGGTTAAATGAAGCATCTCTAAGTGACAGCGTAAAGGCACAACTCATAACCAGCAGATTAAGTGCTAGAAAAATATTTATTGAAATACATTCATTGAAACAAAGAGATGTCCGACTCTAAAGACTGAATGACAATTCAAACAAATCAGATAATTTCTCAAGTTCTTTGCTTCCAATCTAAATGAAGCAGAGCCTAACCAGAGTTGCAAGTTTGGAACTATTAGAAATTACTTTTGCTTTGGTCATTGTAATTTTTTTTATGTGTAACTAAGAGACAGCTTAAAGAATTTCACACAATTTCTATGTAAAAAATGATCTTTTAATCTATTTATTTATGGGAAGGAGATTTCTTAGTGCTTCCATCTATTAAAAAAAAAACAGAAAGATAATTGAGGGCTAGATGTTGAATACTTATATTCTATATGCCCATTGACCAGAGTACTCTTTTGTTTTTGTACATTTTAAATAAAGATCTGCCAAATCAGTCAAATAAATTTATCTATAAATACATGAATCTATGAGAATCAAGACTTGTCATGTAGAGGTACAAGATCCCAACAATGACTGTAACTGTACTGTATCCCTAAAATGTACCAATAAACTCAATTAAAGCTGAAAAAAAACACATGAATCTCTTAAAATATTAAAATGAGCCCTTCCCATTTCATTAAAAAGTGGATTACTAATAAAATTTATCTTTTATATCTAGTAATTTTGTTAAAATTTTAAATGTATGTGTGTGGTTCTCACCTGCTATATATTTATAATAGTTCTAAAGATGCTTCAATATGGAAGAAATGGCTTAACACATAGACCTAGACCATAATTTTTTTTAAAGCAAGGGGGTAATTAGCAAAAGATTTTCAGAATTGAAGATAAATTACAAAGATAACATTTTGAAAAATTAAATGAAAATGTGTGTTCCTAGAGGAAAAGCAACAAGAGGCACAGAAAAATACAACTAAAAAAAGTTAGTTTGCATACTTTTAAAAGCAGACAGTAAACATTAAATTCCCAGAGTGCTGACATTTTATTTTATATATTTACAAAAATGATAGAATGGTTTATTACAAAAGCATTTACTATGTGTCAAAAGCTACATCTTTTGAATTACATGAATTTAGGATGAAGAGTTGACTGTCAACTTTATTTAATTAAATTACTTACTTAATTAATTTTTGGTACTGGGCATCAAACTCAGGTCCTTGAGCTTGTGAGGCAGGCGCCAGAACCACTGAGTTAAATCCCTGGCTCTAACTGTCAACTTTAAAAAAGGGAGAAAGTGGCTTAAAAGCAGCTGAAACAGATAACTACCCAGTGCATTCCTCCTAGAGTCTAGGATCCAGAACCCAGACAATCATGCCTGTGTCACTAGTTCGGGAGTTCCAGAAAGATTTTAGCAGTACCTGGTACCTTAGCAGTGGTGAACTACTCTTAATTATTATTTGCTTTCAATCACTCTTGAGGTACACACACCCATCATTAACGACAACTATGAGGTAAATCCCTCCAGAACATAGTAAAATGAACATAGCACATAGGTAACTTGCTGTAACTCTGCTTAGTAAAGCTTGCTCCAAAACTCATCATCCCAAACTCACTCTTCTCTCTTAAGAATAATTTGTCTAAAATGGGCATTTGAAATGAACAGACTTTTCTCAGACAAAGAAGTAAAAATAGCAAATAAACATATGAAAAATGTTCAGCATCACTGGTCATTCGAGAGATGCAAATGAAAACAATGCCAAAGTCCCATCTCACCCAGGAAAGAATGGCTGCTATCATAAAATCAACCAATGACAAATGCTGGCAGGGCTGTGGGAACAAGGAACCCTTCTCCACAGTTGGTGGGAGTGTGGACTGGTGCAACCACCATAAAATTCAGTATGGAGACACCTCAAAGAACTAGGACTAGAGGTCCCATTTGATCCAGCTATTCCCCTACTGGATATCTTCCCAAAAGAATTAAAAGAATCACACCACAGTGATATATGCTCACCTATATTCATAGTGGCACAGTTTATAATAGTGAAAACTTAGAAACAGTCCAATTGCCCATCAACTGGAGACTGGATAAAGAAAATGTGTTTTTTTCCCCCCCTATAAAATGGAGTACTACTCAGGCGCAAAGAATGAGAAATTAGAGGCATTTATAGCTAAATGGATGCACATTGAGGAAATATTCTTAAGTGAAATAAACAGGACACACACGTGTAAATACTACATAGTTTCTCTGATGTGAGAAACTAAAAGTGTAAATAAGGATCAAAATGTATAATAGTTAATGTCAAATAGGAAGAAGAGGTGCAAAGGGGAAGTGGGAGGGGTGGGGAAAGGAAACAAGGGCATGAAATTAACATGAGAAAATGAAAAAATGGAAACAGAGTCTTTGTAAATAGAGAGGGGTGGAGGGGTTTCAGGGAGGGCAAGGTATCGGGGAAAATAAGACTCAAGGTGGATAACGTAAAGGTACAAATCTCCAATGATGAATGCCATTATATTTTATACCTTAAATGTACTGATAAAATAAAAAAAAAAGCCCCTGAAAAATGGGTGGAAAAGCCACTAAAGAATAACTTGTCTAAACCTGTTTGCTTTCCAGAAACTGGGAAACCACCCTTTCAAGCATCCAAGGCCCAGCCCAATGATTCATATACCACGGAGCTCTCCGATCTCAGGTGGAGACTGTGTCAGAGGGGCCACTTAACCATCTAACTCTCCTTCATAGCCATGCACACAAATGACTTGTTTATGCTGAAGCCTCACAGACTCTACGGACTTAAGAAGAGCTACGTTGACCTATGGCAGTGGTGGTAAACCTAAGGCACATGTGCCGCGGTGGGCACGCAGAGCCTGACAGCACAGAGAGCACAGAGACAGAATTGCTACTTTGCAGTAAACAAGTGGGTTTTGGGTCTCAGTTTGGGCACTTGGTCTCTGAAAGGTTTACCATCACTGATCTACGGTGTGTGCGTGTGTGTGTGTGTGTGTGTGCACACGTTCATCCACTTTTTTTTTTTCTTTTGATACTGGGGATCGAACTCGGGACCTTGTGCTTGCAAGGCAGGCAGCAGAATCAATGAGCTAAATCTCCGGCCCCCGCTGTAGAAAAATTCGAAGAGAAATCAAAGAGATAACTGAAAATTACTTACATTTCCATCACTCTGAGGTGATTGCTACGTTGTGTGCATGTCCTCCATAGACATACATTTTATTTTAAAGGAATGGTAAGAGTAATCTAACTTTTCTCTTTTAATACTTTTGTGATGTCTTCAAACCATTAAACACTGTTCTAAAATATTTGTAGTGTGGCCTGCTGTTTAAACAAACAGGTACTAATAAAAAAAATTTTAAAACCCCCAAATTATATAGTAAATTGTTTGGTACATGAGTTTTGAGGGCTTTTATATTACCAAACATTATTATGCTGAACAAGGTCACAGTGAACATTCTTGTTCTTTAGGTCAACATTTTGGATAGCGTTACTAGTTTAAGGAAATGCAGACTGTTATTCTATGCAGAATCAGATAATAACTTGGCAACCTTTTCCCTGAGATGCCAAGTGGTTACGTGAGGGTCTATCACCCTATAATACATTATTATCAAGATACAGAATCGAAACAACTTTATAAAAAGAGCAGTCTGTTTTCTCAGCATAATATGAGAGGAAATACAGACTGGATATAAGAGGAGACTTTTACTGTCTTGCTTTCCATTTAGTCAGATATTCTGAAGAAAAGTTTCTGACGCTTGCTTCCTGTTCCTTTTTGACAACCCTCCTCAGTTCAGTTACTGGGTCACTTCTCTCTCAAACAGTTGAATAAGGAGGATCTCGTGACACTATAGTTACCGTTGCTGGCATTTGGTGAGCTGGACATCTTGAAACAAGATTAGGGGCAGCCCAGAATGTAGAGGTCTTTGGGATTTTCTTAGAGCTAAACCTCTGCCCTGGGCCTAGCACAGAGGCCAGGTCTCACTTCCATTTCAGAGTCTGGGGACAGTGAAATTGACAAATTAAGATGACTTAGACTTATAAGAAAATATAAAAATAGGCCAGGTTTTAGCTCAGTGGCTCCACCACCTGCCTTGAAAGTTCAAGTTCTCGAGTTCAATTCCAGCACAAAAAAAGAAAGAAAGAAAGAAAAAGAAAATATAAAAGTGATGCACCTCAATTTATGTTAGGAAAAAGGTCTTTCTTTGCAGTAAATTTCTATTCTAATCTCATAGGAAACTTTGTAAACACTGTAATTGTTTTTTCCCAGTACCAAAGTCCAGAAATCTACTCCTTTCCACAAAGAATAAAAATCAACACTCTTAATATAATGGATTAAGATTTGCAGTAGACTCTCTAACCTCTGATGAGATATTACTGTTTAATGGAGGACAAGAGAAGAGGAGAGGTTCACTAAGATACACACTTCCCTTTTCTGTACTTAGTTGACATTTTGTACCTAATTTCAGAATAAAAGAATAGATTCTTAAGCCAACGTTGACCTGGGAAAAGCAGATTTTTCACATCCTTTACAAAACGTGAGAAGAAGCCCCTCACCTTCTCCACGTTCTCTTCCTGGTCCTGTCTTTTAAGTCCCATCATGGCCCTGAAGAGGTAGCACAGAAAAGAAACGGGAGCTGCTGAACATTCTGGAAAACGGAGCCCCCCTGGATGATGGGTAGCGCCTATGTTGAAAATTTCTTTGTGGCTGTAAAATGAGCAGTGAGCTGTAACGTTGCAAGGAAAGGCATGAAGGTTGGGGAGATGTGGAACTCAGGAGAAGAAATCTGAAAGCAAGAAGGGAAAGAAGGGAGAGGGAATCTGGGGCCACCAAAGTCTTCAGAATTACAGGTGGAAAAAAAGGGATAGCTGTGCTCTCTGCTCACGTCTCATTCTTCCCTTTCTTACAGCTTCAACAAGTGGACAATTTCCCTGTTAGCCCTGCCTCACAGATCTGAGTAAGATTTTCCTTCTGACCAGCTCAGGAGACAGTCAAGTGCTGCCTCGGATGCAAGCTGAGTTCTGCTGTGTATGCAAATGATGAGTGGTTTCCGTAGGCCCAGCTACCCTGTTTTCACATGACACTGCTCTGAAAATACACACGTTCTGCAGATGGACAGGTGCTATTTGACCTTTTGAAGCTCTCCAATGCTTTGTCCTTTATAGCAGAATCTCAAAACTGCTCGTCTGTAATCCATCTCTAACTCACAGATTTGTCTTGTCTAACTGCATTTTTTTTCACGAATAATCTTCCATTTCGAGACAAGATGGCGTCAAGGTTCTTCGTTCCTAAACTGTACCTTAAACAAGAGGCAGGTTGGTGTCAATCAATACCTGGTGTAAAGAGTATTATAAGGACAGAGAGAGAGAGAGAGAGAGACAGACAGACAGACAGAAATGAAGGGAAGCAGAAGCTGCTGAAAGAAGGAGAGGGAGATTGGAGGTGAGCGAATGTTTTTGGATATGATTTTTCTTCCACATACGGTGCTGAGTTGATCATTGCCCATTCAGCAGGACAGTTTCTTTACCACACATGGGAGTGGAGTAATATTCAGAGCAGCACCAGGGTCTAGCCAACGGGGGAAGCAGATAGCAATTGGCACCAGTGCATTCCATAGCTCTGGGTAATTACTATCTCTCTTGTATCATCCACGACTCAAGAACGGAGAGAGAATCACTGAAAGGGGCAGAGAAATATCTTCAAAGGAGCAGTGGCCAGGGCAGAGCTATAGAGGATTCCTCTAATGGGGTCGGCAAATAGGGAATGATTGTATCCAGTTAGACTCTAGAGGTTTTCTGCCTGAGACTACTCTTCAATATTCCCTGCACCGAATTGTGACAAATTAAACAACAGACAAGTAGAGACAATAAAAACATTAAAAATTTTAATTATCAAAACAAGTAACAGATAAGCTCACAGAATAATAATGAAGAAAAAAGTGAGGATCAGGAGAAAATAATCTTAAAATATCAAAAAAAGGATGGAAACTGAAAAAAAAGAAATATAGGTTACAGCAGTGTCAGTATCAGTATGACATATTTACTACAGATAAGACAAGAAAATGAGGGAAAATATATCAAGACTTTTTATAAAATCAGATCGAGAGATTTCACATGGAAAGCATAATGATTTACAAATTAGCTAGAGAGGAAAAGCTTAAACATGAAAGTAAGATTTAGGAGTATCAAAAAACCAAGGCAGAAGGGTAAAGTCTTCAACAGCATAGAAGTATTACCTGTAGGACACAGAAATGAAATTAACCTGAGCGTCCTTAATGATAACATTCAATGCAAGAAGTCAGTGGTAACTAGGTTTTCAAACTACTTAAGTAAAAAAGTTAAACTTTTCATTTTCTCTCTACCTAGACTTTCACTTAACTGTGAGGGTGGATAAAGATATTCTGTTGCATAACAGGTCTTCGTAGTTTAACACACAACACCCACATACACGAAGCACTTCACAAGAAGTCTTCTCTAGTGAAAGGAAAAATATAAGTAGGACTACCTCAGAAGACATGGGCAGTGAGTTTGATGAAGTAAAATAGTAAAATTTTATTCAAATAAATGACAAAATACATATGTAAATAAATAAAAACAAATACATAAGATCTAGTACTTAAACTAAAGAGCACAATAATGTGATGAAGGGAGTTGTTTCAGAGCAATGTAAATATACATGTGTTGCTATTCGTCTTAGTAAGTTAGTATTTTCCACCAGACATAAAAACAAAATGTGTACCTTTCAGAGCAACGTAAGAAAATTCAACCTCTAGCCCTTGGTAGCCACCCTGAACCTGTCCCATCACTCCTGAGCCTAAGGACTGTGTCTCCACATACATCAGTGTCGGCAAACCTACCAAGGATGTCTTCCCCAAGGGCTGTTGGTTCGCCTTAATAAAATTTGATTTGCAAACAAAATTGCAGCATAAACTGGAATTTACAAACTCAGCCTCAACTGAGGTCACCAAGGTGACATATGGTCTAGAAATCAAGCTGAATAAAATACGGTCTGATGTTGGTGGAAAAAATAGGATTCTGATGACAAGCTGTGCCCCCCTGATGACCAGAAGATTGGTTTTCACGTGGACTGACGCTAACCTGTGCTTCAGCCTTCCCACCTGGCACTGGAGACTGCTAAAATCAACACATTATGCTAATGGGTTAATACCCACCTGGTCTGTGATGTGGATTTTTTTCTCATTGAGTTTTTTGGTACATTTTAGGTACACAGTACAGTTACATTCATCGTTGGGATCTTGTACCTTTACATGACAGGTCTTGGTTCTCATTTTTTCCCCATGCCCCTGTACCCCCTTCATCCCCTCCTCCCTTCCCTATTTACAAAAACTGTGTTTCCATTTTTTCATTTTCTCATAGTTTCTTTTCCCTTTTTTCCTTTCCCCTATCTTTTCTACTTCCCCTATATCTTTAGTCCTTTTCTTCCTATTTCATATTGTCAATTACAGCATCTGGATCTTATTTACACTTTTAGTTTTCTACACAAGAGAAAGCATTTGGCATTTACACATGCAGGTCATATTTATTTCACTTAAGAGTATGTCCTCAGTATGCAACCATTTTCCTGTGAATGACTCTAGTTTCTCATTCTTCGTGGCCGAGTAGTACTCCACTGTACAGAAAAACCACTGTGATGTGGATTTTGACCCTTCTGGACCTTCAATCTAGGATGCTTCAGTGATGAATGAGGAGGGCTAGCCAGTCAGCAAATGAATTCTGAGACGGCAAAGTCCCAAGTGACTCAGAACAACTATGTTGTTGGCAACAAGATTGATGAATATAGGTTTATGTAGTAAGTCCTTGACTTACGAACATTCTAGTTGCAAACTTTCACTGATAGGAATGACCTGGCCCTGCAAATACTTGTAGATGTGAATGAATTGCAGATACAGCGCATGTGTCTGCTGCTTTGTTCTCACTGTATAATGTGAAATTATACAGAAGTACAGTGCTCAATCAGAGCCCAGGATGTCTGAAGCAAGAGGAAAAGCAGTGGTGATGGGGAGAGGACCGCTAGGGAGTGTAAAGAATTATACAATGTATATCTGTCTCAAAGATGCGTAAGACTCCCTTCATCAGACTTAGGAACAAATCCAACAAGAACGCTCTCTTACAGTGCAACTTGCTTGCAAGTTGGGGACTTACTGTACCAATGTGGATTACAGGAAAAGTTTGGAGGCTCCCTTTATTAGAAGTGAGTGAGAAGTTGGAGGCCACTTGTCACTCTCACTGTATAGCAGGAAATTGTCACGCTCACTCTGGAAAAGCAGCCGAGTATCAAGATTGATCCTGATACCTGCTTCTTTAAGTGAGAAACTCTAACCTGATAGATTTCAGATGTGCTCAGACTCTAAAGTCAGGTATCAAACTCAGTTCTGAGGAGTGAATGTCATTGCCGGTGGCCACCATCTTGGTCTAGGACTGGAATGTTGAGCATAAGTGAATGTTGCATTATCATTTAATGGTAAATTGTTTTGCAGCATAGCTGTCTTCAGAATTTAGTGTAGCTTTTAATGTTGAATGTGCAGGTTTTAAGTACTGCCAGCCATCATGTTAAACCTCTGGATTAACTATGAGTCATCTTCAAGGTGCCACCTTAAACAGGGAAACAGAAGAAAGCGAATTCCAGCTGCATACTGAGGGGAAAAGGATGATTCCTCCAGCGATGTCAGTTTAGGGGATTTAGCTCAATGATTCCACCGTTTGCCTCGCAAGTGCAAGGTCCTGAGTTTGATCCATGGTACCCCCCCCAAAATAATGAAAATATAATTTTCAGCAATGTAAAAACATACCTAAGAATAAATTCTGTTGTATCATTACACAAAAGCAAGATTATAGTTAACAGGATTGTATTATATGAACAATAATAGCTAGAAGAGAAGATTAAATCAGATCTAAAAATGGAGAAACATACCATATTTAGTTGTTGGAGGTTTCAATATAATAATATAACATAATAACAAATCAACTAATGCAAACTTGTAGAGAATTCAGAAACCAATGCAACCATATAAAGATCCATGACCATGTGTTCTCCTTATTTGTCACAAGTAAGGGTAACAGAGAACAGATGAGCTTTCTATAAATGATTCCATAACTGCTTCTACAACAATTAGATATTCAGCAAATAAAATACATTTTAATCTCTCCCTTACTCCATACTCAAACAAAAACAAAAAAAATCTATTCCAAGTGAACTAAAAAACTAAATGTGAAAAGCAGAACAGATTTTTAGATTATAATTTAGCACATCTTCGTAATTCAAAGTAGAGAAAATTTCTTAAACAAGACAGCAAAATAAAGGAAGCGATTGGTAAGTACGGATGCTTTGAAATTCAGAACTTCTGTTTATCTAAAGACATAAGGAAAAAAGTGCAAATGAAGTTGCAGAATGAGAGACGATATTCACATTATAAAGCATAAAAGATTTGTATACAGATACAAATCATCCTAAGATCCATACAAAAAGATAGATAACCCAATAGGAAAATGACACAGCACTTCTCCAAAGAGAAAATACAGATAATACACCTCTAAAACTGTGGTCAATCTCAGTAATAATAAGAGGAATCCAAAGTAAAATCACAGTGGGGCACCAGTACATATGAATGAGAATGGCTGAACTTAAGAAGGCCAATAAAAATTTAAATTGGAAAAATTTTTGACAGTATATACTGAAGCTGACATACATATATCCCACCCTATAATCCAATAATTAAATTTCTGTAACAATGTACGCTGACACATCCCAACATGTTGACGATATCTCTAAGTATCAAAAAGTCTGAATCTACTCAAGTAGCCATAAGGAGTAGAACGGATAAATCAAATAGGGACGTGTTGGCATAATAGAACTTTACACAGCAATAAAAATGACAACCATGAATATATGAACAGACAAATTTCACGAACATAATGTTGATTGAAAGGAGGACAAGAAAACCAAGAGCTTGATTGTATAACTAACGCTCCAAAATGGGAAAAATTAAACAACACTGTTGAAGGATGGCTAATGCAAAATGAAGAACTGATTACCCAAGCTAAATATAGAAAGCAGGGGAGTTGAGGTGGCGAAGAGACATGCAATACTTCTACGATCCCGGTAACATCCTATTTCTTGATTTAAATGAGGATTACATGAGTGACTGCTCTCCAATAATTTATTCAGCTAAATACTTTTCTTTGGGCATTGTTGTGTGTATATTACACTTGCTTTTTGTTTTTGTTGTTTTGTTTTGGTACCGGGGATCAAGCTCAGGTTCTTGTGCTTGCGAGGCAGGCACCGGAACCACTAAGCTAAATCCCCAGCCCTAGGTTGTGACCATATAAGGGAAGTGAAAGGAGTCAATATCAACACAGATAAGGAACTACATAGAATATGAGAAGGGATAGAAAGAGGTGTAGAAAGAAAACGAAGAGAATATTGTGTCACGGAAACCAAAAGTAAGGAACATTTCAAGAAATGAAGATATAAAAGTGTAAGTTACTGCCAGCGAGTCAAATACATGAGAGCAAAATGTTCTGTTTAATTTAGAGTCATTGGTGACCTTGGCCAGAACAGATTAAACTGAGATTAGGAGGAAAAATTTGAAAATGGATCGGAAACCTGAGCAGGCAGGGAGGATGTGGAGAATGTAAACTCACAGTTTCATTAAGTTTGTAAATAAAGGACATGGGAAAATAGGATGATAAGAATAAAGTCTGTCACTTATAAAATATTTATTCTGTGCTAGTTCCTAGTATTATTTCCAGCATGCCAATTTCAGTGATGAGGACACTGGAGAACATAGGGGTCCAATTATTCGGCAAAGATCACACAGTGGAAAAGCAACAATAACAGGATTTCAATCTGCCTCCTAACTCTCTGGAGTTCTAAGCTTCAGGTATGCTTGAGATAGAAAGACAGTGTTTTGTTTTGAAGGCAGGAGTATTCATTTTTGAATGCTGACAGAGCAGCGGAGAAGGAACATGGACGGTATGAGAGAGAAAATTCAGCTAATGCAGAGGCAGGTGGACTTGAGATCCACCTTTCAGGAGGCCACCCTCGTCTCAGAAGAGGAAATTCTTCTCCCTCCAACATTACTGGTTGGCAGGGGTAAATTTACCAAGGTTCATGAATTAGAACGTTTAGCTGTGTGAAGTGGAGTGAGTTCCCATCAGATTCTTCTAATTTCTGTGAAACACAGAAAGTCAACTGCCTTCAGACTGTATGCAATAAAATAAAACAAACCTCACTTACTTGGGTCAGTCCAAAGTTTTTCTTCTAAACCGTTACATTCCCATTACATGTAGAACCAAGTCAGATATGTTTGCTCCACCATTTTGACTCAGAGGATTTTGGACCCTAAGGCAAAACATTAGTATCAGCTTTGTAATTTGAAAAGGGAGAAGAAAAGGGAGAAAATAAATACAGGAAGAAAAGAGGGAGGGGAGCATTTTAATTATGTAACACCAATATCATTTGGAACCCAAGGCTGAAAATTTTCTACAATGTAATTCTGATCCCAATTTTTAGGTATAATTTGCTTAGCTCAGAGTTTTTCTGAGATTAAATAATACCATAAGATCCTCGAATAGTAAACAACAGCATAAGATCCTCCAGTAGCAAAATTACAATGTTGAGACACCACAGATTTTACTACAAACTCCGTCTCTTCTTAAAAAATCCCTAGGGAGAAATTGAGGTTCGAAGATTGAATCCCCTTGTAAGACAAATTCCAAACGCATTAAAATCCAAATTAAAGTCCTAAATCAAATTCTCTGCTAAGAGTTGAAAATAAAAAGAAATAAAAATGACCCTGAGCCTGGATTTCATACTCTGGTTTATCTCAACTAGTAAGTGTCCCACGTCCAGATGGAGTTAAGGCTCTCTCTGCTATGAGTGTTTCTGCAGACAACACAGATCCGCTCACTCATGAAAGAATGCTAAATTTATCGAAGCTTCCACAGGCTGATGTCATAGACTCAGGACCTTTGAACGTGAACTGAATTGTGAGATATCTCCCTGTTCCAGAGTAATGTTGACAACCACCATCGTGTACTGTTCGGGAGATAGGTGGAAATCATTTATTTTGTGTCTTTTCCACTGAATCGATTCAAAACTTCTTTGTATTTTGCTTCCTCTTTGAAGTACTTCTGACATCTCTTAAGTCAGGGATCCCCAAACCCTGGAGCCATGCACTGGTACTTATCTGTGGCCTGTGAGGAACCTGGCAGCTCAGCAAGATGTGCACATGGAGCAAGGGAGAGAAGCTCTATCTGTATTTACAGCTGCTCTTCATAGCTGGTGTCGGTGCCTGAGTTCTGTCTCCTGTCAGATCAGCAGCAACATTAAATTCCCATAGGTGCTTGAATCCTACCTTGAACTGCGCATGTGAAAGATCTAGCATTCCCTAAGCCCAATGAGCTGATGAGGAGCTGAGGTGGTGAGCTGGTGCTGGAGAATGCAATTATTGTGTATTGCAAACATACACTAATAAAGAAAAGAAACTAAAGAAAATCATCCCAGTCCATGGTAAAATTGTCTTACATAGAACCAAGTCCTGGTGCCAAACATGTTTGGGATCACTATCATAAAGGTCACGTCAAGCCTTCCTAGATGTGACCCCAAGAACCTGATGTTTATCCCTTTTTGAATCTCATAGACGCGTCGTTCATCTTCCTCTATGATACAGGAAAGACCAGCATGCCTGCCTAGTAACTATGCTAACTATACTGTCTTGAGTCCCTCAAAAATTCTTTAAATAGTTTCTACCCTTGAACCTAGAGAACATCAAGTGAATCCAGGAATGGTCCCTCCAGTCTGACCCTCGGACCTGCATCCAGGCTAGAATTTGGAGTGACTAATGTATGCAGGCTTTTGAGGCTTGACACTTAAAAATTTGAAACTTGGTCCCTTTTGTCACTTTGTAGTACACAAAGAGCCTTGTGGCCAAAAGTAGTACCCCAGTCTCAGTGCTTACAGAAGTTATAGAGAGTTCTACTTCTGCTCACTAACTATCTCCTTCAGCTCTGACTACCTGGGAAAAGGGACTCAAGCCTTTGTTGAGATTTCCTCTAGCCACCTTTCTGTGGCTAGGTACCCCTACAGCCGGTCAAGCGCCAACTGTCTAGAGGCTGACCTGCACCCCATCATCTCTGCTTACAAAAGGCCTCCACAGCGTTCTAAAGGCCCTTCGTGAGGTCCTTGCCCATTTTGTTTATTGTTATTCATAGGTTCAGTGTCACATCAGTCCTTCCTTTATAGAAACAGCAACTGGTCTGTGAACAAAACTACCACCAGCTGATGTTACCCTGTGAGGTCACAAAGCCATGGGCCCTGAAGCCACAAGCCTCTTGCACAGTCTCAGTAATTAAATTTAAAAATGTTAGCCTAGTCTTAATCTCTCCAATCTGCAAAATGGCCCCATTCTTTTACTAAAACCTAAGGCTGAGGGCCAGAGAGTCTGGTTCCATTTAGTCTCTCCTTGTAATATATGGCTCCCAAATTTTTTGTTATTTTCATTTCTCTTATAGCGAAGTCCACACCCCAATGGTTTGTGTCTCTAAGAGCTAGCTCTCTACATGCACACTTTCCCCAGTGCAGCGGAAGTTCTTGTTAACAGACCTGTCTATAAGCAGGATTGTGTCCAAGGGGGAGGAAGAGCTTAGAGCTGAGTAGAACATGCTTCATTTACCCTCCTGAATCTACAGAGCAAGCAAGGCACCTCCCTTCTCCTAGGGTGGAATAAGACAAGGAAATGTAGAGGGAGGTGGAGCTGCACGTACACAGGAGGAAAGCAGTGCCCTCCCCAAAAGCATTATTCATTAATATGTTCATGCAAACTAAAAATGATTCTGTTCTGTTATGGGTATCAGATATAAAAAATAAAAATGCAGGACTCTTGGTTATATTTGAATTTCAGGTAAATAATGACAACTTTTTAGCGCAAGTGCATCCCAAATATTAAAAAGGATCAAGATTATATATATGTACCATTTTCCCTTGCTGAAAGCGTTATGTATCACAAACATGTACTGCTTAAAAACAAGAGGATCACTGGTAGTTCAAGGCCAGCCTGGGCTACACAGTGAGTTCAAGGCCAGCCTGAACTATATAGTGAGACCCTGTCTCAAAACACCAAAAAAAAAAAAAATGTGTGTGTGTGGGGGAGTAGATCACAAATATTGTCTGAGACATATTTATAATAAAAATTATTATTTCATCGGAATTTAAACTTAACTGGGCACCTTGTATCTTATTTGGCAACCTTTGTGGAGTGTCAGGCACTGTGCTAGGTGCTGGGATTATAATGCAAACAAGGGCATAGTTGTTGTCTTACACGGAGAGATAAAACTATAGTACTTTTGGCTTTACATGGACAGTAACATTCAAAAAGCTACTTTCTGAGGATCTCTTTCCAAAACATCTTTAACCACGAAATACATTTGCGTTCACTCATGCAGAGTTACTTTTTAAAATTAAGCTTAAAATACTTTTTTGGGGGAGGTACTGGGGATTGAACTCAGGTCCTTGTGCTTGCAAGGCAGGCCACGGAACCGCTGAGCTAAATCCCCGGCCCTAAAACTAAATTTATAGGTACATTTTAGATATACAATATGCTGACACACACATCACTGGGAATTTGTATCTTTACATGATTTATCTTGATTCTTACTGTTTTTCCCATTCCCCATTCCCCTGCCCTCCCTTCGACTCCTCCACCCCTCCTTATTTATAAAGTCTTTGCTTCCGTTTTTTTTTTTCTTTTTCTCGTATTTGAGTTAGTCTTACTTTGACACATTATACCTCCAAGCTGGCCATATGCACCTGAGCCTCTCTTTTGTTGATGGCTGTGTTGGATGGAGAGAAATCACAAGTGAGTCTGAGACATTTCTTTCCCTAAAGACATTTACGCTTGCTGGGATGAGCTCTGTAGCAAAGAAAAGTAAAGTAGTATCGACACATACGAGAGGAAATACAGTTTAATTTCATTTAAATACATAAATGCAGCCAGTACCCCTTCTCCGGAACACGGGAGGAAAATCTTTCTTATATCTTCTGGTCCCCTTCCATTGGCATCCTGTTATTTATTGTTCATTAACTGTTTACTCATTCAGCACATACTTACCAACAAGTTAGAATGCAACGGGAGTCTGCAGCACAACACAGAACAAGCCAGACTCTTCTTTCAGCCCACACCATCCTGCAGTCGCAGGAGATAAATAGACATTGTACACTCACACAAATGAATCATTTGCTGCAATAATCTTCCACCTCAATGTAAAGGTCTCTGAATGTTTGCAACTTCTTGCCCTGGCATTTGTGCTGCTGAGAAGGTTCTGTCTCTATAGATCCCTCTCTTCCAAGAGTGGTGACATCATCTCAGAGGAGGCCAAAATCAGTTTATGTCAAGGTAAGTCATCCTCACTCTTTATGTGTAAAACAAAAATATACACGCAGCACCAAAATAAATATACGTACATCTGTGATATTAACATTTTATGAAGGAGAAGAGTGACTAGAAAAAAAAAAGTCTTAAAAGACTCCTTAGAGGATTGACCGTGAAGAAAAAGGACAGGAAACACCAGTCCGGAGTTTCTCAGAGCCCGTTCTACAGTCCTTCAAAGTGTATTTTCATGGTGTGTACTTTAAAGAAAGAACTGTGAAAGGCTCAAGGGATGCGATGGTGGATAAGACAAACACAGGCCCTTAAATGTTAGCGGAGGAGCAGACACAGAAGAAAAGAGAAAATAATTACCAGTTCCGACAAACAGTGTTAGAAGGCACAGTGGGTGTGCAGCGGAAAAATAATGAAGTAGAATCTCTTTGCTTGCAAGGTAAGAGAAGGCTGTTCTAAAAATAAGTTTGACTTTTAAAATAGAGTTTTTTCTTATTTGTACCCTTTTTTATTTACCTCCTAATTTACACAGGTCTGGGTGGAATTTAGAGGCAGCCTTTTTACTACCTGCAAATTTCTATTATTTTCCCATTCGCGACCTTTATGCCAAC
The DNA here is from genome assembly GCF_012274545.1 of Fukomys damarensis. NCBI lineage: Eukaryota > Metazoa > Chordata > Mammalia > Rodentia > Bathyergidae > Fukomys > Fukomys damarensis. Next base: position 50,255,409 of record NW_022900931.1, read on the forward strand.
TTATGTAAAAGCGAAAAAGGCTTTTGCACCTATTCCGACACCCTGGCCGTGGGTGACTCACACCAGAAAGACCGCGTGACACAGCAAGACGCCCCACTGACTGAGCACAGCTGTGTCAGAAGGCTCACGCGGGAACCAGAGGCTGTGTATGTCTCTGAGTTAACAGGAGGGTTTTTCCATTTGAAAAAACGAGGAGCAAATTGTTTGAATATGAGCAAGTCTATAGCTTGACATTTCCAGAGAACTCAGTCACCTCAGCCTTGCAGGTGTTTCTTCTGAGAGACTAGAGCTGTTAGAAGATGAGTCTCAACTTCAGAAAGCTCACAGCTTCAGGGCTGAAATGCAGCCCTTCCAAGGGCGGCCACGCTCTTATTTTCAATACCCGAGGGATGACATTCTACTAAAGTTCTTCCACTTCCCTTTTTTCAGCTTTTCAGGTCTTATCTGAGCAGCGCCCTCCAGCCTTCCTTCTTTGAAAGAGATGAGCCTGACTTGGTGAGACAAACATGTCCTGCCCTCAGCGTCGTCGGGTCCTCACACACCTGTGGCCGCTCCTGCTGATCCTGGGTGAGTAGATCGGCGGATCCGGGATAGCGCCTGAGCTCGCAAAGTCGGCCGGGGAAAAGCCACATGTTCTGTCTCTTTATCCACGGTGGGTTCAGGGGCAGATAGCAAGAGATGGGAAAAGTGCAGACCTGGGATCCTCAACCTACCCCACGTCTCCAAATGCAAGCATCAGTAAGCTGAGCACTTGCCTTCTCACTGCCATTTTGTTGTTATTTTTGTTCTTATGTTTTTCATCCCATAGGAAACTTGGACTATTATTCCTGCCAAATCATAACTCGACATTCTTCCTTCTTATGATTTAAAATTAAATAATTTTCCAGATAAACAATGACTTCAAAAACCTAGGTAGCCGGGCATGGTGGCACACGCCTGTAATCCCAGCACTCGGGAGGCTGAGGCAGGAGGATCGCTGTGAGTTCCAGACCAACCTGGGCTACATAGTGAGTTCCAGGTCAGCCTCAACTACACAGTGAGACTCTGTCTTAAAAAAACCCAAAACAAAACAAAACAAAAACCTAGGTGATTTGTGTCCAACCTGGATGATTTAGCTAGATCCTGTCTCAAAAAATAAAAATATAAAAAAGGTCTGGATGCTGTTTATTCTGAAGACCCTGGGTTTAATCCCTAGCCAGAGAGAGAGCGGGGGGAGGACCCTCTTTTTAATGTTTTCAGACAAATTTAACCAGAATTGAAATGTAGAAGAAACAATAGGAAGTTCCCAAAAATGAGGGAAGGAGAAACCATTTCTCCAAATCCTCTCCTGTCTTTGTATGGCTGAGTTCAGTCTAGGGAGAAATTCAAGTGTGCTAAGCACACAATAGCAGCAAAGAGATGAGCCAGGGTGGTGGACACAAGCCACCACACGTGGCTATAAACTATAGCCTAATTTTTCTCTTGTCATTTAGGGACTCTCTCTGGTTCGAGAACCGAAAGTGTAAGTGAGGACCCCAATGTATAATTAGATAATGTGAGATAGGATGAAATGGTCCAAAGGGGAAGAATCAATGGTCTAAAAAAGAAGAGAAAGTAAGGCAGGGTGGGGGAAAGGAAAGAGGGAAAGAAAAAAATAGGAGAAAAGGAAAAAGTGGGAACAAAGATTTTTATAAATAGGGTGGAAGGGCGGGAAGGGAAATGGGGGGAAAAAAACAAGAACCAAGATGTATCTTGTACAGGTACAAATTCCCAATGATGAATGGGATCATAATGTATACCTAACATACCAATAAACTTAGTGAAAAAAAAAAAGAATGGGAGCAAAGAATTTGGAGGAAGAAGTAAACTTTGTGGTTATGTTGTTGGACAATTTCTCCTAGAGCTTCTAATTAAAAAGATTTGAGACACATTGTACCACACTAATCTTTGAATCTTGGCTCCTTCACAGCTCCTGGAAGAGAGCAATCAGGTAAGTTCCCCTTTACCTCTGTTTGTCCCAAGCTCTGAGCCCCAGTCTCCTTGGCCAGCACAGTCTGTTGTGTTGCAGCCCTGTCAGTGACAGCAACAGGGACTCGCCAGCCGTTGCGTGTTGCTGTTCCAGGGGCACACCCAATGCCGTTGGACAAATGGACCCTGCTCTAACTTTCTCCATCTCTGGCTCTCCCTCATTACCCAGAAGCCTGGTGTAGAGAGGGAGAAAGCATTTGAAGAAGGAGGCTGCTATCTAGAGAATCTCAGATCTTGTCTCTGTTCCCTAAGGCCTCTCTCTCTGCATCCTCAAACTAGTGCCACTGCCATCAGAAATAGAAGTAGCTCCCCTGCACAGCAGAAAATGGTGCCATAAAATCCTTACGTGGGTTAAAAGGAGCTACTGCCACTGTCATTCCTCAGTCTCTCAGGCCCATCAATCTGCTTGTTGTAATTCTAAACTCAGGTCTAAGTTCTCTAGCTGCCGACCCTTCATTGAAATTTTTTATGCCCCTTAATTATCGCGTCCAGTGTAGATGGAGAGTGGAAAAAAAGTTGCCTCCCTGTAGAATATCCAATTGAAGAAGGTTTAAAAGTAATAAAAGTTAAGAAAAATCTTGTACATTAAATGTTGGCAGACAAGCAGGGAGAGGTTTTGCTAGAGTCTAGAAACTGCTTTGGAGGTGAACACACCCCTGATTTACCTTTACCTCCAGCGGAATGAATAGAACCAGAGCATTTCAGAATCAACCCACATTCAGAGGCCCTCACAATGTTTGCCCAATGATAAATCACATCTCCTGAGTTTTTCTGAGCTGTCCCAAGAACCTGAGACCTATGGCACCCCTTTGCCCATGCCCAGCCTAAGCCAAGGAAAAGAACAGATTCTGTTCCAGGCACATTTTCATGTTCCTTCTGCTCAATTTCTAATGCTGATCCTGGCTGAGGATCAGCCCAGGAAACTCGCAGCTGCAGAGTAGGGCCCTCCCCTGTCTACCCACGGCACTCCAGTGGCCCTCATCTTTCTGTCTCCTGTTCAGGCGTACTTCCAAAAGCCGTACTTCTGCTCGATCCTCCATGGTCCACCACATTCAAAGGAAAAAAAATGACTCTCAGATGTACTGATTCCCATTCTCCAACAAAGGGACAGGCATCTTGGTTTTGTGACAAGAAAATATTGAATACGGTATCTGAAATCATCACAATTGAAACATCTGGGAGTTACCAGTGCAAGACCCCTGAATCTTCTTTCAGTGACCCTGTGCACGTGGAATTTTCCCCTGGTGAGAAAGGGACTGGGAAGTCTTGATAGTCGAGCCATTGGGCAGAGCGTCACCAGACTGGGTTAATGTGGGGAACACAGGCAGGGTGGCAAACAGCATGCGGATGTGTGATGTGCCGACTCCAGCGGGTCAGGCAGCAACACCATGCTACACGATTCCACTCCTCTGTCCAGAGAAGTGTCCATATCCCAGAGGCCACCAAACAGCAGAGGTCGCCCGTGTCTGAAGAGTGGTATGGGAGCAAATTCCCCTTTTCTTTAAAGACCTGTAAGGATTTCCTAAGGACATTCTCTGGAAGTTAGTTCTCTCTCACAAGGCAAGGAAGAATCGGTACTGAGGATGTGGAAACGTTGGTGGCAGAGTTGCAAGTGGGTAAGGGGCTGTGGCTCTTCTCTCGTGGGTAGAAATGAGACTGGAGGAAGAAACTACAGGGATTAATTGAGTGCATTCTCTTTGCAGACTCGCTGATCCTCCAGGCTCCCCACCCTGTCTATGAAGGAGATGATGTAACTCTGAGATGCCTGGGGAAAGAAGAAAAGAATACATTGAAAAAGATTTACTATAAAAATGGAGAAAAACTCCATGAGAGTGACTATTTAGACCTCATCACTGTAAATTCAGTCTCCATGAACTCTGATCAATATTATTGTACTGCTTATGACAAATGGCTCCTAATCCCATTCAAAAAAACTTCAAAATCTTTAAGCATCCAAGTTCAAGGTAATGGCTAAACGCCTATGGGATATAGATATGGGTAACAAAGTGATTTTCAGGGGGAATTTCATGAAAATTCTTTGATGGCCCAGTCACCAGCAGGAAATGTTCTCACCTGGTTGGTCTTCTCTTTCCTGCTGGTTGGTGCTGCTTGGTGTTATCTCTCCTGGAGCTCTGTACCTCACCGCACTGAGGATGGTTTGTTTTCTCTAGAGCTGTTTCCACGCCCTGTGCTGACTTCTAGCCCAGCCCAGCCCATCGAAGGTGGCCCAATGTACTTGACCTGTGAGACCCAGCTCCCTCCACAGAAGCCAGATGTCCGGCTCCAGTTCTGCTTCTTTAGAGATGCCCAGATCCTGGGGTCAGGCTGCAGCAGCTCCCCGGAGCTCCAGATCCCCACCATGTGGACTGAGGACTCAGGGTCCTACTGGTGCCAGGCAAAGACAGTGATGCCTAACATCACAAAAATGAGCCAGAAGTCTCAGATACATGTGCAGAGTGAGTGTTCAAAGGTTTGCTCTTCCAGAGTTGGGGTTAGGGAGAGGAGAGCAGAACACGGTATCTTCTGCCCCTCCAGGACGGTGGACATAGAGAGGAGGCTCCAGCTATTCTAGTACCTGGCCTCTGTAGGCTCAGCATTGGCCTAACTTATCTAGCTCATTCTCTTCCATCTAAGTTAGGCCATGGCGGTTATTGACCAGTTAAAGGGGCCCAACCTTGTAGGGGTTACAAAGATACACAGGATATGTTGTTGCATGAGTCAGCAGATAATCGGAGGCACCCTTGGCCACATGTGGCCTCTAGAGACAGCTCTGCTAACCTCATATCGAAAGAATCAAAACCGAAAATGTGAATATGGACTGGAAAAATCAGAGAAGAATACGGGGACATGGGGTGATACTGCAGAAAGAAGGATAGGAGAGAGGTTTGGGTTCTGAGGAAAGTCACTTCAAGCTAGAAGTAACTGTAGTCTGTTACTCTGTGGCCCTAACTGCATCAAAGATTCCTTAGAAATAAAGGTTCATAAAATGTGCCTCCAGGTAACTAGCATTAGAATAATCCTGGACCTGGTCACTATATTCCTCAGAATGGGAATTGTGAGAGTGAGGATGGGATGTTGGTCTCTTTATAACATATGCACAATTTCTTATTCCATGCTTTGGACCCTTACCTATTGCAACAGCACAAAACTTTTCTTTGACATTGAAGTCCCTTCTACTAGGACCCTTACCTGTTACTTTGTGTCCTTCTAGGGATCCCTGTGTCTAAAGTGAATCTAGAGATCCAGCCCCCAAAGGGTCAGCTGATTGAAGGACACAGTTTGCTTCTTATCTGCTCAGTAACGAAGGGCACAGGGGTTATTACCTTCTCCTGGCACAGAGATGGGACGGGAATTCTGGGCAGAAAGACCCAGCGTTCCCTGTTGGCCGAGCTGCAGGTGCCCACAGTGAAGGAACATGATGCAGGGAAATATTATTGCACGGCTGACAACAGTGATGGCCCCATCCTCAGCAACAAGATTAGAATCCCTGTGAAAAGTAAGTTTCCACGTACTTTCCTTGGCTTTGATTCACAAGCCAAGGTTTAAGATCTTCGTCAGTCATGGGGCTATTTAAGGAGGCAATGGAACAGAGATGTGAAGATTTATAAAGCTATCGAAGCAATCAAAGATGGCAAAAGAAGTTAAAAAACACTTTTGCTCCATGTGGAGAGGAATGAGTGGCCATAGAAGCAGAATTGCCCTGGATTACTGCTCAGGGTTTTGGGATATTTCTTCTGATTGTTAGAGGCGGAGAGTGCAGTCAGTGAGAGACAAACAATCAGAGGCGGTGTCTATTTCTAAGCCCCCTGGAGTGGGGTTATGAATATGTCGAGTCCTCAGATACTCTGACAGCTCTTTCATCTTCTCCAGTTCCAGCGTCTAGCCCAGTCCTCACCATCAGGGCTCCCAGGGCCCCGGCTGTGGTGGGGGACCTTGTGGAGCTTCACTGTGAGGCCCTGAGAGGCTCTCCTCCGATCCTGTACCTGTTTTATCATGAGAACGTCACCGTGGGGAACAGCTCAGCACCCTCTGGAGGAGGAGCATCCTTCAAGGTCTTCTTGACTGCGGAACACTCCGGGAACTATTTCTGCGAGGCTGACAATGGCCTGGGGGCCCAGCGCAGTCACGGAGAGAGTTTGAAGGTCGCAGGTAAGCCAGACTGTCTTCCACAAACAGAGCCCTGCTGGATTGTTTACTGGTGTAACATCCTGCAGACTCCTTACATACCCTTCGTCTAGCTTGGAGTGCTGGGGCTCTTCCTTGTGCTTCGCATTTAGTAATTTACATCATTATTTTAGTTCTTGTTAGTATCTTCGACAACCCTATATACCCCTCCCAGTCTTTTTAAAAGAATCAGAGACTTTCTAAAATATCAGACACATGTTAATTTAGAAATTACTGACAAAGGGACATGCAAAGGAAACCCTTATTTCTGAATTCCTTTTCCAGGAAAAAAAAAAATGCCTAGGCCTATTCCTTGCCTTGATTTTCTACCCTTACCTGCATCCAATTTTAAACTTTATTTGGCTCCCTGGTCACTAGATGAGGTACTTTGAAGAAGTATCTACTAAACATGACAGAATCAATAGCCACTGAGCACCAAAAACAAAACAAAATAAAAATTCCCCAAAATCAATATTAGTTTTTATTTTGTAAAATTTAGTTTGTTTGTATTAGCTCATTTTCAGCATATAATGATTACATTCATCATGGGGAGTTGGTACGTGTAGATAACACATTCTACTTGCTTTAACTTCTCTTTCCCCTCCTACTCCACCTTCTTTTTGGATACCCTCCCATTTGCAAAAGATCTATATGCTTGTTTTCTATTATTTAATTTTTAAATTTTCTTTTTAAATTATATATACTTTGGATTTCTCAAACAGAGAAACCATGTGAAATTTAACCTTGTGTGTCTGAGTTTTTTCACTTAACATCACGGTCTCAAGATGAACCCACCTTTCTACAAATGACACAAATTTATCTTTGTGTGCAAATGCCACAGTTTCTTCATTCATTCATCTCTTGATAGACATATGAATCTTCCAAGATTTAGCTATTAAAAGTTGCTCTGTTTTAAACATGTGTTAACAGGTATGGCTGTAATATGATGTCTTTAAGTCTTTTGGAAAGATGTCCAGAAGGGAATAATTGGGTGAAATGGAATTTCTATTTTTAGTCTTTGAGGAATCTCCATACTGATTTCCACAGTAGCTGTGCTAGTTTGTATTCCAACCAACAATGGAGGAGGGAAGCTTTTTTTCCCCACAGCCTCACCAGCTTTTGCTATTATTTGATTTGTTGATGACAGCCATTCTTTCTGGAGCAGGATGGGATTTCACTGTGGCTTTAATTTGCATTTCTAGAATGGTTATTTTTCTAATGAACATTTTTTTCATGTATTCGTTGGCCATTTATACTTCTTCTTAGAAGTGTCTGTTCATTTTAGTGGTCTGTTTTTGATCTGGTCTTTTATTTTTGGAGGTCGAATTCTTTTGAGTTCTATCTAAATTTTAGATATTAGTCCTCTGTCTGACCCGTAGGTGGCAAAAATTTTCCCATCATGAAGGTTGTCTCTTCTCACTGGAAATTGCTTCTTTTACTATGTAGATGGTTTTTAATAATGGTACAACTCCACTTGTCAATTCTTGATGTTACTTCTTGTGCAATTGGGGTTCTATTCAGAAAGTCCTTCCTCATAGCCATAGTCATATCTTCAAGAGGTTACCTATTTTATTTTCTGGCAGAGAGTTTGTGCTTTAATATTTAGGTCCTTGACTAATTTTGAGTTATTTTCATACCTTTTAGAAGATATGGGTCTAAATTCAATCTTCAGCATATTTATAGCCAGTTTGCCAGCAACATTTGTTGAGAAGGCTGTCTTTCCTTTAGTGTAAGTTTTGCCTCATTTGTCAAACATCAGATGGCTTACTCTGCTTGAGGTTGTTTCTGTGTTCTGTTTGGTTCCGTTGATCCATATGTCTATTTTTGTGCTAGTACCATTCTATTTTTATCACTATATCCTATAATATTAATTGTGCTCTGGGATTATAATGCCTCCTGCTTTGCTTTTATTATACAAGATCGCTTTTGCTATTCTGGGTCCCTTCTGATTCTACTGGAATTTTAGGATTATTTTCCCTGGTTCTGTGAATAATACTGTTGGTATTTTGATTGGGATTGTATTCATTTTATATATCAATTTTTGTTACTTCGGCCACTTGATTCTGCCTAGCCAGGAACAGGGGGTATCTTTCCATTTTCAGATGTTTCCTTTGGTTTCTCTTTGTAGAATACTGTAGCTTTCATTACAGAGGTCTTTCACTTCCTTGATTAGGTTAAGTCCTACATATTTAATTTTTCTTGAAGATATTATGAATGATAATATTTTCTGATGTCTTTCTCAGTGACTTTGTTATTAATGTGTATTAACCCTATTGATTTTGTGTGTTGATTATGAATCCCGATACTTTGCTGAGCTTGCTTCTTAGTTCTAGGAGTCTTTTGGTGGATTTTTTGTTTTTGTTTTTTAATGTAAAGAATCATGTCATCTTTGAATAAGGATGGTTTGACTTCTTCCTTTTCTGTACATGTCCCTTTTATTTCTTTCTCTTGTCTAATTGCTCTGTCTAAAGTTTTGAGTACACCTTGAGCAGGAGTGATGATCATGGACATCCTTGATTTTAGAGGAAAAACTTTTAGGTTTTCTCCATTTATTGTGAAATTGGCAGTATATTTGTTATGAGTGGTTTTTATCAGATTGAGAAAAGGTCCTTCTATACCAATTTTCTTAAGGGGTTTTATCATGAATGGGTGTTGGATTTTTCAAAGGCATTTTCTGCTGCTCCTGAGACAGTGTGATTTTTATCCTTGTCTCTGTTTATTTGATATATTACATTTATTGACTTGTGTATGTTGAACCATCCTTGTATCTTTGAGAGGAAGCCTACTTGGCCACGATGTATGATCTTTTTGGTGATTTGTTACATTCTGTTTGCATGATCTTGTTGAGGATTTTTGCATCTAAATCAATTAAAGACATTGGCCTGTAGTTCTCTTTTTCAGTTGAGTCTTTGTCTGATTTTGGAATCAGGATAATGCTAGTTTCCAGATTGAGTTTGGCAGTATTCCTCCTCTCCTTTCAATCTCATTACAGAATTTGAGGAGTACTGGCATGGATTTTCCCTGAAGTTCTTGTAGTATTCAGGGATAAATCTATTGGGTTTTACTTTTCTTAGTTGGTAGGGCTCTTTTTTTTTTTCTTAAATTACTACCTCAATTTCTTTGCCTGATTTTGAACTGTTCAAGTTTTTATGTTATCTTTAGTTTAGTTTTGGTAATTCATATGTATCTACAAATCTATTCAGTTCTTCGGGATTCTCCAATTCAGGTAATGGATTTAATAAACAAATGGTCAATGAATTTAATGAAGACTCAAAAAAATCTAGCTGAGCTAAACAAAATGTCACAAAAAATAAGTGATTGGTTTGGTAAAGAATTAGAGTACACAAAGAGGTACCAAATAAAAATTCAGAAGAAAAATTTTTATTGAATTAGGGGCAGCAGAAGTGCTTAATGTGTCAGAATTAGGAGACAGGCTGATGTAGATGACCATGCAATCAGAGATATCCTAAAAACGAAAGATAATGGAAAATGGTTCCAACAGATGCTAGATGACGCACAGAAAACTTACCTAAGATTAACTGGCATTAGTGAAAAATCAGAAAAAAATATGAATGCCATAAAAAGCTGTTTATAAAACCATATCAGAAAGCTTCAAGTTCAGGGAAAGAATTTAACGTATAGGTAAGCTAGGTATATAAAACCCCAAATAACCACAACCAGAAAAGAATGTCTCAACGACACATTTTAGTCAAAATCCCAGAGTCCAACACAAGGACAGAATCTTACAAGTTGTCAGAGAAAAGCAACAAATCACATATAAATGTAAACTCTTTAGAATCACAGTAGACTTTTCAGTACACACTTTAAAGGTCAGGAGAACGTGGAGGGAGTAAGTAGCAGAAAAATAATGTAATGATAGGAATAAGTCAATACTTTTCAGTAACATTTCTCAGTATGAATAGTCTCAACTCGACAATCAAAAGATGTAGATTGGCATACTAGATAAAAACCCAACAGTATCTTGCTAACAGGAAACATACTTAATAAAAAAAAAACAGTTTAAAAATCAGGATGGTAAACAATATTCCATGCAACAGGAGCCTAAAAGCAAGCAAATGTAGCTATCCTATTTTCAGTAAAAGTAGCCCAGAATGGTGACACACGACTGTCATCTCAGCACTATGGAGGCTGAAGCAGAAGGATGGCTGTGAGTTCAAGGTCAGCCTCGGCACCATAATGAGTTCAAGTTCAGCCTACAGTAAGAGATCCAGTCTCAGAGAGAGAGAGAGAGAGCGAGAGAAGGGGGGGAAACTTCATGCCAAAACTTATCAGAAAAGGCAAAGAAGGCCCCTACATATTGGTTAAGACTTAACAGGAAAAGATAACATATTGTAAATACGTATTTACTAAAGTCTGATTCACTGAACTTCACAAAACAAGCTCTAGTGGACATAAAAGGTCAGATAAACATCAAAACAATTATAGAAGGGGCCCTCAATACCCCCTCTATCTCAGATCAACTAGACAAAAATAGTCAACCAAGAAATATCAGAGTTGAGCCACATTTTTGAATAAACTGACTTAATAGATATCCACAGGGTGTTCTACCCAACAACTATGGAATACACATTCTTCTCAGCAATGTATGGAACTTTCTCCAAAAGAAACCATGCATTAGCTCACAAGACATGCTTAAATTAATTAAAAACAATCAAAATTGTCCTATGCATACTATCAGATCATAGTGCAATTAAATCAGAAATCAATGGCAAAAGCAACAGCAGAAATTATGGAAACACATAAAGATTAAAAAATATGTTCTTGTAGGGAAAGTGGGAAGGGTTGGGGAAAGCTAATAAGGGAAAAGAAAAAATATGAGAAAATGAAAAAATGGAAATGAAGTGTTTGTAAAGGGGGAGGGAGGAGGGATGAAGGGAGGGCGGGGACAAGGAGAAAAAATGAGAACCAAGACCTGTCATGTAAAGGTGCAAGATCCCAATAATGAATGTAATAGCACTGTATACCTAAAATGTACCAATAAACTCAATGAGGAAAAAAAATATGTTCTTGAATAATCAGTGGGTCACAAAATAATCAGGTAAGAAATTGAAAAGTTCCTAGAATCAAACAATAATGTCAATACAATATACCAGAACCTATGAGACACAATGAAAATAGTTCTAAGAGGGAAATTTACAGCTGTGAATTCCTACATCAGAAAGACAGAGAGAGCCCAAATAAATAATTTAAAGATGCACCTCAAGATCCTAGAGAAATATAAACAATCCAAAGCTAAAGCTACTACATGGAATAAAATGATAAAGATTAGAACAGAAATTCATAAATTTAACCATAAAAATGGTACATTGAATTAATTAAAGAGCTAGCTCTTTGAAAGAATAAACAAAATTGACAAACCTTTAGCCAAAAGTACCACAAGAAAGAAAGAAAGAAAGAAAGAAAAGAAAGAAAGAAAAGACCAACCTCAAAGCAGTTAAAAATATAAAAGGTGAAGCCGGGTGTGGTGGCACACCCCTGTAATCCCAGCACTCAGGAGGCTGAGGCAGGAGGATCACTGTGAGTTCAAGACCAGACTGGGCTCATAGTGAGTTCCAGGTCAGTCTCAACTACATAGTGAGACTCTGTCTCAAAAAAAACAAAACAAAACAAACAAACAAACAAAAAATATATATATGTATGTATGTATATATATGGTGAAATTAGAATGGGGACTGCCCAAATCCAGGAGATCATTGGTACGTACTTCAAACTAGAGTCTTTCTTCATAGTAATTCGTGTGGCTCATCTTCACCTTTCAGTTCTCATTTTAGAACTTTACCACCAAAATAAACGAGCAACTTCTATGCAATATGAAAAGTGTTTTTGTTATTCCTTAATCTCACTGCAAAGCATTGTAAAGATTTTAAGTGCTTGTGAGCTCCATTCCTAGTACCACTAATCACCACCGCATCACCACCACCACCACCATAAGACAATCTGTAAAAGCACCCAAGTAGTCCATAATGTGACTGCATGATCCAATACGATAAGAAAGAATAAATAAGTAAAGCTCCCACTACCCACATCTGCGTGCCTGGAGCACCTTCTACCTTCACGAGACCTCCTAAGCTTTCTCAACATCAGAAATGACATAAGGCCTGAAGAAGACCGACAATGTGAATATTAGAAAACCTGAATGTCTTTCTTACTTTCAACTTCAAAACTAAACATTCTTAAATGCAGTGGTACCTCTGTTCATGAACGTTTTTTGTTGTGAGCTATTTACTTTACAAAGAGAAGCGTTTGGCAAAATTTTGTTTTTGCTTTTGGACTCTGCATAGGGTGACAAACACCACTGAGCTCTTTTCCGTATAAACAAACAAACAAGCAAAAAAGCCATCTTTTCCAGAATTGTGGAACAAATTAACTGAGTGAACCAAGGTACCACTGTATTCTCTTATTGGATCTCATACCCCAGTGGAGCATTTTGTACCCTGCCACTGAACCTAGTGGTAACCATAGTCTCTTTTCATCATAGACTTCTCTGACTTCAGTTGACTGTGCATATTCATATCAGAGGTTCAGTGAACCCTTGTGAAAGGCACACGATGGAAGTGGCTGGATACCTTTGCTTCTAAAATACAGAAGTCCAGAGATTTGGGTAGGAACACACACTGACATTCACACTGAAGGACCAAATAAAGACATCTCTAAGCCCCTGTGCTTCCACACAGTCGGTCTAGTTGTTGAATATTTCAGAGGGTATGCAGAATGACCCAACGCAAGCCACCTCTTTAGCTTTAGCAGCAAGCCTACACTTCCAATACCATGACTTAGCTTCTCTGCCATGACAAGGTAGCAGGTGCCATCTTTCTCCCAGCTCAGATGTGGCTCATTTCCAAGTCTAATCATTGCTTTTCAACGAATGACCCCACATTCACGATCTATCTCTATAGCCAGTTCTAATGCAAAGCAGAGCTTGAGATTTTCACCCAGTCTCAAGTGCCAGTAAAGCACACTGATTGTATCTGAAGCCCTGAACATAAACTGGCTCATCGAGTTTCTTTACAACTCAGCAGAAGCTGCAGTCTTACAGCTGTCACTCCATATTAACAGGTTTCTATTCTTTTAAAAATATTTTCATTAGTACACATATGCGATATATAATTATTACATTTATTGTGAAGAGTCGGTACATGTACATAACACGTCCTGATGCTTTTAATGTCCTTTCAAGCTCCATCTTTTTTCCCTCTATACTCCCTTGTTTCTCCCTCCACTTCTCAAGCCTCTTCCCATTTGCTTACTGGCTGTCCTGTTTCTATAATCCTGAGCAAAAATGAAAATCATTGCTGTTAGTGCTACAGATAGGTACTTTGTGCCAGTCTGGATCAATTTAGTCATCCATATGGCCACCAAGTATTGGGCAATTATTGCATTTTATTTAAAGTCTCAGCAGCTGGAAGTACAGCAAAGAACATATAGATCCCTATTTTTATGGAATTTACATTCTATTGAGGTAATCAGACATGCAGAATGATGCAAGGATGGATATGGGTGGATGGGTGGATGGATAGGTAGATGTTAGCAACTGCTTTACTACGTCAAAAAAAAAAAAGTAATCATTTTTTATGGAATTTACATTCTATTGAGGTAATCAGACATGCAGAATGATGCAAGGATGGATATGGGTGGATGGGTGGATGGATAGGTAGATGTTAGCAACTGCTTTACTACGTCAAAAAAAAGCAAAGTAATCAGATATAGAATAACGAAGTCCTAATTTAGACATATATGAAAGTCCTGAGCTAAGGATTCAGAAGTAGCATTGTTCAAAAATGACCCTTGATTATAGCTATTTCTGTCAATAATTATAGCATAACTTTGTATAAATAGTATTAACAATAATGGTTTGTGATATATTTTATATAAAAACAGGGACTTAGGTAAATTAAATTTTTAAAAAAAATCAAACTTACAGTCAGGTGTGGTGGTGCAAGCCTGTATCCCAAGCTACCTGAGAAGCTGAGGCAGGAGGATCACAAGTTCAAGGCCAGCCTGGGTAACTTACCAAGACCTTATCTCAAAATTTAAAAATAACACGGGCTGGATATGTAGCTCAGTTGTATATCACTTATCTGACATGGACAAAGCCTTGAGTTCAGTCCCCAGTACCATAAAACAGGAATTAAGGTTTCAGAGCTAACAAAGTGCAGAGGCAGGATTCAAATTCTGGTTTTCCCGAATCCATGTCCAAGTCAGTATAATTAAACTATGCTGTGTATCCTTTCATTAAGTTCTCTTGTATACATGATTATGCAAAGCTGCCAATGAACTATCTTTCTTCCTTCAGTTCCAGTATCCTGCCCTGTCTTCACCCTCAGGTCCCCTGGAGCCCAGGCTGTGGTCGGGGACATAGTGGAGCTTCACTGTGAGGCCCTGAGAGGCTCTGCCCCGATCCTGTACCGGTTTTACCGTGAAAATGTCACTCTGGGGAACAGCTCAGCTCCCTCGGGAGGAGGAGCATCCTTCAAGCTCTTGTTGAACACAGAGCATGCTGGAAACTACTCCTGCGAGGCTGACAATGGCCTGGGAGCCCAGCACAGTGAGGTGATGACACTCAGTGTCATAGGTGAGTTAATGAGTGTACCTAGACTAAAGCCATAGTTATGTTCCATAAAACGTTCTCCAAAAGACAACATAAACTCTACCATTGTCAAAGAATTTTTTTTTTTTTTGTACTGGGGATCGAACTTGGGACCTTGCACTTGTGAGGCAGGAAGAGGCACCACTGAGCTAAATCCCCGACTATTTTTTTTTGCAAGCCAAAATAATTTTTTAACATGTTCTTAAGATATGAGGCTTTCTGAGATTGATTTTCTAGGGGGAGGGAAAGGAAATCAATTTTAATCTTAGGTGCTGCTAACTGTTCCTCACATGTCATTGTTTTTAAAAGTGCAAGTGATATGGAAGGTAATTAAAATGAAGAAACCAGAACTTGGAAAATACCTGCTCAGCTAGATTTTTAGCCATCATCTGCATGATTTTTATCTAGAGCCTAAGTCTTTGTCATTGGAACTCAAGTATAGATCTTCCCATTCAGGAATTTCCAGGAACAGAACTGGTCCTGCCACTGTACGAGTCATTGTGGGGTTGTTTGGCCTTTCAGTTACTGCTGCTTCGCTGTATTACTTCAGGACCCAGAAGAAATCAGGTGGGTGTCTTTTTTGTGCCTGTTATAAGAACTTGGATTTGGGTGTTGCATCCTGTGAATGTCAGTTATTCCTTTCCAAGTGATAGGCCCCTGATTTACTACTCATTTCCTGCAGGCAGTAGTAACAAAGCTGTAGAATAAAGCTCTCAAGGAGAGTTTTGTTGCCAATTCTGCCCCCATTCCAAAGCCTACTGAAGACAAAACGGATTAAAAAAAAAGTTTTCATTTGTAATGAAAAGTAAACGATGGGCATAGACATAGCCCAGAAACTCTGATGTATTTGAATAGCAAATATAGTGAAATTTGGATAAAATACTGAGAATAAGACTAAAACTTCAATTTCAAGTTGTTTTTTGCTAGTGTATAGATTTATAATTGCTTTTTGAATATTAATCACAAAGGTTAAAACCTTGCCAAACTCACTTCTTAGTTCTAGTGTTTTAAATTTTGCCTTTTTCTACATGAATGATCATATTGTCTGTTAATAGAGACAGTTTTATTCCTTCCTTTCTGATACTAATTATTTTTCTTGCTTTAGTGCACTGACTAGAATCTTCTGTAAAATGTTGAGTAGAAGTGGTAAGATGTTCGTTCTCAGGGTGAAAGTATTCAATCTCTCACTGTGAGGTATTAATTAACTGGAGTTTTAATAGATACTCTTCATCTGGCTGAGGAAGACCCTATTCCTCATTTACTGAGAGGTTTAATAGAAATACCTGTTTGTCAAATGTTTTTCCTATATTGATTGAGATAACCACGTGGCTTTCTTTTTTAGTCTATTGATTGGGTGAATTTGGATGGTTGAAACCACTTTGATGCTTTCTTTGCTGTGCAGAAGCTTCTTGGTTTGATATAATCGCATTTCTAGCTTTGTTTTTCTTCTTTGTATTTTGGGTCTTATCCAAAAATAGATGTCTCTTCCAGTGTCTTGGAGGATTTCCCCCAAGTTTTCTGTTAGTATTTTTATAGTCCTATGTTTTATATCTAGATCTTTGATTCATTTTGAGTTGATTTTTTAATACAATGAGAGATAGGGGCCAGTTTCATTTTTTTTTTTTGCATACACATACCCATTTTCTCCAGCTTGATTTATTGAAGAGACTGTACATTCTCCATTATATATTCTTGCTACTTTTGTAAAAAATTATTTGGCTATAAAACATAGATTTATTTCTATGTTCTCTGTTCTCTTCTATTGGTCTGGTTTTGTGCCAGTTCTGGGCTCTTTTGACTGCTATAGCTTTGTAGTATTTTTTGAAGACAGGTGTTATAATGTCTTCTGCTTTGTACTGTTTTGCTCAAGAATACTTTGGCTATTCTGGATCTTTTGTGGTTCCATATTAGTTTTGTTACTTTTTTCTAGTTTCGTGAAAAATATCGTTGGCATTTTAATGAAGACTGAATTGAATCTGCAAATTGTTTTAAGTATTATGGGTGCGTTAACAATATTAATTCTACCAATTCATGAGCACAAGATGTCTTTCTAGAGTGTGTACCTCATAATTTCTTTCATTAGCATCTTATAATTTTCATTGTAGAGATCTTTTACTTCCTTGGTTAAATTTATTCCTAGGTAGTTTTTATTTTTTTGTGGCAATTGCAAATGGGATTTCTTTTTAAATTTCATTTTATAGCTATTTAACTATTGGTTTATGAATTGCTACTGCTTTTTTTGTATGTTAACTGGCATTGTAGTCTTCAATTTTACCACTTTTTTCTTATCAGTTGCAACAGTTTTTTTGGTGGACAGGATTTCCTACAATAAGATCATGTCATCTGAACACAAAGATAATTCTACTTTCTCCTTCCCAACTTGAATATGTATTCTGCAGCTTTTGGATAAAATTATCTGTAATTTTCTGGTAGGATCACCTGGTTTATAGCAGTTTAACTCCAATGTGTCTGTTTTTTTTTTTTTGAGGGGGGTGGATAGTATGATCAGTCTATTGATGAAAGGAGGGTGTTGATATCCCCAAAATACTACTGGGTCAGAGTCTGTCCTTTAGATCTAATAATGTTTGATTTAAAAACATTGAGTGTCCTAGCACTGTAGCATATATATATTTAAATCTTCTGTAACTAGGGCTACTCTTGCTCATTTTTATTTCATTTGGATGGAGTGTCTTTTTCTATCTTTTGGTTTTAGCCTGTGTGTGTCTTTATTAGTGAGGTGAATTTGTTGTGGGCAGTACATAATTGAGTTGTGCTTTTCCTTTCTTTTTATATTATTTCTCTTGTTAATTTTTATAATTTTATCATTTCAAGAAAGTTAAATACATGTAGTAACAGAATAAATAAACTTTTAGAAATGGTTGTTTCATTCAGTATAATTCTGTGAAGAGTCATCCATGCTGTTTTAGGTATGAATAGTTCATTTTTTATTGCAGAGTAGTATTGCATAGTATGGATATATCAAGATTTTTTTTTTTTTTTAGTACCGGGGATTGAACTCGGGTCCTTGCGCTTGCAAGGCAGGCCACCAAACCGCTGAACTAAATCCCCAGCCCCAAGACTTTCTTTAAACATTCATTCATCAAGGGACATCTGTTCGTTTCTACTGTGGAGCTATTATAAATAAATTTGCTGTGAACAAGTACATACAGTTTTTTATTTTTAACATAAAATGTCACTTGTTTGAGCTAAATGTCCACCGGTATTATTGCTAGCCCACATGATAGCTGCATTGTTACTTTTATAAGAACTTTCCCAGAGTAAGACGAATATAATGAGGTTCTAATCCTTGCAGCCTGTAAATGAGAATTTACATTGCAAGAGTGACTGTAGAGATTTGATGAAATTAAGGATCTTGAGAAAGAGATAATTCTAGAGTATAAGAGGGGGTCATAAGTGTGATCACAAGTATCCTTAAAGAGGAAAGTGGAGAAAAATTGCCTACACATTAGAAAAAGACAGTATGACAATGGATTCAAAGTTTTGAGTACTGTGGCTACAAGCCAAGGTGTGCTTGCAGCTAGCTGCCTTAGAAGCCAGAAGAGAAGATGCAGATTATCCTTTGGAGACTCTAGGAGAAACCAGGCCTGCAATCACCTTAATTTTTAGCCCTGTAAGACTCATTTCAGACTTCTGACCTCCAGAACTGAAAGATTACAAATTTGGGTTGTTTTGAGGGCTATGTGGCAATTTATTAAGATCAACAACAGGAAACTAATACACTACTAGACTGTTTTTGTTCCAGGGTGTCCTTGAGCCCGGTGGTGAGTGTTACCCTAACAGGTGTTTCCAGATTATCCATCGCATTTTAAATTCTCAGTGATGAATGATTTCCTTTCTCCACAAGCTTGCCAGAATTTACTGTTTATTTATTTATTTATTTTTGCTTTGTTTAAAGAAAAGTTCTGATAGGTGTCATTCTGGTAGAAAGATCTCATTGTGGAATCCATTTGCATTTCTTTTGTGGCTAGTGAGGGTGATCCGTATTTTCATGTATTTATTTACCTTTTGGTGAAATATCATTCGTGCCTCTACTTTCTAATTGCAACATTTTTGTTTTTATTGTTTATTACTCATTAGTATTGGTTATTGTACCGTTTATTGCCATTTAATATTAATACTATTTTTATTACTGTGCTTTTGAGAGTTTTTATAAATTCTAGTACTAGTGTTATTCTGAGCATGTAACTTGCAAATACTTTCTCTTGCTTTGTAGTTTCTCTTTCCATATGTATAATAGGTTCTTTGCATAGAAAGTTTAAAAAAAACTTTACTGGCATCCAATTACTTCTTACTTTTATGACCTGTGCCTCAGTGTCAAGTCAAGGGATTTTTTTTTTTTTTTTAGCCCTGAATCCCAAAGATTTCTTGTTTTTTATTTTTTTCCTAGTTTTATAATTCACATTTTACCCTTATGTTTCTGATTCTTTTTTAGTTAATATTTATATAAAGCACGAGGTTTAGGGCCAGAGATTTAGCTCAGTGGTTCTGCTGCCTGCCTTGCAAATGCAAGGTCCCGAGTTGGAACCCCAGTACCCCCACAAAAAAGCATAAGGTTTAGGACAAGATGTATGTTTGGCCTGTGGATGCCCAATTGCTCCCAATTTATCTTTCTACCAATCTTATAAAGTCTTATTACTGGAGCCGTAGAATAGGTCTTAACATCATGTCAGATGCTTCCTTTCACTTTCTTCTTCATTTTAAAGGCATTTTTGAGTACTGTATAGTTTGTTCCTTCATGTAAACTTTAGGGTGAATTAGTCTATAACTATAAGACTCCTTCTGGGCATTTTGATAGGAGTTGTACTGAAATTGTAGGTATTTAAGGAGAAATGATGTGTTTTACAATGTAGCTTGTGTCTCTATGTATTTATATCATTTTAAATTCCTTTCACCAGCATTTAAAAATTTTCAGCAAACATATCCCGTACATGTTTTGTTAGGTTTTAACCAAATGTTTCATTTGTGGTACAATTTAAATGTTGTTCATTAAGCATGAGTTTATTTATAATCTTCAGAAATGAGATTGATTTGTATTAAGCATCATACATTCTACAAGCTTGCTGAACTCATTTATCAGCATTAATCTTGTTCATAGATTTTAAAGGATTTCCTAAATAGAAAATCGTGTTATATATTTCTTATTGTCCAAATTTCTTTTTCTTTTCCCTCCCTCCCTCCTCTTCTTTCTTTCTTTGGCCACTCATTTTTTTGATTGGAAATTTTAACACATTTATATGCAAGATTATTGTTTATAAGAATTTACTTCTGTTGTTTTCTGTTTTATTTTTTTATTCTTTCTGTTTCTCTTGTTTACTTTTGTAGTTGGTGACTTTCTGAGGTCATGAGGCGTGATTTTTTTCTCTTTTTCACTTGTGTGTCTTCTTTGCCTGTGAGTTGCACTCTTTCAAGATGGCAGTTAGTATCCTTTAACTCCCTTTAACATTTTTTTATGGGCCAGTCTAGAAAGGACAAATTCCCTGTTTTTGCTAGTAGGAGAGAGAATTTATTTCAGAAATACAGCTTTGCTGTGTTTAGAATTCTTGGTTGGCAGATTTCTTTTCCATCCCCGCCACAACCCCAGGACTTTGAATATATCATTGCATTATCTTCTGGGCCGTAAAATTGCTGTTGAGAGATTTGTCAGTATTTGATGAGAATTCTTTTAGTTGCAGTTTAATGTTTTCCCTTGTTGTTTTTAGAATTATCTTTTTGTCTCGGATTTTGGCAGTTTGAATACAGTGTGTTCCGAAGAGCCTGTTCTGGTTTGAATTTGAAACGTCATCGAACAGACATGTGTTATAGGCTTGGTTGTCTGCTGATTGACTTTTGGGAATGTGGCTGAATCATGAGGGTTCACCAAGTGGTTTAATCCGTTGATGAGATAATTTGGTAGCACTATTGAGGGGTGATGGAACGAGCAGTAGGGCCTAGAGCAGGGAGTGGGTCCTGGGGGCTTGATGTTGGAAACTACACCTGGTCCCTGGCCTCTGGTGCTTTTCCTGCTCTTTCTGCCCCCTGGCCACTATGAGGTGAGCAGCTTTCTCTGTTACACCTTCCTGCCATGATTTTCTGTCTTACAACGGCCTTAAAAATACTGAGCCAGCTAACAGTGGACTAGAATCTCTGAAACCATGAACCTTCACTTTGTTTTTCTCAGGATATGGGCACAGCATGAAAAGCTGACTAACATATGAGTACCTTGTTTGGTTGAGTCTACGTAGTGTTTTTAGAGCTCCCTGGATCTAGATATACATATCTCTTTCAAGGATGAGGAAATTTATAGGTATACTTTCATTCAATAGGTTTCTATGCCTTTTCCCTTCTCTTCTCCTTCTAGAATATTCATAATGTGAACAATCTTTCACTTATAGTATCCCCTAAACCTCGTAGGCTTTCTATTTTATTTTATTTATTTATTTTTGTTGTCTGACTCAATCATTTCGCCAGTCTTGCCTTCAAGTTAAGAAATTCTACTATGTGGTCCAGATTTTTGTTGAAATTCTCAGTTGTCATTTTTAAATTTCAATTGATTTTTTAGGTCCAGGATTTCTATTTTGTTCTTTTTCATTTTATTTTATTTCCTTATTGAGTTTATTGGTACTTTTTAGGTATACGGTACAGTTACATTCATCACTGGGATCTTGTACCTTTACATGACAGGTCTTGGTTCTCCTTTTTCCCCCTTATCCCTGCCCTCCCTTCACCCCCTCCTCCCTTTCCTATTTACAAAAACATTTTTCCATTTTTTTACTTCTCATATTTTTTCTTTTCTCTTCTTTCCTTTCCCTTCCCACTTCCCTTGCACCTTCAGCCTTTTTCTTCCTATTTCACATTGTCAATTATACCATTTGGATTTTATGTTCTTTTTTTTATGATGTTCATCCCTTTTTTTTTTGATTTCTCATTCTGAACATAAGTTTTTTTCATTTCACTGAAATATCTATCTGTATCCTCTTGCACTTCACTGAGTTTTCATAACATCATTATAAACTCTTTTATAGGGAGCTCATGGATTGTCTTTACTTGGCCCTCTGCCTCTGAAGAATTCTTGTGTTCTCTTGTGGCTGTCATATTTTCTTGCTTTTTAATGCTTCTTGTGCTCCTAAAATGATGCCAGTACATCTAGTGTAACAATTGTCTCTTCCAATTTTATTCAGTAGCTTTCATAGTCAAAGCCTGTCGTCCTGCGGATGAGTCATAGAAAGATTTTTGGGTAGGATACTTTACCTTTGATTCTGCATGGGCACCGTAGTGTGAACCCCATGTTAATCCTTCATCCCTAATCAACATCCACAGAGTCTACCAGTGTCTGCGTGATTTAAACTACAGGTGTTTGTGGAGGTAGTAGGGCAACTCTACAGTGAATGTAGGCCGCGGAGGGCATGTCGCCTGGAGAACTGGGGAGCAAATGCTAATCAGTGACTGTGTCCCACCCTCTCGTAGCAGCAGCAGGGGCAGTGCCAGAGGGGTGAGCTATAGTGGAGTAGTTACCAGGCCCCACAGGGGTGATCGCTGTGGGTGGTGAGAGCCTCTAGGAGTGGCTGCACTGGCACCGGGAGTTGGACCAGGAGGCACGTAGCCAGTGCTGGTGGGTCTGCAGGCAGTGGCCTCAGAAGCACTTAGCAGAGCAGGGGATGCCTGAAACTCCCAGAGGGTAAGCACTCTGGCTCCTAGGGTCTTGGAGGCAGCACCGTCTTCTGTGATAAACCATCTTTTCCCCACAGGACAGGGTACTGCATGGGCTTGGGTGCTGGCATCACTTCTGTACAACTTGGCCGAGTTGGGTTTATAAATCTGCAGCATTTTGTGTGAGTGTTGTAAAATGTTTGTGGGGACCTAGAGATGAGCGTAGGTAGAGGATTCTGTCTCTTAGAGCAGGTGGATCACAACAGCTTCTTCCTCCAGGTGGCACCAAGTTGCAGCAGTTTGAGATTTGAGGGCTGGGGGAAGAAAAGGGAAGTTTTTTCTCTAACACAAGACTGTTGCGCTGACACAAAAAACCTTCTCAAATGGGCAGCAAGCCTGTTAGGCTGTGTAACTCTCCTGTAGTTGGGGCTGCTGGACCCTTTAAGTGGGATCTGCTGGATAAATTTACCTTTCCTCCTGCAACGGGGAGTCGCTTAGGCCACAGCTGCTGTACACTCTGCTGTCTTTATATCGTCCCAAATCTCTGTACTTTACAGGTCTCCCATCTCTTGCAGAATTCTCTTTTAGCTATTCACTCCTAAAGGCAGTAAGTTATTCTCTGTTTTTTTTTTCTTTATGGAGGAGGCAAGTACTGGACACCTCCATTCTACCATTCTGATACTTTAGAGGTGTTATATTAATGTAATTAATAGTATGGTTAAGCTTAAGGATATTTTGCCATTTGTTTTCTATTCATCTCATCTTTTTTTTTAACTTACTGTTGAATCAGTTGAGTATTTTTATTATTCTATTTGGTCTTCTTTGTTGGTTTTCTAGTTGTAATGAAGTTTTTTTTCATTTTAGTCATTGATTTAGAAATTGTAAATCTTTAGTTTATCACTATCTTCAAGTGATGCTGTATCACTTCACTTACAGTATGTGAATCTTACCATAGTGTACTTCCACTTTCCTCCTCCTCATTACATTATTATTTTATAAACAATCAGTTATCTTTTATGGTGCTGGGGGTGTAGTTCTGTGCTACAGCATTTGCCCGGGCCCTGGGTTCAATCCCTAGCTCTAGAAAAGACTTACATATTTACTTTATGTGCCTACATTTTCTAATACTCTTTATCCCTATTGTATAGTTACATTTTCATCTGGTATTGTTTTCTCTCTATCCAATGTACTTCTTTTCAATATTTCGTGTAATATTGGTTTGCTGGTGATGAATTATTTCAGGTTTTGTATATCTATAAATGTCCTTATTTTGCATTTATTTATAACATAAAGTTTGCTGACATGGAATTCTAGGTCAACGGTTTTTATCTTCCAGTACTTTTAAAGATGTTTCTCCACTTCTTGTGTTTCTGACAAGAAATCTGCTCTTGTCTTTATTTTTGTTCATTTGTTGCTGTTTTCTTCTCTCAGTCTGAATATTTTTGCATGGATGAAGGATCTTTGAATATATGAAGTGTGTGAAATATACAGTGAATGCTTAGATTAAAAAGTTATTACAGTACAAAACATATCTCACTGTAATAAATCCCCTTCAGAATACCCCCTTCACTCCAAAAACACTTATTCCATCCTTCTGGGCACTTTCCGAAGCAGTTCTGGGAGTTGTCTTTCATGAGTTATCTTTGGGCGTTGTGATAAGAAATACAATGAATGCCGCTGTTGAGTGCCATCCGGTGGAAAGGCAGGCTTTGCCATCTTACTGGATCTGTGTCGTGTGACTTCTGCATCTTTGCCAAAGCCACAGTGACAAGGAAAAGTAGATACTCTGCAACTGTTCAGGACATGAAGGCAGTGCAACAGAGGACACAAAGAGGACTTGCCGTGGCAAGAAAGTGGCAAGAAAGAGAGGATAAGTGTGTTTGAAACAAAGGGAGTATTTTGAAGAGGATTAATGGCAAAGTGTCTTTTACCGCAATAAATTTTTAAACATTTAAACTTTCACTCTATTTTTCAGTCACATCTTGGTATGGACTCATTTACTGCTTTGGGTTGGAAGTCTTTAAGACTTCAGATTTTAGAATTACTAACCCTTCACTTTCTATTTGACCTTTCCCCATGTGGTATAACATGGATTCTACTTTTCTGTCAGGCCATATGCATCTGACCTTCCTTTCTTGGGGCTCATCCTGAAAAATGAAGAAATAAAATAAATAAATTAAATAGGTGGACCTCAATCTAATTAAAAAAAAGGAGAAAACTTTACTTATTTTCACTAATGATCCCAGTTACATATCGTCTTCTAAACTGTTACATTTATTTTCAGGTCATAGATGAGTCTCATATTTCTGATCCTTTATAGTAACTGATATTTCAATGCTAATTAATATTTTTTGAATAAAAGTACTCATGTAATTGTGAAAGTGTAAACCGGGCAT
The DNA here is from genome assembly GCF_012274545.1 of Fukomys damarensis. Taxonomy (NCBI): domain Eukaryota; kingdom Metazoa; phylum Chordata; class Mammalia; order Rodentia; family Bathyergidae; genus Fukomys; species Fukomys damarensis. The sequence continues at coordinate 50,280,231 of NW_022900931.1, forward strand.
GGTGGCGCACACCTGTAATCCCAGCACTCAGGAGGCTGAGGCAGGAGGATTGCTGTGAGTTCGAGACCAGCCTGGGCTACATAGTGAGTTCCAGGTCAGTCTCACTACATAGTGAGACCCTATCTCAAAAACAAAACAAAACAAACAAACAAACAAAAATTGTGAATGTATGTGTATGATTTTAAATACATAAAGAGAACACTAACCCCAAAACTACTCATATAAAATCTATTAATGTAATTTTATAGTCAGATATTCCTAACTATTTAATAAGAAAAATTCAGTTTATTTCAACCATTTTTTTTTTTTTTGTACTAGGAATCCAACTTGGGTCCTTGAGCTTGTGAGGCAGGTGGTAGAACCATTGAGCTAAAACCCTGGCCCCATTTCAATTGATATTATCACAATTGTTTCAGAGATGAAGAAATAGGGGGCTGGGAAGTTGAGAAAAGTTTACAGATCTATGTGGCTGCTTAGGGTCAGAGTTAGGCAGTACCTGGGTTCTTCCTAGATCTTTAGCCTTTATGCCCTCCATTTTGCCCAGGTACTTGTAGAAGCCTGGCCACACTTCCTGCATTCAAAGTTATTTTCTTTTGTTTCATCTGATCCTCTGTCTGAGGTGTCACTTATTCCTCTTAATGTACTAGAAGATAACATTAGGATCTCTGTGTGAAGTTGATAATGCTTAAAAACCAGGCAGCTCAGCCAGCACAACACGAGAGGGCAGGAAAGACACTGATGGTGATTTTGTGTGACCCATGTGAACACAGACCCAGGTGGTTTTGTTCTCCAGCTCTAGAAGAATGTTGTTTTAAATAATTTCACTAAGAAACTACAACAGTTCATTCGCCAAGCAGAAAGTGTCTTTTTATTTTCTTAAAAATCTTGCCTACTGTATACTCCCTCATAGCAAAACCCTTTCTCCTATCACCGAGCAGTTTTGTCAGGAAAAAGCTCAGATCTTTCTGGTTTTTCTAAAAGTAAAGAGCTCTTCCTGCCTGAGCGATGCTTAACTAACAATTATCAGACAGAGTGAAAATTTGATTCTATCAACTTTCTAACAAACTGCTTGCGTTCAGATTCCAGTAGTGTAACTGGCCAACGTCCTGGCATGTGGCAAGTCAGATAAACTCTGCACATCCCAGTTTCGTCACGTCATAATGCTATCTAAATTTTAGGTGCTAGAAACATCTAGGTAAACTGCTCAGCATGATGTCATCAGGGAAGAGTAGCTGGCATCATAAATAGCTGCTTCTCTCAGTTTCCTTTTGCTTTTACAAAAGAAGACATAGACTGTCCTAGAAGCACCCTTGGACTGTGATAACCCACCCCCAAGGAAGATATTGGTTGTTGATTGATGTGAATTGTCATTGTTTTAAGGAGAGTCAAAGAGGCCCAGATCATTCCCATGCTCCTAACAAAGGAGTCTATTACTGGAGAACAGGGCCTGCAGGGTTCAGTTTTTTCATAAGAATCAAGGCTGGTGTGTTTATTATGGGCAGTGGTTTGTGTTCTCCAAGCACGAGATCAAAATGTTTCTTCTTGCTGAAATATGTGTTTTTAAAAGGAAAAACAAAATCCTTTTTTGGCTCTCAGAAGTCAACTGTATCAGCAGGTGTGACCATATCATAACATGTGGATAAAATAAAAGTCAATATATTTTTTTTTTACCCCTCACAAAAACAAAATAAAATAAAACAGAGGTGGGGATGCAAAACTGGGAGCATGTTTCTGGGCCAGTACAGAAAGATTTCAGGATTTCTGTGACAATGGACAACTGCTGATAGAGGCTGATGGCATGGGCCTCAAAGATGGACTTATAAAATTGTCAACTAGTCACTCCTCAAAGTACATGCTGTACTTTGTTTCACTGACCAGATTTTCATTGAATATTTTCAAGTGCTAGGCCTATCACTGGGAAGACAAAAAATTAAAATGAGGTTTCCAGCCTCAAGCAGCATACTCTTTTTTTTTAAAAAAAAATAAAGAACACAGTTAAGGGCAAACAGAAATAAATCATTACAATACATTAATTTTAATATCTCACAGTTCTATGTGATGGAGGAGGTCACTTGATTAGCATCAGAGAAAGTGTCAGAGGAGGAAAGAGAAGGTGAAATCAGGTGGAGGAGAGGTAAAGAAGACCAGCATGTGCATACACGACAAGTAGTTGAGTGTTTTTTTGACTGGATTTGTAGGGGTCACAATTAGTGAAAAAAGACCGAATTTACAGCGGTGTCTCCACCCAATCATTAGAATTCTCTGAATTTTAAGCCTCGCAGTCTACTTTTCTATAGTTTATAAGGATGCAGTGAAAATAAAGAGGAGGGTGTGGAAGGAGGCCTAGGCCCCGAGTTAAATGCTATCTTGTCTCACTGTTTATAACTACTTAGAGTGGATTTTCACATTGCTGTTACTGACTTTTAAGTGATTCAGAGTAAGTGTGGTTCTGGACAAATTCTTTCAAGACCCTGCCTTCCTCACTTATAACTTCACATGGGGGGTGGAGGGGGCTATTCCCCAAGGTTTGCTGTGAATCTGCTTTCTAGGAGAGAATGTTCTAACACTGAGCCTGCTACCCATGCAAATCGCTCATCTCTGCTGTTCCTCTGTTCATTCTGCAGGAGGAGCTTTGGCCACTGGGACACCTAGGTGAGGTCTCTGCTTTCCGTGCTGCCAACATTTTATAGTCTATTTATCTGCACAAAACACGAACACGGAATCACGTACACTTTAAGATGTCTTAACTGACTTTCTATGAACATTTTAACATTCTTATAAAATTCAAAAATATGATTAGACAACCACTTTCACACATAACTTTACAGAAAATGTATGTTGCAGTTCACATTTATTTACCTATTTCTTCTTGGGCTCTAGCACAGAACTGGCCACTGAGGTCTTCACGACATTGTATTTTATAGGGCTACTATCCATTCATTCCCTGTTTCTCATTCCTCCACTCCTATAACACCTGCTAACTTAGGAAGCAATCATCAATTGTTAGCATTGTTGAATTCACAATATTAACTGCAAGAATGAATGAAATTAGAAAAAATAACAACATGAGGAGCCCTTATGCATTTAATAGAAGGTGGAATATTAACACATGAGGTAGAAATTGAAAGAGACCTTTTAAAACAAGACAAATAAATTCAATGGGAAGGCAGAAGTCCTTGTATATCAATGTCCAAGCATTTACATCTTGAATGGTAATTTTAAAAATTAGCCAAATTTTTACCCTATCAAAGGTACCTGACACTGTGGGCTTTTGCCCTCTGACATTGCCCCTGCCCTATGATGTTGCCTGGCCTTCATCTGTGCCATATTCCTTCTGATGTTTTCATAAAAAATCGTGGAGAGGTGGCCATGATATATTTACATGAATCATGCTTTGTTGACATTGATTTTTTTGAGACTCTATGAAACTCATGAGTATTTTTCATCCATTGTCACTTCTTCTGTCACAGTCCCATTGCATATCAGGAGGCTTCCTTGTCCGGACCTGCCACAATCCATCTGGAGGAGTCTGTCCACTATGAGTTACTGGCCTTAAAGGACCTGCAGCCAGTGTACACCAATGGTGAGATCTAAGGGACAGGGAAATCCAGGGGTGATCCAGGGAGGAAGGAAGGATTGAGCCCAGGATCTTTTGATACTCAATTCAAAAATGAAACTCCTAGCATTATATTGGGGGTAAAAGTGGTTATGAACTTGGTGTCTGGGAAGGTGAATTAGTCTATTTTTCATTGCTATAATGAAATACCTGAGGCTAGATGCTACATGAAACAGTTTTATTTAGTTCACATTTCTGAAGGTTCAGGGCATTGCATTGCATCAGCTCTGATGAAGAACTCATGGAAGACAGTATCACACAAGCAGGAACATAGTTGGGAGGAGGAGACCACATGGTGAGCCAGGGAGCTGGTAATTACCTCCTTCCCACTGGGGTCCACCTTGTAAAGGCACCATCACCTTTAACATGGCTATACCATCATCACATCACCACACACTAAAGAACAAACCAAGTCCAAAACCTTTGCAGAAGGACAGTCCGGGGTGTGGGCTCTTAATTATAGCCAACTATTAATATCATCTGTTTTCTTACAGTAAATCCTGACAATACCAACTGGATTGGTTCCCACATCCAGAGCATCCAGAATACAAATGGAAATGAAGGTGAGATAAGTTTCAGACAGACAAGTATAGCTGAAGTGACCATTGCAATCAGATGCAGTAGGGGATCTTTGATCAGAATCATCTCAAGTATGGCCCCAACATGGAAAGCATTTCCTACTCCTCCGGTAATGTCAATCATTTAATCCCCTCTTAACTCTCCACACTATCACCACTGCCCTATAAACTCTGACAGAATAGACACCATGAATTTTTCATGCATGTATTCAGAGTATCTAGCTTAGTGCTCGAGGAGCTTAATGTTTTTCTTTGCTCTTCCCATCCAACAGCAAATTCACCAAGGATGCATTGGAAAAATAAGGTGAGCCATGTGTCCTCGTTTCCTGTTCTCTGTGCTCTTCTTCACCTATATTGGGGTGCTGATTATTTGTGAATTTTTCACCAGGAGCCTGTAGTTATTTATTCAGAGTTGAAGGCACGCCCAGATGAGTTTGCAGAGCAGACCAGCAGGAGAGAGAGTGCCCGAGAAGATACTACAGAAGACTATGAGAATGTCTCAAGCGGATCTGCAGCCACAGGCCACTAGATCCTTCTTCAGATTGGTCCACAGAGACTGTGGGAACAGCTCTGTCCTTCCCCTTTTCTCTCAAGCACACTTCAGCCTTCTTCCCGCAGACTCTGCCTCCATGGCCACTGCGATACCGGGGATGGGAGGCTGTGCAAAAGGCCTGCCACCTCTTCTTTGTCAGAGTCGGTGTATTTTCCAGGAATAGAATGCTCAGCATCCGGGCAAGCGCTGCATTATTGCTGTAAGAACAGGCTTGATATCAGGGCCATGGAGTAGAGGAGGAACTGGTTTAGCCCTGGTCACAAGGGCTATATAATCACAGCAAATACACAAATAATTCTGGGCATCATCATTTCCATTTTATGAATGACACAGAGCCCTATAGAGGGGCTAATGCAAAATCATATGCAAATAAAAACAGGATCCAAACCCAGATCTGATCCACACTGAAGTCTGTGCTCTCAACTGCCACAGTGCTCTGCTTTTTCTCTACAAGAATAATTCAAAAGAACCACACAGTGGTGTGAAAGGGGAATTATATGCAGTTTACTAAATAGCTGATTTAAGCATGTATAAATGATTTTTAGAATTAGTCTTTTATGAACTTCTAATCTACCCTACTAAACAGTGTGAAGGTTCCCTGATTCATTGTCTTGGTTTTGCTTCGTTGATCCTTTATTTCTTCCCTCAATGATCATTCTGTATGCAATTTGCATCAAAATGGTTCTTCCCGTCTATGCAGAAGTTTAATGTTATTTGCATAAGTTTCTCAGAAACTCTGTTGAGATTGCTCAAAGTGTGGAATCCCTGTCTAATCTGTCTCTTAGGAAGTTTGCTTCCCAGCAGTGCCAAATGTTACATGAAGTAATATGTGTCTCTATCTAACTTTTCTTGTGGCTGAAACAAAATACCTGAAACCCAAATTTAAAGGAGGGAAGGTTTATTCGGCTCACACTTTGTAGAGGTTTCAGTCCATAGTTGGCTGGCTCCAAGGCAAGGTGGCATGACAGAAGGGCATCTCAGAGGACAAGCAGTCAAGGGCAAGCAGGGGGGAGACAAAAGGATGTTAGCCCACTCTCTGTCCATTATAGTTTATGTCCATTATATTTACCTGCCAGGTGGGGGTGTAGTACGCACACCCTTGATCTTAGCCAGAACTATACCAAACCAATCAGTGGACTGACTTAATAATCACACACCCTTGACCCCACCCCTTTAGATCAGCATCACACACTGCAGATTCATCCCCCTTTGAAAATCCCCTCCCTACAGCTTTAGGAGGCTGGGGCGGGGGGTGCATCTGAACACCAGTCATAACACTGTCTATCTACATGTGTGCTATTTCTTCTGAAACATTCATTATTTTAAAAATAAGTCATTCTATTTAATGAATAGTGAGCTTCTAAAATAGTGTTATTAGATAGATAGATAGACAGATAACAAATAGACAGATGGATAGGATAGATGTAAACAGATGACATTTCCAACCAGAAAGAAGCTGTGATCTTCAAGATACCTCCTTTGTCACAGGATAGAACATTCCCCCCATCAGTAACAGCTGTTTTACTGCTTCACTTGAACACTCACTATCTGGATCTATTGAAGAATCAGCAGCAAACCAGTGGATCAGATGATTCATGTGACTCGGGTGGAAAAGCTCATCTTCACTCAGGAGCCCTTGTCCCTGAGCTGGCAGTGGATGCAGAGACAACAGAGCATCAACCAGTAAGCTTGGATATCACTCCCACCGCTCACATACTTCTCATCTAACCCTCAGTTAACTGGCAAACACTGAGTGTCTGTCATTGAAGTAAAAAGAAACATGGCATCGTGCTTAAATTTCAGGAAAATTGGCAGGATTACTTTTACTTACAGTTTTCTCCGAGGTGGAAAGGAAATAACTGAAACTGTTAGCCTTGATCATCTGGTACGACATGAAACTTTTTATAGCTTTGGAATCTTTAGGCCTAAAAAAGAAAGGCCCGTATGTTCACTGTTGTGCACCAACTGGTATGATTTATAGACTTCATTGACTTTATACTCACCATTGTTCATCACCTCATGTAAATAACACAACAGTGCTTTTCAAACCTTGAAAATAACTCAAGCATATAAAAGCATGAAGTGTATTTCAGATTTTATTCTTTTCCCCTTGGGTATCAATAGCTTAGACAACAGAAAGTATAGCATGTATCGAAATGCAATCCAATTTGAAGTTTTTAATATTGGACTAATGAATTCAACTAGCAAGCTAATTCACTGAGGAGCAAAAATTCATTTTCTTTTTAGTGAGGGAATACATTTTTTTTTGTTATGTGAGAGGAGGTTATGTGTCATGCTCCCATATGACTCGGTTCAAAACACAATTAAGAAAGGTGGGCCTGGCCTCTACAGAGATCAGTGTATATAGGTGGAGCCTGTATGAACTTCAAATACACTCCAAATGCCTTCCTACCGGGGGTTCTGGGAAGAATAAAACTGTTCTATACGAGGAGAGGAAGCCATGTTACTCTGTGCCTGCCATAGGAAAACTACTGGAAAGACTGCTCATAACAGGTAGAAAAGTTCCCCTGTTGACCTATGCAAGGGAAAAATAGCTCTAGGCTGGGGGAAGGAGACAGGAATGAGGCAGAGTCCTCTGGGTTCAACCTTCATTCTCCTCCGGGCAGTGATGATTCTGCAGTGATGAAGGTAGCTCCTTGCTTAGCAGCCTTGGGGATGAAGAACACCAGGAAATTATGGATCTAAACCAGCAAGAAAAGGAACATTCAATTTCTTCTGACACAAACTACCTCTGTGTGAACCGGAGACCTCCTCCCAGAACTCCCTATCCAGATCCTCAAAATAAGAGCAAATAGTAGTACCTGTAAGCAGTCAGGGTGAGTCTGAGGTGTGTTTGGAGAAGTTCCAAGAAGAAATTATGTTTCTAGCAAGTCAAGAAAGTAACTGCAGAGATAGCAATGTTAAAGGGCATTACTATAATTTATTTCTTTACATTCCATTTGTTTATGTTTATTAAAACTCAATGCACAATAAAGCACACATTTTAAAAAAATTAATTTTATTGTTACAATTTAATATGCATAAAAATCACATTTACCATAGGGAATTTGTACCCTTACATGATCCCTCTTTTTCTCCCAATTCTCTCCCCTCCCTTCTACTCCTCTTCCTTCTTATTTACAAAAGCTTTCATTCCATTTTTTTCCCTACTTTTCTTATTTTTTTCTTTTCCCTTTCTTCTTTTCCTCCTCCTCCATTATAAAATACCTATGTAAAGTGTTCAATTGTATGATTTTTTTTTTTTTTTTTTAACCAGGGATTGAACTCAGGTCCTTGTGCTCATGAGTCAGGCAGCAGAACCACTGAGCTAAATCCCCAGCCCCAGTTGTATGAGTTTTGACAAATGTGTACCTCTACAAAACCACATAACAGTCAAGATCTCACATACCTCTAGCATCCCCAAAGCACCTTGCCCCCTACACAGCACTTCTCTCCTTCCCAGTCACTGGGCGCTTTTCCAAAAATGTGCATAAATGGAATCATATAATATGGCTTCTTTTGTACCTAACGTCTCAGGAAAGAAAAAATATTTGAGAATCAGTCATGCTGTGTCATGTATTCTCAGTGTATCAATTTTTATTGCTGAGTAATATTTCATTGTAAAAATGTACTGCATTATGATGAGATATTGACCCGCTGAGGGTTATTTTGGGTCATTTCACTTGTTATTATTGAAAATAAAACTTGCTATATATAAAACTTTGTGAGGAAGTATGGTCACATTGCCGTTTGACAGGTACCTTAACGTGTAATTGCTGAGTCATTGCCTTAGTCTTTCCTGAATGGCGACCTCATCTTACATCCCATGAGCAGTATATGATAGTCACAGTGCCTCTACATCTGTGTTAACATTTGACAACTTTCAATCTTTTATTTTAGCCACTTTAATGAGTATGGAGTATACCATAGTATGATGTTATCTGGTTGCGGTATTCATTTTAATTTCCCTGATGACCAATGAAGTTCTGTATCTCCTCAACTCCTTATGGACTTTCTGAAGATCTTCTTGTGAATTATCTGTCCAAACTTTACACCTCTTCTTTATTGGGAAGTTTGTCTTTTTATTAGTGAGTTGTACAGATTCTTTATATATTGTGGCCTCATTTATATGTTGCAAACATTTTCTTCCTATTTATAACTTCATTTTCCTACTATTATTGAAGAACAAATATTTTTAGTTTTGACATAGTCCAAATTACTATATTGTTTTTTTGTTTCCTATATGAGACAGTTTTGTTAACTTCAGAGTAAAAAAAACTATTTTCCTATTCTTTTTTGTTTGTTTGTTTGCTTTTTTGAGACAGGGTCTCACTATGTAGTTGAGATTGACCTGGAACTCTATGTAGACTTATTTTCCTATTCTTTTTTGTTTGTTTGTTTGCTTTTTTGAGACAGGGTCTCACTATGTAGTTGAGATTGACCTGGAACTCACTATGTAGTCCAGGCTGGTCTCAAACTCACAGTGATCCTCCTGCCTCAGTATCCTTAGTGCTGGGATTATAGGTGTGCACCACCACGCCCAGCCCAATTTTCCTATTCTTTTTCAGTAAGCTTTTTATAGCTTTTATTTTTACATTTAGGTCTATTGCACATTTAGGGTAATTTTTTGTGTTATGTACAATATGAGGAAGTTGAAAGAAAATGAGCCAAAACAGAAGCACCTGAGGCAAAGCTTATTATTAGGGGGAAAGAGCTGCTGGGCTGCTTCTAACAATGGTGAGAGGGAGCAAACCCAGTTGGGATGAGGCTTATAAGGGTTTGGGAGAGCATCGTATGTAAGCAGGTGATAGGTTGGTGCTAGTGACCAGGATGGAACTGATTGGCAGGCTTGAACTTAGTGGCAGGAAGGACTGTAAGCAGGAGAGCTTTGTGCCAGGAAAATTAGGTTATAGTTTCCTGGGAGTGATTTATTTTCCACAAGGAGGAGCCATGTATGATGTGGGGCTGTTGGAGCCATTTTATCTAGCAGAGAGCTCTATCATCTCAGACTCTTGTTATTATGGAATAGGGGGAAAGGTCTCTTTTTATGTATCTGCTTTGGGCCTGTATTGCTAAGGGACTGGGGTGATGGATAAGGTTTTATGTGACAGTGATGTGGTCCTCCATGGTGAGGGGCTGGTAACTGGCCATAATGCATTCACCAACTGTCAGTTTGGTAAAGGCTTGCATACACTCCTGCAAGAAATTTTGAAAACAATGGGACAGACATGGTCCAAAAAGTAGGATTATGTAGAGAATAGTGAGGGGACCCAGGAAGGGAAAGAGCCATGGACACCACTGGTCAAAGTATCCTGGCAGAGATTGTAGTCTGTCCAGGTCTTTACTATGTTTTTCTATGTGCTCCCTGAGTTCCTTTACCTTGTTTCCAACAATGCCAGGTTGGTTTACAAAGTAGCAACATTCTTCCCCAATAGGAGGCATCTTCACCCTCTTTCTGCTGTTACTGCATTTAGGGCCCATCTATTCTGGAGTTCCATACCTGTCAGTAGACTGATTTGGGACTGCAGGGTGACCAGAGAGTGAGCTACCTTTTTATGTCTTTGTTTACCTCTTTGGATAGGCAGTAATAGAAGTGTGTTGATGTTGAGATTCCTGTGACTCCTGTGCCTATTCCTACCAGAACTCTAGCTTCCATTAGGAAAGAGAGTACAGGAAAGTCATGTTGTTAAAATGGTTGATATTGTTATAAAAAAATGTCTAACACATTTGTTGTTGATGTTATCTGTATGATAACTTTGAATCTGACAACCTATACGTATGAAAAACCAACAGCCAACATCACATTAAATGGCGAAAAACTGAAAACTTTCACTTTAAAATCAGGAGCAAGACAAGGAGGCCCAGTATCACCACTCCCCTTTGATATAGTTCTTGAAATATTAGCCATAGCAATTAGACAAGAGAAAGAAATTAAAGCAATAAAGATAGGAAAGAAAGAAGTTAAACTATCATTGTTTGCTGATGATATGATACTCTACATTGAAGATCCAAAAAAACTCCACCAAAAGACTTCTTGACTTAATTGGCACTTTCAGCAGAGTAGCTGGATACAAAGTCAACACCCAAAAATCAATAGCCTTCTTGTACACAAATAACAGACTCCCTGACAGAGAAATTAGAGAAACAATTCCTTTCACAATAGCACCCAAAAAAATGAAGTATCTGGGAATCAACCTAACAAAAGAAGCAAAAGACCTCTACAATGAAAACTACAGCACTCTGAAAAAAGAGATTGAAGAGGATATAAGAAAATGGAAAGATATCCCCTGCTCCTGAGTAGGAAGAATCAACATAGTGAAAATGGCCATGCTACCAAAACTGCTATACAGATTCAATGCAATGCCAATTGAAATTCCAACACTGTACTTCACAGAACTAGAAAGAAGAATCCAAAAGTTTATTTGGAACCATGAGAGACCTAGAATAGCAAAAGCCATCCTAGGCAACAGACACATGGCAGCCGGTATAATAATTTCCAATCTGAAACTATACTACAAAGCCACTGTGATTAAAAACAGCATGGTACTGGCAAAGAAACAGACCTGCAGGTCAGTGGAAAAGACTGGAAGACACAAAAACAAATCCAGATGTACTCAGCTACCTCATGTTTGACAAAGGAGCTGACCATCCTCATTGGAGGAAAGATAGCCTCTTTAATAAATGGTGTTGGATAAACTGGATCTCAACCTGCAAAGATTAAAAATAGACCCTTATCTTTCACCACGCACTAAATTAAAATCCAAGTGGATTAAAGATCTAAATACTAAAACAGAAATACTAAACTTGCTGGAAGATAAGTTAGGCAGAACTGTGGAAGACATTGGCATAGGAAAAGACTTTATGAACAAATCCTCAGTAGCAAGGAAATTAGCAGAAAGAATCAACAAGTGGGACCTCATCTTATTAAAAAGCTTCTGCACTGCAAAAGAAACCATCAAGAGAACTAAGAGACAACCTACAATGTGGGAAAAAAATTTTACCAGCTGCTCCTCAGACAAAGGACTATTATCTAGAATATATAAAGAACTCAAAACAGCCCCCTCAAATATAAAGACCCCATTCAAAATGGGCATCTAAAATGAACAGATATTTCTCAGACAAAGAAGTAAAAGCAGCAAGTAAATATATGAAAAAATGTTCCACATCACTGGTCATTCAAGAGATGCAGATGAAAACAATGCTGAGATTCCACTTCACTCCACAAAGAATGGCTGCTATCAAGAAATCACATAATAACAAATGTTGGTGGGGTTGTGGGGAAAAAGGAACCCTTCTCCATTGTTGGTGGGAATGCAGACTGGTGCAACCACTATGGAAATCAATATGGAGATACCTCAGAGCTAGGTCTAGAGGTTCCATTCGACCCAGCCATCCCTCTGCTGGGTATCTTTCCAAAAGATTTAAAAGAATCATACCACAGTGACATATGTGCACAAATGTTTATAGTGGCACAGTTTGTAATAGCTAAAACTTGGAAACAGCCCATTTGCCCTCAGTTGGAAAATGAATAAAGAAGATGTGGTTTTTCTATAAAATGGAATACTACTCAGCCATAAAGAATGAGAAATTAGAGTCATTCATAGGAAAATGGACACATATTGAGGTTATACTCTTAGGTGAAATACATAAGTTACACGTGTAAATACTGAATAGTTTCTCTGGTGTGAAAAACTATAATAGTACCCAAGATCCTAATGGCATAATTAAGAGTGTGAAATAGGAAGAAAAGGGCTAAAGGTGTAGGGAAAGTGGGAAGGGTAGGGGAAAGGAAATAAGGAAAAAGAAAAAATATGAGAAGATGAAAAAATGGAAATAAAGAGTTTGTTAATGGGGAGGGGAGGAGGGGGTGAAGGCAGGGCAGGGATAAGGGGAAAAAATGAGAACCAAGACCTGTCATGTGAAGGTGCAGGATCCCAGTAATGAATGTAACTGTATTGTAGATCTAGATTGTACCAATAAACTCAATAAAAAGAAAAAAAAATCTGGCAGCCTATAGGCAAGAATAAACAAGATTTTTAATGAAATCAGAGAATGAAAAATCTAAGTATGAGCCCACTAGAATGGAAGGGCAGGGAGAAAGTCAAACTTAGATACTGAAATAGTGAGTGATTGTAACCTGTTGGCTCTCAGATTCTTTCATTGAGAAAGGTTATCTATAAGTCTGGTACTTTGTCAAAAGTCACTCTAGTTTTAGCTGTATGAAGATATGAGACAATTTGAAGAGTGAATCTCATTAAGAAATTTAAAACTCTAGCTGAGTTCTTATAGATTTTACCATCATTTTTCCTAATGATTCATACCCATGGTCAGCTACTGGTAGAGCTGGAAACTGCCAGAAGGGGTCAGAAGAGCACCTCAGTCACACACCTGGAAGGAGGGGAAGGGAACTTGACCATAGATCATACCCCAGTCAAGCCATTCAATGCAGAAGTAGCTCAGTGACACCTGGATTTCACCCTTGTGCAACCTTAGGCAAAGGACCCAGCTGAAGTGTCCCACAGCCCCGGCCATAGAAACAATGAGATAACAAAGGTATGCTCTTGTATGCTGCTAAATTTGCGGTAATTTTTCACACAACAATAAGATACATTGTACCTTCTTTGCTTCTCCTTTCTTTGCTTCTTTTTAAAAATGTTTGTTAGTATGCATTTGCAGTACATAATGTTTACATTTCTTGTCTAGAGTTGGTACATGAACATAACAAATCTTAATTCCTTTTTTCTTGCTTGTTAATGTATTATCTTGAAATATTAATTTTATACCTTTCCTCTTTTGTACAATCAGCTTTTAATAGCTGTAAATTTTCCTCCTAACACTGGTTCGCCTGCATCTCACAAATATATTTCACATCTAGGCCTTCCCATTCATGATTTGTTTTTAATTTTTGTGATGTTTACTTTTCTGTTCCTCCTTCCTGGCTTATTCCAGATGGTTTGCACAGTTTTGAGTATTCAACTCATTTCAAACTGATAAGATCTCCTTTGTGCCTCTTTGCTCTTCTTTTCATTCTTTTTGATCACCTGAATAATTTTTAGTGTTCTATCTTGATATATCTATTTTCTTTTCAGGTATGCATCTTGTGTTGTTTTTAAAAGTTTATCTAACAGTTATAATTAATATTCTAACTCTTTATAGAAAATGTAGAAATCTTGATAGCATTTATGTGTATCTTTATATCTCTGACCTAGCAATCCTGTATGGGATGGTTGTCATAGGCTTTATTATCTCTACATACAGTAGAAATCATAATTGTTATACTTTGTACTTTAAGTAGTCATGCATAGTTAACATAACCTAAGCAGAAAAATCTAATATTTTATTATCAACCAATATTTAATATTTATAATGTTCTTAATTTTTCCTGATACTACATGCTATCGCTCTTCCACATTCATCCTGAAGGACTTCTTAAAGAATTTCTTAGAGTATGTGTCTCCTGGCAATGTCTTTTTGATGTGTTTTCTTTTTAAATTTTTGCTTTTATTTTTGAAGGATTTTTTCTTTTATTGAGTTTATTGGTACATTTTAGATATACAGTACAATTACATTCATTATTGTACCTTTACATGACAGGTCTTGGTTCTCATTTTTCCCCCTTATCTGTGCCCTCCCTTCACCCCCTCCTCACCTCCCCATTTACAAACACTTTATTTCCATTTTTTCATTTTGTCGTATTTTTTCTTTTATTACCTTTCCCCTACCCTTCCCATTTTCTACATCTTTTTTTCCATTTTTTCATTTTGTCGTATTTTTTCTTTTATTACCTTTCCCCTACCCTTCCCATTTTCCCTACATCTTTAGCCCTTTTCTTCCTATTTCACATGGTCAATTATCTCATTAGGATCTTATGTACTATTATAGTTTTTCACACCAGAGAAGCTATTTGGTATTTATACATGTGTGACTTGTTTATTTCACTTAGGAGTATATCCTCAATATGTAATGAAGGATATTTTTGTTGGATATTGTGAACTGATTTGCCAATTTTTTTTAACACTGCAAAGATAGTGTTTCACTATCTTATTATGCCCATGGTTTCTGAGAGAAGTTTATAGTTATTTAAGTAGTTTCTCTAAATAATACAGCATTTCTCTCTATATATTTTTTATGATTTTGTCTTTATCTTTGCTTTTCAGTAGGCTGATTACTATGTTTATGGCATGGTGGTCTTTGAATTTATCTTGTTTGGGGTTCATTGATCTTTTCAAATCTGTATGTATGTTTTTCACCAAATTTCAGAATATTTCAGTTGCAACATCTCCAAATAACATTTTATGTCTATTTGTCTCTGTTGCCACCCACTACAGCTTCAAATACACAAATCCTACAATTTTTTATGTTATCTCACATATAACTAAGTTTCTGTTTATTTTTTCAAACTTCCAATCAACCTTTCAGATTCAGTAATTTTTTTCTTTATATACTTTATATTTCACTGAGATTTCCTCTGTCCTATCCATTGCACTATAAAGTCCATTGAATGATTTTTGAAATGTAATATATATACTTATAAAATTTATATTTTGTTCTCTTTTATTTTTGTAATATTATGGCTGTGATTTTTCTTCCTTTTACTTCACTTTATGTATATTTACCTTTACTGCATTGAATACAAAATGATTGTTTAAAAATAACTGTTAAATAATTTCAGCATCAGAGGCATTTGAAGTTGCTATCTGCTGATTACCTTTATCCCACAAAATTGATCATGTTTTCTTAATTCCTTTTGCACTGCATTGTGTATTATATCTTAGACATTAAAAGCATATGTCATATAGATTTTATACTTTGCTACATTATTGGAAGAATGTTGAAGTTTTAGCAAGTGTTTGACTCACTTAGACCCAGGGTATAAGCTGACTTTTTTTTTAAGAGAAATTTCAAAGTCACCTTGTTCCTTAACCAATGGCTAGAAGATGCATCTTAATACATGAATTTGAATTTAGGATTTATTGGCTTACTCTGGCATGGTGAAATACCATAAACAAGAGGATAAGACACCAGGGATGTGTCACAAATCTCAACCCTTTTAACTTTTGGCTGTGCTGCTCTGAGAGCATCCTGTACTTGCATGGTCAGGAGTTAGCCTGGAATTGCAGATTTTCCACACAGAAAACTAAGGAGCCACCTTCTCTTCTGCTCCTTCTCTAGAATTCTACCCTTACTTCTTGGTATTTGCCTTTAATCAGGCATCTTTTCTTGGTTTCTCTCACCAGAAAGACAGTGGATCATCGATCAAAGTTTTAACCATCTACAGTGTACCTCTTTATTCTACCATCTGCTCTCAAAAGAAATTTTAAAAAATACAATCCATCCTGTGCTAATTACTTCTCCGATTTCAACTTCTCTGCACTGTTTGCCTGCTTTTTTACTCTTGAGAGTTCTAGGTAGTTGTTTTCTGTATTTTATTCCACCAATAATTGTGACCAGCTGGAGGACCTGCCTGTGGAGACTTCACAGTATCACATGAGATGTGAAATTCAGCTTGAGTACAGACCTGTACATTTGTGCTCTCTGGGTGATCACGGTCATTCGGGCTATATGCACAGGCACACCAGGTGTTATAGAAAAATACGGTGAATGTTTAAAGTTTTTAAAAAATTATGGTAGTAAAAAGCACATTGCCATGAATTCACCCCCAAACTCTCCCTTGCTTCAATCACACTTATACCATCATTCTTGTCACTTCCTGGAGCAGTTCTGGAAGTCCTCCCTTGTGTCTTTCATTGCAGTGTTGAGGCTGCCTTGATATTCTCAATCTAGTCAAAACGTTTACTTTGCATGGTCATTTTGGCATGGGGAAGACCCAAAAGTCAGATCTGGTGAATGAGGTGGATGATGCACCATGATGTTTTTATGAGCCTGAAATTTGCTGGATGCTACCACTCTATTTTTTATCACATCCTGTAAGAGCATGGAAGATGATGTCCAGAAATGCTCCAGAAAGTGGTAAGAAGGATGGAACAAGTGTTTTTGAAGCAAGGGGGGATATTCTGAGGGGAGTTAAGGCAATGTGTCTTTTGCTGTAATACATTTTTAAAAGTTAAGCATTCATCATATATTTCGATCACACATTGTATGCATTTTACATACTTGAGAACCAATGTATTAAATTTTTTTTTCATTTTAGTGTGTTTGAACATTTTTCGTGCTTGTAAAACATTTTTCTGAGACATAAACTTAGAAGTTATTATCTTATTTATGTTATACAATCATACTAAATTTATCATTCTCTCATTTTGGGATTTTATTTTCTATTTTTATAAATATTTCAAATACAAAATTTTTCATGTCTGTTCGCTCACAAAATATTTTAATTGAGCAAATAATTACTAGAAGTTAAAGTCTTTTTATATCAGAAAGTATTTACACCATATAGTTCATAAAAACATTTTGAAATTTCCAACAGTGGGTGGTGTGATTTTTCTCACAATTAAAATAATAAAAGAAATTACATCTCATTGTTTAGATTTTGATTTGGTTGTTAGTGAATATTCCTTTTAAATAAATAATTTAAGTTAAGAATTTTTCACAACTTCAAAAGATTGAAGTACTCTTTTCCTAGTAAGTTATTTAAGTTTTTGTTTATGGCATTAAAAAGTCATTCAATAGACTTTGAATAATATTCACCTACTAAGATGCCTCTTCTATCCACTGGTTATGGAGCATGGGGACTTTGATTCAGACTTCTGTAAGCAAGGGACCAAGTGTTGACCTTAGTTTGAGAAGAAGAGAAGAAATACCCACGAGTAAGGTGAAGACAAGACATCTGTCTAGGTATGTTCTCAAAAGCAGAGCATGTTGATGATTCAGAGTTTCTAAAATTAGCTGTTGGAGAGAGAAATAAATACAGAAATTGCGGATATTAAATGACCATGTCTTAGTGTCTTTCTAGTTGGTGGAACAAAATACCTGACACCCTCAAGTTAACAGAAGAAAGATTTAATTTGGCTCACAGTTTGTAGAGGTTTCAGTCCACAGTGGGGAAGTGCAAAGTCAGGGCATAATGATGGAGGGCTATGGAAGAGGAGAAAGAGCCCATGGCAAGGCAGCACCAAGAAGCAAGTAGCAATCCAGGGAAGATGAAGGATCTCTCTCTCTCTCTCTCTCTCTCTCTCTCTCTCTCTCTCTCCAGGCCATGCCCACAGTGACCCACCTCTACCCATCTATTCACCTCCCAGTGTCACACCCACATGTAAAACCCATCAGTCTACCAATCCAGTGATGAGTAAACCACACTATGTTTCAGTCACCTACCAAAGCACCTATAAGCACATGAGGCTTTGGGGGGCATTTTAGATATAAACCATAACAGACCACTTCAGAATCATAGAGTAAAGGGTATAGTTTAAGAAAATCATAAGTGTTGGGTCATGCAGACTAGAGAACAGCTTCATTTTTCCAAAAGTGTGTAGAGTGAGATTATAGGTTGAAACATTCAAATTTTTCCCATGGTACACACTTAAAAGAGAAAACTTAAAAAACAAGTCCAAATTTATTGATGAGGAATAAAGATATCTATCTATCTATCTATCGATCGATCGATCGATAGATAGATAGATAGATGTATGATCTATATCAAGATGCAGCTGGCAATGCAGGAGCCTCTTACAGATCCAAGTCTCTGTTCCCTCTCACTACTGTCCTTTGAGGTGAGATCATGTTTACAAACTATTCTTTTCCAGACAATTATAAACTCTTCTATCTCTGTTCCTAGGAGTGAAGGAAGTTAGGTACACCTCTCTACACAAACTACCCTAGAAATTAGTATTTCCCCTCTTGCTAATTACCCCTTTGCAGTGGGTAGTGATCACATTAATGATCATATTAATAATTCTTCTTCAACAACTACTGTTTCCTGAGCCCTTCAACCAGGAAAGTGCTGTTTTGCATATGGTGTACCAGTGAAAGAAGAACAGAGATAACTAGTTACACAAAGAAGAAGTAGTGGTTAGTGGGTTCCTAAGAAAGTTTTCAGGTTAAAGAGTGAAAAAACTGGAAAATTAATATTTCCATGTTACTCTGTGGTTTCTCCTTTTTCAACAGGTCTAAGTAGAAGAAAAAGGAAAATCTGACTTCTATACCTTCCTCATGACCTCCAGGCAAAAGTATCTCTGGCCAGTACACAGGAGACTTCATGATATTCATCTAAACCCCATTCTCTCTAACAGCTGCAAGATATGGACTTCTTCACCTCAGGCCCCAGGAGCTCTGTGGTTACAACTCATCCCCACCCGTCACCTACACCATCCCAATGCCTGCTCATCAGTTTGTGAGATGAAGGCCTGCCCTAAAAATAACCCGATCTGCTAATGATTGTCAATGAGGCAGAGAGAAGAGATCTTCAGAGGAAAGGGCAGACTGTGGGTAGCTATTGGAACAATGTCTCTGTTATTAATCTCCTCAGGATATAGCAGTTGATCAACTCCTGTGAGCCAGTCCCTAGAAACAAATATGCTCCAAAGGAATATCACAGGAAAAACAAAACAAAACAAAAAGCAACAACTAAGTTCCGTGCTCAGAATAAAGTAATGTTATGACTATCATCCATGTTCAATATCCAGCCTGCCATTTAACCTCAGATTCAGGTCAACCAGCTACTCAACTAATTTCTTCACGCAAACTCTGTTCGTCAGTACCAGCTGGTCAGAAAGGCCCCAGTACTAATATGAAAGAGAAGAGCCTTGATCTCTGCACAGGTTTAAATCTATGGAAAATGGGAGTTTTTTTTATGCATAAATTCATAATTGGGATTACAAGCTTGCTAGAACTTTTGCAACTACCCTGCTTCTGCATCCAGATGAACTCTGTTTGCCATCTGTGTCCTCGGGTAAGCTGCTCAACCTCCCTATTCCCCAGTTTCCTTATCTGTCAGATGTGAATAATGATACCCACCTCACGAGACTGTGGTGGATGAGTTAACACAGGTAAGGGACTTGGAACTATGTCTGGAATTTCATAACCACTCAAATATTAGCTAGTGCTGCTGCTGGTGTTGAGTGCTCCACTGTGTACTGAGGAAGACAGTTGGCCTGTTTTGGACCCAGCCCTCTGAGCACCTCTGCTCTGGAAGCTACAATTGTTTCTCACCCCCAGGACTATTTCCATGTCCCTAGCTACGGGCCAGACACCCCTCAGAGGGGAGCTCAGGGAACCTTAGCTGTAAGACTGACTTGATCAGGATTAATTTGTCTTCCAGTTAGACCAAGAAGATGACTGCATGGGATGCTTGACATTCTGGCCCCTGAGAAGGAGCTCTTCCATCACTTTCTTTCAAGAGCAAGTCTACAAGTCTAATGATGCAGCAGTCTTTTCCCCACTGTTGCCAGTAAGTGTGCAAGATCGCCTGTGACACAAGTCCTAGTGTTTCTTCTTAAGTGACTACTTATACATTTTTTTCATAAGGCTATAGGGGTGGACTGAGACAGGAAATGGAGCAAAGAAGAGATGGAAAGAGGAGAAATGGAGAGAGGAATGGGAGCCTTCATAGGCACAGCCACTTATTCCAACACCTCACTCATCCTGACCTGAGTTCAATCTTTTAGTGTGTATCGTCTTTTGAGGATGGATTCCTCCTACTGTGCGAACACAATGATCTGACTAGATAACACCTCATGATAAGCACTACAAATTATGTGATCACTTGATGTCCCATGGTTAAGCACTAAATTTCTAGTAAGATCCACTGTCAAAGTAGATTCCATTTCTCAAAAGATCATTTATTGCAGAGGGAAGTATAGTTTTTCTCTAAAATCCTAGGAATCTGTGCTCCAATTCTCTTCTTTAGGCTCCTCGGTGGCACCATAAACCATCGATGTTTGGCAGCGATCACTTCAGGCTACGTCAGATCTTCCCTATCATCAATCTCAAGGGGTGAGCAGATTCTGAGGGAATCTGGAATTGTTTCAGGGCCTTCTCTTGCCCTAGGTCTCACTAAAAGCTGACAGCAACAGGGTGAGAGCAGTACACTTACATGAGGAATATGTTGCCTCCAAAATCCAAAGAAATCCATCAAGCACTCAATTTCTCTTTTTAGCAATTAAGGGGTGCAACTCACCACAACTTGCTTTAATTTTAGAGATGCCTTGACACAAGTTGGACAGTATTACTTATCCAACTTGTAGAGATTTTGTGCGGAGACAATGAGCTATTTGGCTCAACATAGGGCACCTAGGTGGTTAATAAATATTAGTTATGGTGATGCTGACAATTATGTTTATTATTGTTACTATATTTGAAACTTAAGCACGACTCCACAGAATTTTTTTGTCCTCTTGAAACATCCCTTTTCCTTTTCCTAACTACAGTGTAAGACAATCAGCAAAGTCAGAGAAAAACAACAGCAAAGCCCAACATAGAGATAACTGTATCCATATTTCTTCATAAAAAGCAGCTAACAAATTCAGGAAGGCAGTTTATATTTATGCAAATAGCTGTTATGTGTCTGACTCATTCTAAATGTAGCAAATTTGTTTCACTCAAGCCCTAGACTTTTTAATAGTTTTTATAGGATTATGACAGGAAGTGTCCTCAGTCCAAATTTACTGTGTATGAGGTGCAAAAAGGACAGGGGCAACAATAACCTCCAATTCCAGGAGGTAAACTGTAGCGAGCCATGACGTCAGGATTCTGCCAGCAGGTCCTAAACCTGAAAGGACAAGGACAGAGAGACGGGAGGCACTTTTCTTCTCAAGTTACTTGCTTGCTTTATTACAGAACCTCTCCTTTTTATACTCTCCAGCCACAAGGTTGCAAGAGGAAAAAGAGTGCCTCCCACACATTCCAGAAGGAAACCGTAGTACAATAACAACTATTATGGGTTACATTTGCTAAGTAACAGATCAGACCACCAGTTGAACTAGCCCGTTGCTATGGGCGACAGCACATCCATGCCAGCGAGGTGACTCAAAGTTCAATCATGTCTGTGCTTATGTCAAGGCCTGATCTCATGAGGCTCTCCATAATTCCCCCATTTCTCTTATGGTGACAACTCTCCATCAAGAGTTAACACGAGCCAAGGAGCTCCTGTTTTAGGTGGCAAGGATATCCTGCTCTCCTTACCCGTCATCAGCAAAGAAGACTTATGTCCCTCTTGCCTGTCTTAGGTTGGTAGAGCGGAGCCTCGACCTTACCCGTCTCTGGATGCTCCACAGAGAGGGAATTATGTATGGCAGGCTTGTGCCAAATAAATGGCCACCCAAGATGCATCATCCTCTACTGAAGCTTGTACAGCCATAGCGAGTCGTCCATGATGAAACACAAAAGATTGATACACTCTTGTCATCTTGTGATACGTATAACAATTACAAATACAAAGAATTATCAAAATTACAATGATGGCCAATACAGGAGTAAGTATTATAGAAAAATATTGTTTAGCGGTAGTACTGAAATGTTGGTTTGAGGAAAACATGAATCTGTTTACCAAAGTCCTACAGACAAGCTTAAGTCCATGGAATATTCGAGTGACCAGTCTAAAAACTTTTGAGATGTCTTATTAAATCACCAGTCCCATTAAATCCTTGTTCTGGATAATAAAGTTTCTGCTTGTGCACCAAGACACATCCTGGAGTTTTCTCTGCTGCTTCAGTGTTGGGGTCCCAATCCGGTCTCCTCAGTGGAAACCCAGCTTCAAGCTATTCAGGGATAGTGGTGGGTCTATAAATGTACCTGTAACCATAAGTAGGTGTAGCAGAAGAAAAAGGAGAATACCTGGACCAAAAGGTTATTATCATAAACAATATGCTGGAAAACCTGCATGGTCAAACAATATAAATACATTTTGTATACTAGAAAAGTAGCAATAATAATTATTATAATTATATGAATTCTTATGTCCTGTAATGTAGCTTTGTTATCAACAGGATCTTCCCTTTTTTTTTAAACAGAAAATAGTATATTTTGAAGATAACCATCAGAAACATGTTACAATAACATTTTTATAATTCAGACCTTTGATGATAACCAATTAAACATTTTTAACAACATATTTAACAAGGCATATCTTTTTATAAGGCTATGAAAATTATTTTGGTGGCTCCCATTAGTGAACAAAGATCAGAATAAATTTTCTGAGCAGCTGCTTCTTTATTTACCAACAGGAGCATATCCAAATTTAAAGATTGTATTTAATTATCTTTTAAGTTTTTTATTTGATCCTATAAAGCCAGGTTGTAGAAATCAACAATCTATTTGTATTTGACGTCATTTTGATCAAAAATATAATTGGACAAACATTTTTGAACATTTAAGACAGGCAAACATATAACACTTAAAACAGACAAACATATAAGACAGTTTTAATGAGTGCACTCAGATGGTTTTGGCCAATTGAATTATAAAATCTTTTTGTTATGACTAGTCAAAATTTTTGCAGGTCAAAATTAACAGAGATCTCTTGTAGAATTAGGGTTAAAGGAATGAAAGCTCTTCTTGACTGTAAATGTAAACCTTTTATAACAGACTTGAAACCAATAAGCAAACATAAATAAATGATTTCCACACACCTTCTCTATATACTTAGGCCTTTTGGTCTTGTATATCTTTCTTTACCTGTTTTTAACAAGATGCAAAAGTATAACTTACTTATAGCTTTTCTAATATTTTTCTGTCTCATTTACTATTAAACTTCTATAACAAACTTCAGCTTAAAGTGTCCTTTTTCTGTTTTCATACTATGATTGTTTTTTCTTCAGGATTACTCTAAGTGGGTAGAAGGGGGGATAAGAGTAGAACAAGGAGTTCAATCTGTAATTGACTGTGAACAATCAATTGAGATAACTCATTACCTCCGGACCAGCCTAAAATATCATCCATATAATGATAACACAAAACAGAGGTAGCTAAATTGGCTTGTTTTATGGGTTACCGTACAAAATATTAACACAAGGTGGGGCTATTGGCCATACCCTGGGGAAGCACTTTCCATTGATACTGCATAAAGGGTTCAGAAAAATTTATGCTAGGACCACTAAATGCAAAATATAAGGACAGGCTTACTCCATTTATTGGCATTTTCATAAGCAAGCTGCGTAACAAAAGGTAGTCCCGTCTGTGCATCAGGGAATATCTTCCCTGCTCCATCTAGTAACCTATGAACAAATTCAGAATAAGGTTCATCTGGCCCTTGCCTGATATTACTAAGACTAGTGCTAAGATCGCCCGCCAATGGAAGCTGTTTCCATGCTCGGTGCGCACAATTAGCGATTTGTTTATAAACCGGTGGTGCATAGCCAATTTGGGCTTGCATGCTTTCGAACAATCCTTCTCCCATAAGCATGTCATAATTTGCCATGGCAGCTCCGGCATTAGCATTGCGGATGGCAGCCGCCTTGCATTGCTCGGAGTAATAGGATTTCCACAGGAGGAAATCTCCCCCTGAAAGAACTGCACGGCAGACCCCAATCCAGTCACTTGGTGTTAGCCAGGATCCAGTAACGGAGTCCAGGATAGCACAAGTGAAAGGAGCTGCAGTGCCATACTGATTTACAGCAGTCTTTAACTCTTTCACCAATTTAAACTCAAGAGGGTGATGTTCTCTAATAGGTCCTTGGGGTCCCTGTACTTGAACGACCGGGAATAGTCTAAAGACTTCCTCCCCTTGTGCTGCGGCTCATTTGAGAGCCTCTTGTAAAGGAGATGCTATGCCTTGAGACCCTTCAGATGTTGTGGGGTCTTTACCATTGGGCTCATTGGTAGGCCTGGCCTCTGAAGCATGAAGAGACGCAAGTCTGCTCGAGGGGCATGAAATCTGCTGCCTCAGCTGAAGTTCCTCACTGAGCGCCTGATTAATAGTACGTAACTGAGCCAGGTTTGCCTCCCTCTGAGTGGGGGGCTAGTTTTTGTTGAAAAGCCTCAAAACTGGGATATAACTTTTGAAAAGCCTCAAAACTGGGATATAGCGCTGCGGGAGGTCCTCCGGAATCCGGAGGCTCCAGGGGCTCAGGTGAAGGAGGACATTCTCTAGCGTCTTTTTCTAGACCGGATTCAGGGGGCTCTGAAATCTGAGAGCGCTCCTCTGTAATTTGCTCTAACCCTTCGTGCACCTCGTCTAAGGCTTCCAAGATTTCCTTTTTTGTAGGAGTCCTGAGAGCTGTGTTTAACAAAGCCCAATAAGAAAAGGTATTTTCTGGAAAACAATCGGGCTCAGCCACAAGGGCTTTATTCAACTGTTTTCCACTCTCTCCCATACTTCAGTGTTTATTTCTGCCTCATCACACAGCCATGGACAAACTGTGTCCAGAATCTTAGCAAAGGCATCTAATTGTGCCCTTTTAACTTTTACTCCTTGTACCTTCAATAGGCTCTGAATAGAATTTGCTACATAATCTCTGGATTCTGATTGTCCCATAATTAACAATTTCTAACTTATAAAATCTTTCTAACTTATAAAATCTTCCCACGGACTTGACACTCTCTACCTTCTTTCACTTTTTCTTACCTTCTTTCACTTTTTTCTTACCTTCTTTCACTTTTTCTTACCTTCTTTCACTTTTTTCTTACTTTCTTTCACTTTTTCTTCGCAAAGTGAACGGTAGACTTACTGCGAGGATCAGGCGCAGCGGTCAGTCCTCCAGAGCAACGTCGCTGCCTTCGACCTGGGTCCAAGATTGCATATCCTCATCAACTTTCAGGTCCCTGTTCAGGCACCACTTGTCACGAGCCGCGACATCAGGATCCTGCCAGCAGGTCCTAAACCTGAAGGGATGAGGACAGAGAGACGGGAGGCACTTTTCTTCTCAAGTTACTTGCTTGCTTTATTACAGAACCTCTCCTTTTTATACTCTCCAGCCACAAGGCTGCAAGAGGAAAAAGAGTGCCACCCACACATTCCAGAAGGAAACCATAGTACAATAACAACTATTATGGGTTACATTTGCTAAGTAACAGATCAGACCACCAGTTGAACTAGCCCCTTGCTATGGGCAACGACACGTCCGTGCCAGCGAGGTGACTCAAAATTCAATCATGTCTGTGCTTATGTCAAGGCCTGATCTCATGAGGCTCTCCATAGTAAACAGGCCTTTAGATCCCAAAATAATAAACTCTGACTAGTCCTAAAAAGAATAGAAATGCCTTTTAGAATTTTCTAAGGGTAAAATGCTCTCTAATAAAAAAATATTGTATCTACTCTCAGAAGGGCAATGAATGCCTTGAACTCAGAAGGTAAAGATAGTGCTGAAAAGATCTCTAATGAGAATAAGGAAAGGAAAGACAAGCTTTAGGTAAAAAAGGGAGGTAATCATCTGCTCCTGGGTAGTGACGCACTTCAGTTTCTCCCTGACACTGTTTCCAAGGTGCATTCATATCCCAGGAAGTCCTCAGGGTCAATCACCACTGGGAAGGGCATCTTGCACACAGCAGAGTGGTAAAGTGCTATTTCTGTTCTTTTCTGTCTTTGCCAATGATCTTACATTAAAGTCAGTAAACAAAAAAGGAAAGTCTTGAAAGGATGAAAAAATCCTCTGTGCAGTAATGCTCAAATTTCATAATAATAGCAGTGATAAGTACAATTGCCTCCATCACCATAACTAATACCAAGCACTCAAATGCCCTGTGTTGAGCACCCACCCAGAGGTACTTCTTTCCAAGGAAACTTCCCTGGCACCTGAGCACATAATTGTCATCCACAGATTATTTCAGAGCACAGACCACCAACTTACCCGTGAAACTGCTGTGGCACACACCCTTGGATACTCACAAGAACTAGGGATCACTAAGACCCAGTGGGTGGGGAAAGAGCAGAATGCATGCCCGCTGGAAGAAGGCTGAATAATTTAGTAAGTGATGAGTTTGAGACAGATGTTCATGACTTTTTTGTTGTCGTCTTATTTTTTCTACATGCCAGGCACTATTTTAAAAATATTAACTTATTTAAATAATGATGAAGAAGTTGAAAGTTCTGCTTAAAGTGAAAACCAATAAGCTTTAGAGCATATGAGTGAGTTTTTTTTTTTTTTTTTTTTTTTTTTTTTTTTTTAAATAGGGTATGGACAGAATAGAAACTATGGGGAACCACAGGGAATATAGGTAAGGGAAAATAAGTACTCCATTGAAAGACATCAAGTTAGGATTTGGATGATAACAAAACTGTAAAGTATATATAATTCTCTATAAAGCCTTTCTCCAGTCATTAGGCGAGAAACTGCATGAGGACAGGGATCAAATTAAACTTCATTCAACACTATACAACCAGTGAACTACAGATCAGCTTTACAGCTCAGTACGTGAGACACAGGAAATACACTAAATGGGTAATTGCTGAAAGAATGAATTCTCAGACTTGAGTTGCATGGTCTCAGTCTCCTGGAGCAGCACATCATGCTCTGTCTTCTGTTGCTGGTTCTAGGTGAGTAGACCTGTAACAACGGAGCAGGGCTTGGATTGGGTGGCCCATTTGTTCTTCCAGCAGTAGTCTCAGGTGCTCACAAAAGCTTTTCTCTGTCTCACTGCTCTGAGGAAGAGCTGGTGAAAAGTTTTTCCAACATTGTGGGTTGTCTTTTCACACTATTGGTTGCTTCTCTTGCTATGCAGAAGCTTTTTAATAAGAAGATATTCCATTTGTTGATTGTTTGTACTAGTTCATGGGCAACTAAGGTTTTGTTCATGAAATCTTTTCCTACACCAATGTCTTCAAGAGTTCTACCTAACCTCTTTTCCAGCTGGTTTCGTGTTTCTGTTTTAATATTTAGATCTTTAATCCATTTCAATTTTAGTTTAATGCATGTTGAGAGATGTAAGTCTAGTTTTAACCTTTGGCAAGTTGAAATTCATTTTTTCCAGTACCATTTAGTAAAGAAGCTACCTTTCCTCCAGTGAGGGTGTTTGGCTCCTTTGTTGAAGATGATGTGGCTGAGCATGTCTGCAGTTGTTTCTGCATCTTCTAACCTGTTCCACGGATCCTCAGGTCTGTTCTTTGCCAGTACCATGATGTTTTTATCACAATAGCTTTGTAGTATAGTTTCAAGTTGGAGATTGTGATACTCCCTACTTTGTCTTTATTGCCTAGAATTGCTCTTGCTATTCTAGGTCTCCTCTTGTTCCAAATGAATTTTGGATTGTTTTCTCAAGGTCTGTAAAGTATGCTGCTGGGGTTTCAATTGGGATTGCATTGAATCTATATGGCAGTTTTGGAAGGATGGCTGTTTTCATTACATTGATTCTTCCTACTTAGGTGCAAGGGATGCCTTTCCATTTTCCGATATCCTCTTCAGTCTCTTTTTTCAGAGTGTTGTAGTTTTCAGAGTAGAGGTCTTTGATTCCTTTTGTTAGGTTGATTCCTAGGTATTTCAATGTTTTGGGTGCTATTGTCAAAGGGATTGTTTGTACCTCTTCTCTCTCAGTGAGTCTGGTTTTTGCATACAGGAAAGCTATTGATTTTTGTGTATTGACCTGGTAGCCAGCTATTTTGCTGAATTTCATTATAAAGTCTAGAAGACTTTTGGTGGAGTTCTTGGGGTCTTCTAAGTAGAATATCATGTCATATGCAAATAATAACAATTTGATTTCTTCTTTTCCTATCTTTATCCCTTTTATTTCTTTCACTTGTCTAATTGCTGTGGCTGATGTTTCCAAAACTACATTGAAGAGGAGTGGTGATAGTGGATATCCTTGTATTGTTCCTGCTTTTAGTGTGAAGTATTTCACTTTTTGGCCATTTAGTATGATATTGTCTGTTGGGTTTGTACAAGTGGCTGTTATCAGGTTGAGGCAGAGATCACATATTCCAATTTTTTGGATGATTTTTGTCATGATTCTGTGTTGGATTTTCTCAGATGCTTTTTCTGCATCTATTGAGATAATTATATGATTTATGTCCTTGGATTTATTAATATGGTATATTACATTTATTGATTTGCATATGTTGAACCATTCCTGCATTTCTGGGATGAATCCCACTTGGTCAGAGTGTATGATCTTAATGATCTCCTGCATTCTAGTTGCGAGTGTCTTATTAAAGATTTTTCCATCTATGTTCATTAGTGTGATTGGCCTATAGTTCTCTTTTTTGGTTATGTTTTTCTCTGCTCTGGGGATCAAGGTGATGCTTGCTTTCAGGAATTAATTTGGGAATACTGCTCCCTTTTCAAATTCATTGAGTTAAACAGGAGTGGCAATAGTTCCTCTTAAATGTCTTGTAGAATTCAGAAGTAAAGCATGAGGACCTGGACTTTTCTTAGTTGGTAAGTTTTTTTAAATTAATTTTTCAATTTAATTGATTGACATTGGGTTGTTCAGAATTTTTAGGTCATCTTCATTCAACTTTGGTAATACATACAAATCCAGGAATCTGTTCATTTCCTCTGTATTTTCCATCTTATTGGCATGTAAGTTCTTGAAGTAGGTATTGATGATCCTCTAGATTTCTGCTGGGTTTGTTGTAATTTCACTCTTTTCATTCTTAATTGCATGGATTTGGGCCTTTTTCTTTTTCTTTTTTGATAAGTTTGGTTACGGGTTTATCAATTTTGTTTATCCTTTTGAAGAACCAACTCTTGGCTTCATTGATTTTTTTGTATTGTTCTCTTAATCCCCTTTGCATTAATTTCTGCCCTGATCTTTATAATTTCCTTCCTTGTATGAGCTTTGGGATTGACCTGCTCTTCTTTTTCTAGAAGCCTGAGGTTCACATGGGTTGTTTAACTGGGCTCATTCTCTTTTCCTAATATGAGTACTCACTGCTATGAATTTCCCTCATAAGACTGCTTTCTTTGTGTCCCATAGATTCTGATATATGGTATTGTCATTGTCATTTAATTGTAGGAACTGTCTGATTTTTTTCTTTAATTTCCTCTGTGACTCTTTGGTTATTCAGAAATGTGTTGTTCAATTTCCATGTGTTTATGAAATTCTTGTGGTTTCTTTTGCTATTGATCTCCAATTTCATTGCACTATGGTCTGGTAGTATACAGGTGATAAATTCCTTTGCCCCTACTTAGACATATTCTGTGAGTATGTGGTCTATTTTGGAGAACAATCTATGTGCAGTTGAAAAGAATGTGCATTCTGATTTTGTGGGGTGGAACACTCTGTAAACATCTGTTCAGTTCATTTTTTCAAGAGTTTGATTGAGTTCTACTATTTCAGTGTTTATTTTTTGTCAAATTGATCTATCTATTTGTTGCAGTGGAGTATTAAGTTCTCCCACTACTGTTGTATTAGTGCTTATATGATTTTTCATGTCTGTTAGTATTTGTTTTGTATAGTTGGGAGTACTATTGTTTGATGCATATATATTAATGATTTTCATCTCTTCCTCTTGGATTGTTCCCTTTACAAGGATGTAGTGTCCTTTTTTGTCTTTCTTAATCAGTGTTGATTTGCAATCCACTTGATCTGCAAAAAAAGATAGCTACTCCTGCTTTTTTGTGGTTCCTGTTCCATGGAGTATTGTTTTCCACCCTTTAACTTTCAGTCTGTGAGTTTCTTTTTGAATTAATTGTGTTTCTTGTATGCAGCATATTGTTGGATCTTTCTTCTTGACCCATTCTGCCAGTCTATTTCCTTTGATTGGTGAATTGAGACCAGTAGCATTGATGATTATAACTGATATGTATTGACTTATCCTTATCATTATTTTTTCTTTTTGTTGGATTCTCCCCCTTTGCATTTAATTTTTTGTCATGCCTAATGGATTCATTCTCCTGGGCTTCCTGGGAAGATCCTCATGTCTTTTCCTAGGATATTGTTCAAAATTTTTTGGAGTGCTGGTTTGGTACTACTGAAGTTCCGAAGGTGCTTTTTGTCATGGAAGTATTTTATTTCTCCATCAATTTTGAATGATACTTTTGCAGGGTACATCAATCTGGTTGGAGGTTGTTTTCCTTTAGGGTTTGAAATACATCATTCCAAGCTCTTCTTGCCTTGAGGGTTTGTATTGAGAAGTCTGCTGTGATTCTGATGGGCTTTCCTTTTTATTTGATGTTTCTTTTCTCTAACTGATTGTAGAATTGTATTCTTCTGTTGAGTTTCTGGAATTTTAACTAATATATGCCTACGTGTAGTTTTTTTTTATCATGACTACTTGGAGTCCTATAAGCCTCACTTATCTGTATGTCAAGTTTTTCCCCTGCTTGGGAAGTTTTCTGCCATTACTTCAGTGAACAGTTTTTTTTTTTTTTATATCATCTGCACTCTCTCTTGTTTTTTCACTGACTTCAATCAACCTTATATTATTCTTCTTTGAATCATCTAGAAGCTGGATTGATCTCTCATGGTCCCTTACAATTTTTAAGAGATTTTTCTTTTCCTGGTTATTGATGCAATCATATCTTCTATATCTGAACTATCCTGACATTGGCTCATTCCACTGCATAAACTTTCAGTGGAGTTTTTAATCTCCTAGAAATCTGTTTGCACCTATTTAATGGATTCCATTTGTTTCCTACATTGGATTCCATCATGTTTCTCAGCTCCTTTATTTTTTTTTATCTGTATCTACTCTAGAATTATTAATCATGTCTTATACTATGGGCACAAGCTCTGCTGTCATCTGAGAAATTATTTGTGACTTCATTTTTTCCAGATCCTCTTTTGTTGCCAGTTCAGGGAGTCCAGGTGGTTGAATAACAGATTGTTCCATCTCATTACCCTTTGGGGTTGCCTTAAGTGATCTAGAAGTCTAGTTTGGGGACTTGATTCTCTGTCTTCTCATTTCAATGGATGCAGCCTGTTATGCCTTTATTGAGACTACTTTTTGCTCACCCAGTGATCTTCAATTCTCACCAAGCCACCAAGACAGATTTCTCTGCTGCTCACAAGTCCATTAATTCCTGGGTTCAAACCACCCATGCTATGGGGCGGGTCTCTGACTGAGGCTGATGCAACTATGCAGCTCTTTCCTGGGTTTGCCTTGGCTGGTCAGGTTTGTCCTAGCCTCTGGAGTCAGTGCAGATCCCTGGAAACTGCCTGCAGCCATGCTGCTCTGGACCACACCCCTTCTCCCTATGATCTTTGCACACTCCCTGGCCGGGATTTGCCTGCAGTCACTCTGGTCTGGACCACACTGCTCCTTCCTGGGAAAAAAAAAAATAATTATTAATTCTTTATTTAATTCCACCACATTTATTTAGCACTTGGCTGTTTTCAGTTGTTTCTATGAGTCATGTAGCCTCTGATATTGATGAATATGTTATCCAAAACAGTAAAATCTTTAAATGTTATCAATTACCAGTTTTAGATTACAATGAAGAAATTCCACCAAAAACAGCAATAAAAATGAAAAAAGGAATGATTTAGTTTTTTATCTATAAAAGGAAATATAAAGCTGAAAAATGAAATGGTGATTGAGGATGTATCATTGGATTGATAGTATTCTGCACTAGAATAAAAATGTTATAAACATTTCAATTTTCTCAGAGTTGATTTGTAGATTCTGTACAATTTCAATCAAATCACCTGCAGCATTTTCTTTGCAAAGTAATAAAATGTTCAAAAGTTTATATGACAGTATATATTAGCGAGAATACAAAAGGATGTATATTTTTAAACAAGCAATATAGAGAAATCTAATTCATATATTTAAAAAATTCATTTTACATAAACACTACCAATAAAAATAATATAAACCTGGTAATATGTCTAATTATATACTGCTTGATATATAATAAATAGACACATCCTTTGTGTCATGTCTCATATTAGTGTATGGGACCAATAAAAAAGAACTCCTGTGGAGCAATGTGTCCTGATGATGAACTGGTGGAGAGTCTGTCAGCTGTCACCAGCTCCCGAGTAAAGAATGAGTTTAACCTACATGGGAAAAAGGATAATTGAGAAATAAGCACAAAATACCATCCACTGTGGAGATGAAATCAAGGTACAATATCATCAAGCAGGGCAAAATTAAGGAGCACGTTTAGTGTCCCATGTCTAATTCCCACTTTCTTTCTCTGAGGGAAGTACAGTGATTCTGAGATTCCTTGGCAAAGAACAAGACAAGTCAAATGAACCAAATGATTCAATAAGGGAGAAGTGGGGAGAATTTTCAAGGTAAATGAGAAAGATTAAATAACTTTATTAGAAATAATAATCTTTGACTACAATGATCAATAACAAGGGTTACACCAGTCCAAGGTTGCACAGGCAGGTGCTGGAAAGATGTCCTTGCATAAGTAATTTCTGTGTAAGTTTGCAAAAGCATTTATGCAAAGCTGTGATTCTGGTACAGCCTCCTCTGACCACATCCTACATGCTTGAGCTCTTCTCCTTCCTAAACTTTGTTTATTTTGCTAAGATTGGACACCTCCATTTTGATTCTGATGACTTTCTCACCATCATGAGTCCAGTGTAAAAAAATATTTTGAACACAGTAATGTAGTGTAAATAGTTCCTAACAGGAATAAGAAAACCAATCTTGAAAAGCAAACAACTGAGATCACACTGTGCATTAATGTCATACTTTTATGTTTATCTGTTCAAACTACAGTGATGTAGGGATTCTACAGTATACCACATTAACATAGCTTAATTGCATAAAAAAAGACCTCGGAGCCATTAAAGTCCTAGCTAAAGGATTCCCTTTCCCATTCTGCACCCTCTACTTCCCATCCTTGAAAAAACAAATTAATTTTTAACAGTTTCTAGATTAACTTTCAACTTGACATCAGTTTAAAAGAAAAACCAATCATTTTACTTTCTTAGGCAGTATGAGCATGACTTTTTAAAAAATTTTATAAATTTTATAAACATCCATTGAACTCAGCCCTGGAAACTTCAAATGATTATGAAATAGGGCTTTATACCAAAGCATGTGAAATCATTGAAACAAATATGAATCAGTCTTTACAGGATGTTCAGTGAAATCATTTCTGAAAATAGAAACCTTTATCTCTCCTTCTTTACATCACATTTTACTAAGTCCCTGGCCCCTCAAATACCACAACCTATTTCTTCTGTCCACTTCTTATCATGTACCAACATTGTTTTTGTCACTCTACATTGCAGGAAAAAGGTAAATTCTTAATATTTTCTTTAAGAATTTACCTTTTTCCTGCAATGTAGAGTGACAAAAACAAAGGAGTAAAAAAGGAGTAAAATATTCTAAAAAAAAAAAAGAAAAAATAATAATGGTTGAAATAGTTTCTGATTGCCATAGAAATAATACAAATGTCAGAGACAAATGGAAAGTAGAAAAAATAAATGAAGAAAAAAACTGAAATCTGATAAAGTGCCTCCAATAAAGAAAGCTTCAAAGGACAATCAATTACTGAAAAAGAAAAGAGAAGCAAAAGATATGTAGTGGTACTAAAGTTAGTGAACTCAAATCTTTCTATAATTCTTTGCACAAACAAAATTGGATGAGAACCAAATCAAATTTCCACTTAAGGTCAACATTGAACCTAACCTCTAAATTGATTCAGTTCTCATCCGATTTGGTTTGTGATCAGAATCATGGGAAGAATTAAATTCATGAACCTAGGCAGCTCTGTAGTTGGGACAAGAGCATCTACACTCCACCCAGCAGAATGCGCTTCTGTGCTTTGTACTTAGCAATCCTGAATACACTCAGTAGTAAGATATAAACCAGTAAAACACAAAAACAAAGCAAAAGTTTGAAAAGATCTGGCTGGCACAATGGTAAAGATACTTTACAGACTTAAAGGTAACATGAAGTACATTTAGGAATAAACTCTTCCCCTCTGTTTTGGAAGGAGACACTGTATGGTAAAACAAAAAGAAAAAAGAACTTGGACTGTCACTGCCAACTACTGCTTGCTAGTCATCTGGTCTTAGAAGCTCATTATCTGTCTGTGAACTTGAGTTATCTATAAAATCAGAATAATAGCTACTCTTTCATAGGATTGATGAAAGATTACATGCATGAGAACATCTAAGAAATGCCTGTTGTAAAGATGGCATGTAATGAGTGGTAAGTGTAATATTCAGATCATGTTATTATGTGAAATACTGTCCAATATAGACTTTCTAGAAATAACTTAGGTGATCTCTCTACTGACTTTTACCATGTTCCTGCCCCCATCTCTTTCCACACTGAATTGCCAAAT
Source organism: Fukomys damarensis (assembly GCF_012274545.1). NCBI lineage: Eukaryota > Metazoa > Chordata > Mammalia > Rodentia > Bathyergidae > Fukomys > Fukomys damarensis. The sequence goes on from NW_022900931.1 coordinate 50,315,004, forward strand.
ACAAACACATATTTTATACATCCTAACCATAGGAATACACTCTGAGGAAAGTCTGAGTCTCTTCTTTCAATATGCAAAGAATATTCTAGTTAGGGTTCTTGGTTCTAACAAGAGAAATAAACTAGCTCTGTTTTCCAAAAAAGAGCATGCTTTACTGGATAGATATTCAAGGCTCAGAAGATTGGAGGACTAGGCCTAGAAAATAGATGAAAACAAAAGGAAGTTGCCAGCTCCAGCAGCAGTAAGTACTACAGATATCATGGTACAGAAATATCATTATCTACTTAGTGCAGATTCATACAAAGCAATGGTTCTACACCCTGTGCAGCAGCGGTAAACCTATGGCACCTGGGCTGCAGCTGGCCATTTGTTAGCATTGAAAGCTCTGAAAGCTTTGCCATCACTGCCCTAAATGCTTCAGCACACTGCCCTAGTGCTACCAGCTCAAACGACAAAGTTCTGGGGCAGCGATCTTAACTAGTGATCCAAGGACCCATGCCAAGGCTTTGACACCGTATGGGTGGGGTATGCATGAAAATGTGGGGTTTTAATGAACTTTATTGCTTGGACTTTTAAAATGAGAGGGTGAATGAATCTCCAAAAAGACCTTATACCAGGTAAGTCTACCTATAGATAAACTGATGATGAGAAGATTGCTTTATCCTCAAGACATCAGTAATAAAATTAATAATAGATATGTTAGCTTTTTATGGCTGGGATAAAATACCTGGCATATGCAACTCGGCAGAGGAAAAGGTTTATTTTGGCTCATGGTTTCATTTCGTGGTTGGCTGCATCCAAGGCAAAAGCATCATGGTGAAAGAGCATTACAGAGGACAGTCACTCAACTGGCAGCTAGGCAGCAGAGTACAAGGGATGAACCAGAGAGAAAGAGGTCAATGATAAGATTTAGTCCCCATGATTGTATGCCATGGCTCACTCCCTTCAACTAGGTTTCATTTCCTGAGTTAATTACCTCTCGTGAATGTCATTAGATTATCATCTCATCAATCGATTGATACACTGAAGTTTGAGACCTTGTGATCTAATCACCATCTGACAGTACCACTTCCAAACACATGATACCCTGGGGGGACATTTTAGATCTAAATCATAACAACAAGAATCTATTAATGACAATAACCCAGGCATCTCAGAGTCTGCCTAAATGAGCCTGTGTCCCTACTTCCTTTCTTAAACTTCAGAGAAAGCACAAATTCATCATCTTAGCTTCATGAGAACCTCAATTACCACAATTCTAACAATACTTTTGGAGCACTGAGATCCTTCCAAATCACTACTTCAATTTATATCCTGGTGTCTTTCACTGTACATCTTAAGGAGAGTGCTAAACTATGGCAAGTCCCAGTTCCACAGATATCTAAAATTATTTGTATGTAGTGTTCTTCAATACCCCATATTTTACCCCCTATGCCTATACATGCTCACATACTCCTGGCCATTTTCATGCTTTTAAAATTTTAAACATTGAGAGAAACTGAGTTTCATAAGTCCTAGTTTCTATATGCTCCATTGATAAATTTATTAAATGAACAATTAACATTTATTTTTGATTCTCTACTTTCTATTCTGGAATGGGAAATTTTTTATCATATGTATTTTATGATCCTTATTTTTAGAAAAGTGCTACTATGACTTCTCCCAATACAAAATCAATTTATTCTTACTTCTTTCTTACTTTATGACGTCATTACTTACAACAAACTGAGAATAACACCAGTCTAACTCTCATGATCAATGACTGATGATGGAAACTTTTAGTTTATTGTGGTGTGGTGAAGGTAGAAATGCTGATTGCCAAGTTCCAGGCCAGGAGAAGAGCTAAGGAAATTCTCTAATCATCTGAACCTAAAATATGTCTTCTTGATCTTGAAAGAATACTATATTCAGAATCTACTGGATGGCTTGAAAGGGAGAGAAGAGAGTCCTTGGGGGTCCAACCCTGCTTCTTACAAAGAACTATTTCTTGGATGATTGGTTTCAGTGTTGTTCTTTTCTTTGCTACGTCTCTTTTCTCTTAGTCCTTCTTCTTCTTCCCCTTCTCCTACTTTTCTCCTCTTCCTTCTTCTTCTTGACCTATCCCATGATATGGAGATGAAGCAAGATGGGTTACCTCAAAATGGGTTCAAATTTTAGGGTTCCATAATAAGGAGATTCTCTGTTGAGGAATTAACTCATGGTGCTGAATTGAGGAAGATATGGGAGAGGGACCTTCTTTTTTCTTCTTTTCCATAAGTTTTTTGGTACATTTAAACCAAACAATAAAGTTACATTTATCATTGGGATCTTATGCCTTTACATGATATATCTTTGTTCTTGTTTTTTCCCCATGTCCCTGCCCTCCCTTCACCCCCTTCACCCTTCCCTATTTACAAAGACTTTGTTTCCTTTTTTCACATTTTTCTTTTTCCTTACTTCCTTTCCCCTTCCCTTCCCACTTTTCCCTTTTCTTCCTATTTCACACTCTCAATTATGCTATTTGAACCTTATTTACACTTTTAGGTTTTCACACCAGAGAAACTATTTGGTATTTACTCAAGTGTATCCTATTTATTTAACAAGAGCATGGCCTCAATGTGCATCCATTTAGCTATAAATGTTTCTTATTCTTTATGGCTGAGTAGTATTTCATTTTATAGAAAAACCACATCTTCTTTATCCAGTCTCCAGCTGATGGGCATTTGGGCTGTTTCCAAGTTTTAGCTATTACAAACTGTGCCACTATAAACATGGATGCACATATATCACTGTGGTATGATTCTTTTAATTCTTTTGGAAAGATACCCAGCAGAGGGATGGCTAGGTCAAATGGAGCCTCTAGTTCTAATTCTTTGTGGTATCTCCATATTGATTTCCACAGTGGTTTCACCAGTCTGCACTCCTACCAACAATGGAGATTTCCTTTCCCCCAAAGACCCACCAGCATTTGTTATTGGTTGATTTCTCGATAGCAGCCATTCTTACTGGGGTAAGGTGGAATATTGGTGTTGTTTTCATCTGCATCTCTCAAATGACCAGTGATGCAGAACACTTTTTTTCATATATTTCTTTGAAGCTTTTACTTCTTTGTCTGAGAAATGTCTGTTCATTTCAAATGTCCATTTTTGAATCTGGTCTTTGTATTTTGGGGGTCGGATTTTTTTTTAGCTCTTTATATATTCTAGATATTACTGCTTTGTCTGAGGAGTAGCTAGTAAAATTTTTTTTGCCACATTGTAGTTTGTCTCTTAGTTCTATTGGTGATTTATCTTGCACTGCAAAAACTTTTTAATACAATTGAGATTCCAGTTTATTCTTTGTGCAAGTTCTTGTACTGCTGAGGATTTGTTCATAAAGTCTTCTCCTATGCCAGTGTCTTCAAGAGTTCTACCTAATTTACTTTCCAGTATGTTTAGTGTTTCTGTTTTGATATTTAGGTCTTTAATCCACTTGGATTTTAGTTTAATGCATGGTGCAAGATAGGGATCCAGTTTTTTTAAATTTTTTTTCTTTTATTGAGTTTATTGGTATGTTTTAGGTATACAGTGCAGTTGCATTCATTATTGGGATCTTGTACCTTTACATGACAGGTGGTCTTGGTTCTCATTTTTTCCCCTTGTCCCTGCTCTCCTTTTACCCCCTCCTCCCCTCCCCATTTACAAACACTTTATTTCCATTTTTTTCATTTTCTCATATTTTTCCCCTTATTACCTTTCCTCTACCCTTCCCACTAGGGATCCAGTTTTAATCTTTGGCAAGTTGAAAGCCATTTTTTCCCAACACCATCTATTAAAGAAGCTATCTTTTCTCCAGTGAGGATGGTTGGCTCTTTTGAGTATGTCTGGTGTTTCTGAATCTTCTAATCTATTCCATTGATCCTCGGGTCTGTTTCTTTGCCAGCACCATGCTGTTTTTATCACAGTGGCTTTTTAGTACAGTTTCAAGTTGGAAATTGTGATACCCCCTGCCATGTCTCTGTTGCCTACAATGGCTTTTGTTATTCTAGGCCTCTTCTGTTTCCAAATGAAATTTTGTATTGTTTTCTCAAGTTCTGTGAAATACACTGCTGGGATTTTAATAGGGATTGCAGTGAATCTGTATAGAAGTTTTGGAAGTATGTCCATTTTCAGTATGTTGATTCTTCCTACCCAGGATCAATGGATGTCTTGCAGTCTTCTTATATTTTCTTTTATCACCTTCTTCAGAGTGCTGTAATTTTCAGTATAGAGGATTTTTGTCTCCTTCATTAGATTTATTCCTAGAAATTTCATTTTTGTGGATGTTATTGTGAAAGGAATTGTTTCTCTAATTTCTCTCGCAGTGAATCTGTTATTTGTATACAAAGAGGCTATTGATATTTGAGTGTTGACTTTGTATTCCACTACTCTACTGAATCTGTCAATTAAGTCTAGCAGTATTTTGGCAGAGTTTTTTTTTTAATCTTCTATGTAGAGTATCATATCATCAGCAAGTAGTGACAGTTTAATTTCTTCCTTTTCTATCTTTATTCCTCTTATTTCTTGCTCTTGTCTAATTGCTGTGGCTAATGATTCTAGAACTATATTGAACAGTAATGGTGACAGTGGACATCCTTGTCTTGTTCCTGATTTTAGCATGAAGGCTTTTCATTTTTGACTATTTAGAATAATATTGGCTGTTGGTTTTTCATGGATAGCTTTTATCAGATTGAGATAAAGACCATCTATTCCAATTTTCTGTAAGTTTTTATCATAAATGTGTGTTGAATTTTGTTGAATGCTTTTTCTGCACTTATTGAGATGATCATTTGATTTTTGTCCTTAATTCTGTTAATATAGTGCATTGCATTTATTGATTTACATATGTTGAACCATCCTTGCATCCCTGGGATAAATCTGACTTGGTCAGAGTGTATGATCTTCTTGTTGATCTTCTGTATTCTGTTTGCCAGTATCTTATTGAGGATTTTTGCACCTATGTTCATTAGGGAGACTGCGCTGTAGTTCTCTTTTTTGATTGGGTCTTTTCCTTGTTTTGGAATTAAAGTAATATTTGCTTCCAGGAATGAATTTGGTAATATTGCTTCCCTTTCAATTTCTTTGAAGAGTTTAAAGAGTAGCAGCAATAGTTCTTCTCAAAATGTCTTGTATAATTCAGCAGTGAATCCATCAGGATCTGGGCTTCCCTTTGTTGGTAATGTTTTAATTAATTTTCAATTTCGCTAAATGTAATTGGAGTGTTTAGACTTTTTATATCTTCTTTGTTCAACTTTGGAAGTTCATATGTGTCTAGAAATCTGTCCATTTCTTCTGTATTTTCCATTTTATTAGAGTATAGATTTTAGAAGTAGGTATTAGTTATCCTCTGGATTTCTGGTACATCTGTTGTGACTTCACCTTTTTCATTCCTAATTGTATGAATTTGAGCCTTTTCTTTCCTTTTTTAATAAGGTTGGCTAAGGGTTTATCAATTTTATTTATTCTTTCAAAAACTAAATATTTGATTCATTGATTTTTTTTGTATCCTTCTCTTAGTCTCCATTGCATTAATTTCTGCTCTGATCTTTATAATTTCCTCCCTTGTATGAGCTTTCAGTTTGTCTTGCTCTTCTTTTTCTAGGAGCTTAAGGTTAAGCATTAGGTTGTTTATTTGAGCTTGCTCTGTTTTCCTAGTATGGACATTTACTGCTATAAATGTCCCTCATTAATTCTGAGAACAGTTTTTTTTAATGTCATTTTACTTTCTCCTGCTACTTCATGGATTCCTATCAGTCTTATATTATTCTACTTTGCATCATCTAAGAATTGTTGGAATGATTTCTGATGATCCCTTACTAAGAAATCTCTGTTTTTGTGGTCACTGACAGCAATTCTATCTTCTAAATCTGAAATTCTATCTTCACATTCATTCATTCTGCTGATTTATATAGAGTTTTTAATCTCCTGGATTTCTGTTTGAATCTATTTCATGGATTTGATTTCTTTCCTAAGCTGGGCATTCATGGTTTTCATCATGGTCCTGCGCTCATCTATTTTTTTTATCTATTTCTGTTCTAGAGTCTCTAATCATGTCTTTCATTCTTCTCACCATCTCTGTGGTTATCTGGGAAATTATTTCTGTTTTGAATTTTTCTAGAACCTCATTTATCTGTTATTTTATTTCCTGTGCTATTGGTTCAGAGTGTCCAGATGGTTGATTGTCAGACTTTTCCACCTCATTTCCCCCAGAAATGGTGGGGTGAAAGTCTGCATTTTTGTCTTGTTTAAATGCCTTCTCATTTGTATTTTTGTCATTGGTATTGTCCTTGGTTTAATTCCTGGGTTAATACTTCAATCTTCTAGATATAGCTGGTCTTTAGGTTTTGAGTCTCTAATGTGTCTGAGACAAATTCATTTTCATTATACCAGAGAGGACAACTGATTAGATCAATCTCAACACTTTGGTCCAAGTGATACAATCAACAACACAATACCATCAAACACAGCTTAGAAAATAACAATTTGTGGTAGTTATTAATCTATCACCTATAACTGTGTGAATTAAATCAAAATATGTTTGTAGTGAGTAAACTCTTCAATATAGCAACTCTACCCCTCAGGATGGGGATTTAGAAGGAGTTGAGGAGGGAGGGATGGATAGGCAGGATAGAGAAAGGTTAGAAGTAAGGTCAGAAGGTACAGAAAGATCAAACAAACTCTAGGAAGCTGTTGAAGAGAACAGGAGAAGACAGAACACAATATACCCAAGAACAGAACAAACTAACAGCAGTAGGGAAGCTAGAGACTTAAATCACTTTTTTCTTCTTTTTTTGCTTGCTTTTAAAAAATGTAATCACTCTCTTTTAAAACTAATGGCAACCGAGAAAAGGAAAAAGAGAAGAAAGGGAGAAGAAAGAAAATAAATTCAAATTAGGATAGGAACAGAAACAAAAAGGGAGAGTAATGGAGATCAAGGTGGGAGAGAGGGAGTGAGAGAGAGAAAGAAAAGAAGAGAAGAAAAAGAAGATTTAAAAAAATAAAAATTGAGAAAAGAAAAAGGTAAATAAAAATATTTTAAGTGATTAAAGATAAGTGAAAAATATTACTCTGAAAATAAAAACTACAAATAGAAATAGAGGGCCTCCTTCATGGTATGCCTCTGTTGACACAATAGACAGCTTGGGCAGGAGTGTGCAGGTCCAAGCTAATTAGTCTCAGCAAGCCAGCAGCTGTCCCCTGAGGTTCAGGCTGATTTCTGGCTGCAAGGCCTGAGTTGAGATCTCTGACCTCTTGCTGGGTCAAACTCAGCAAGGTTCTCCTGCAGGTTCCAGCTGTCTTTCCCTTGAAGTTAGACCAAGTTCCGATGTGAGGTGCTGGTCCCTCTGACTTACCAACTAAGGTGGTGTGGTGTGCCTTTATCACAGATTTTCTTCACTTTTCCAGTGGGCTTCAATTTTAATTTAGAAGCCTCAGAGCCCTTCTTTCACTTGTTCGTAGGGGGGTGGTGGCCAGGCATGAACACCCTGTATTAACACCCTGTATTAACACCACCCAGCTGGGCTGCTCTGTGGCACTGGGTTAAAGGGGATTGCCTACCGGAGTGTCACACAGCAGCCAGGCTCCTCTCAACCTTCTTTTTTCCTGAGATAAAGTTTCCTTTCGAATACTTCTGTAACTGGCCTCCTGACACTTTGTTTTCTTCTTTTATTCTCTGACTTATTGTACCAGATCCTGAAGCAGAACCAAAGGTAAGCTTCTGAACTTACTTTTTGCTCTTTCCTATTCTAGGCACTGTTAAGAATCTGATTCATCATTTATTGAAGCACTCATTCAGTTAGTCTGCTTAGGTCACTTTGCTTATTACTCTGCACTGACCCTCAGAAAATATAAAAGTTTGACTACACACATGTTCACAGGTGAACACATCATTGGCTGACATAATGATATTGTACAAATTATTTACAATTTAGAAATCAGGAGATTTTACTTAAAATATGTACAATTACCTTCTCTTGAAAAGTTGGAAAATCAAATAATAGAAGATTGTAGACTTGGTAACAATACTCAAAAGTGGAACAGCAGCTTCAAATGGAAAGTGCATTCTCAAATTGTCCATAGTCCCATCTCCCCCATTGTCTCTGAACACTGAGGCCAATCATCCAGTTTTTTTATTTGTAGTGGATTAAAAAAAACAGTGATTGTTTTTATCGTATCTCTATCAAGTGGGAAAATAAACACAATTGAAGAACTTGTGATCTCATGATAGTTTCTTGTGAAAGTAGAAAAATAAGTTCCTTAATATATGTGCAAATGTGTCTTTGTTGATTCACTACAAGTAAGTGTACCATTATAAAAAATATAGTAAGAATTTGTCAGATTAGACAAAGTTGAATGTTAAGGGACTTAACTAACACATGAAGAACTAAACTTTGAACTGGATTTCTTTTTATTGTTCATAAATTAAAGATTACCACGATAAAAATGCAACTGTGTATTAGACAAAAACCAAAAAGTTTTATATTTATAAAAGCTTCCACAGAAAGTGAACCTATAATATACTGTAAATTTAAATTTTACATTCATATATATATATATATATATTTATTGTGTATATTTATAAATGTAAGCACAATATGATGTTTTACTATGTGTATGTACTGTCAGACTCTGTAGTGGTGCATGATTTTAGCCCAAATTCTCTGGAAAGCTGAGGAAAGAGGATGGCAAGTTTCAGCCCAGCCTTGACAATTTAGCAAGACCTGTCTCAAAATAAAAAATTAAAAAAGACTGGGTATGTAGCTCAGTGTGAAGGCCCCAGGGAAAAATATGTGAAATAGCTAAAGCAGGATAATATGGGATATTGCTTCACACACTTATCATCATTGCTTTTGTGTATGGTGAGAACACTTAAAATCTATTCTGCTAAAAATTCCCCAGTATATATTGTTCTAACCACAGAACTCTAGAATGTATTTCTCTTGCCCAACTGAAATGTTGCATCTTTTGTCCATTACATCTTTATTCTCTCCACCTTCAACTCTGGTAGCCACCAATCTGTCCTATTTCTATGAGTCTGATCTTTTAAGATCCTGTCTATCAGTGAGATCATGGAGTACTTGTCTTTCTAAGCCTGGCTTGTGTCACTTACAATGTCCTCCAGATTCACCCATGTTGTCACAAGTGGCAGATCCTCCTTTTTTTTAAAAAAATAAAATGATGAATAGTGTTTCATTGTGTATGTATAGTGCATTTTATTTACTCATTTGCCCACTGATGCACACTTAGGCTGACTCCTGTTTTAGCCATTGTGAACAATGCAGGAATGACACATGACAATATAATGTCCCTTCATCATACTTATCTCATATCCTTTGGTTATTCACCTAGAAATAGGAGTGCTAGACTGGATAGTAGTTCTATTTTTAAATTATTTTCAGGAATCTCCACTGTTTTCCATGAGGCAGAACTATATTTCCTGAAGATAATCAACCATTGGCTGATGCTCCAAAAGTTGAAACTATGGCTTTAAAACTGCAGGTTAAGTGTGTGAAAATTTTTTACTAATTCATTTCATTTTTCTATAGCAGTTAATTAGAATATAAATATAAATAATGACACCTGGGTTTACTCTATTTATTTTGATGGCATGAAGACTTAAGATGGGACTGAAAATTTGGGTCATATTTTGGTCAATCTTTTGGTTATAATAGCATATTAGGATAAGTCTTATCAGTTATTAGCTGTGTATAACTTTATAAAACACACAGTTTTTTACTCTGTGGCCTTTAAACTTCAGCCATTTCTTTTTTTAATGGGAACCCCACATAAGTTTAATATAGTAACATTTTTATAAGATCAATCTTTAAAAGTTTAATTTTGGTAAACTATGCATAACGTAAAATTTAACAGCTCAATTATTTTTCAGTGCACAATTCAGTGCCATTAAGAACATTCGCATTTTACTGGATAAAGAAGATGTGGTTTTTCTATAAAATGGAGCACTACTCAGCCTTAAAGAATGAGAAACTTGAGTCATAGGAAAAGGGATGCACATTGAGGTCATACTTTTAAGTGAAATAAATAAGACACACATATGTAAATACTGAATAGTTTCTCTGGTGTGAAAAACTAAATTATATAACTGATAATGTGAAATAGGAAGAAAAGTTCTAAAGGAGTAGGGGAAGTGGGAGGAGCAGGGGAAAGGTAGGAAGGGAAAAGAAAAATATGAGAAGAGGAAAAAATGGAAACAAAGTTTTTGTAAATAGGGGAGGGAGGAGGGGGTGAAGGGAGGGCAGGGGTATGGAGAAAATATGAGAACCAAGATCTGTCATGTAAAGGTACAAGATCCCAATGATGAATGTAAATATATATATGTATATATGTATTACATCCAGTCTCTAGTTGATGGACAATTAGGCCATTTCCAAGTTTTTGCTATTACAAATTGTGCCACTTTAAACATGGGTGTGCATATATCACTGTGGTATGATTCTTTAAATTCTTTGGGGAAGATACCCAGCAGGGGGATAGCTGGGTCAAATGGGACCTCTGGTCCTAGTTCTTTGAGGTATCTCCATACTGATTTCCATAGTGGTTGCATCAGTCTGCACTCTGGCCAGCAGTGGAGCAGGGTTCCATTTTCCCCACAGCCCTGCCAGAATTTGTTATTGGTTGATTTCATGATAGCAGCTATTCTTCCACAGCCATTTCTTTATCTCATGGTTCTGCAGTCTGGCAAGCTGGGCAGGGTTGAGCTGGCCAGTTCTGGTTTGGGTGCTTGATTGATCATAGCTGGATTCACTCCTCTTTCCAGGTGTCTTCTGAAAGGTTTTAATTGTCTGATTGATGATGGCCTCATTTGGATTGACTGGGATAGCTAGATTCTCCCTCCGAGGTGTCCCACTCTTCAGCAAGCTTATCCAGGCTTGATTCCACGACAGTTAGAGTTTTCCAAACAATTGGAAGCAGAAACACACAAGGCGTTCTGAGAACCACAATCAAATTTGTACAGAGTTATTCCTATGACTTTTATTCACCAAAGCAAAAGTAAAGGAAAAATGTACATCAACTCATGATAATTCTAACATCAAATGTGTAAGGCTATTTCCCAATTAAATTTCCACTTCTCTGTGGACACCAGCTGGGTGGCCTACAATTTAATTTATCCAAAGTTAGTGCAGCTATCACAGGTTAGGGGCTCAGTTATACAACACTATTGCCTGTTTAGATGCCTGTCACAATTAATAGATATCTATGGTACCCACAATTCTGCTCAGTTTGGCTACAAATCAAGGGTTCCCATCCCCACCAAGTTTCATAATTTTCTGTAATCCATAGAACTCAGGGAAACACATAAAAACCTGGGGTTATAGTTTATATATAGATGTTTCTACAAAGCTTCTTGCTTTCACAGGTGGGGCTTTGGGGAGGTGATTGGATCACGGATGTGTGATTCTCATTGACAGATAAACCCATTGATAAATTTAATAGCTAAATGTGAAGTTGGGAGGTGAGGCCTGGGCCAAGGAGGTGAGTTTGTAGAGGCATGGTCTGGAGGATTTTATCTCCCTCTTGGTTCCCTTGATGTCTCTCTTCTTGCTGTCCTGTCATGAGCTGCTTCTCCTCTGCCATGCGACCCTCCTTTGGAGCCACCTGACTATGGACTGAAATCTCTACAGACTGTGAGCCAAAGTTAATCTTTCCTCCTTTGAATTGTGAGTGTCATTATTGTGTCTCAGTGACGAAGAAAGTAACTAAGAAAACTGGCATGCACCAGTTCATATAAAGTTATATTAAAAACCCAGATGAATAGCCCATGGAAGAGGTACATAAGGGAGGTGTGGAAGTGTCCAGCACATAGGAGCTTCTGTCCACATAAAGCTGGGGCGGGTCACCCTCCCAGCACATGGATGTATTCACCAACCTAAAGATTCTCTAAAACCTGTATCAAAAACTTTAATGAAAGCATCATCACATAAACACTATTTTTTATGAACTCAATCTCCATTCTCTCTTGTCTTTCTGGAGAATTAGGGTATGTATTTGTAGGAGGATAGAACTATAAGTTCCAGGCTTCTATTCATGACTGGATCTTTAATGGCTTCTAATAAGCTTCCTTCCTGAAGCTATCCTCATTAGAACTAAAGATGGTCTTACCACCAGGGAAATGCCAAGGGATTTAGAAGCTTGATGTTGAACACTGGGGTCAAAGACCAAATATAAAAACAAAAGATTCTTCTAGCTCCCCTGTCAAATGATGTGTTTCAAGAACTCTGTAGCAGAAAACAGGGACAGAAACCAAAGTATGTTTCTTCTCATGTTACAAAGACAAAAGTTCAAACCATATTCAAGAACTAGAAAAATGACTTCACTTTTTTGGGAAAAGATGCAAAATCACATATTAAGAATATAGGTAGATGGAAGAGAAGAGTTTACAGCCATTTTTTCAGCTTAATGTAAATCTTGAAAAGTCAAATAGCACCTAGACACACAAATAAACAGAATCTACATGTACCCCTACTGTGATTTGTGCTAACTTTGAACTGTTATGAAATTTGATTTAAAGATGGCGATGTTTTGCAATAATAGAAATCTTAAATACAACATTACATCATTCAGCAGAAATTACTCTGTACTAAACATTGGAAATGCAACATATCAAAAATTCAATAATAAAAAATATGAGCTAGACAAGTTCTCAAGGGTAGAAGCACAGAGAGATAAACATTTTACTTGAGGAAATGTGGTGATAAGGTAAACATGAAATTTAGGTGGCTATATGGTTTGGGTATAATTTGAAGGTAAAGGCTTGGTCCACAGAGTGGTGGGAAGATCCTTTGGGAAGTGTGGTCTAATGGGAGATTCTTAAATACTAGGGAATTACTCCTGGGAGGTAGTTTATTTTTTATTTGTGTGTGTGTGTGTGTGTGTACTGGGGTGTGAACTCAGGGCCTTTGCCCTGAGATTCACCACCCCTCTTTTGAGTCATGGTCTTGCTAAGTCCCCAAGTTGTCAAACCTGGGCTCAAACTTGCTTCCTACCTCAGCCTTTCACAGTGCTGGGATTACAGGTGAGCACCACCACAGCAGCCGGAAGGTAGTTCTTATGGGATTCCTTGGTAGTTTTCATTAGAGGATGTTTTTTACAAGCTTGAATTATGCCCTGCTCTCCTTCTCTGGAACCTTTTGCTCTGGCACATGCACTCCCTGCCATTGCCAATTGCCATCCTCATCAGAACTGAGCCAGTGCAGATGCCGTGCCTTTAAACCTCCAAAACTGTGGGCTAAACACATCTTTTCTCTAAGTTAGCTGCCTTTTGCATTGCAGTAAAGTAAAAGTGGCTCACCTGTGGCATGAGGAATTAAAAGAAAATAACCATTTATTGTCATTCATTGAACAATGTTGACCTCAGCTCCTTGCCAAAGATAAGATTAAAGAGTTGGACTTTTTAGTGGACAATACATATGAGCACTTTGACTACTCAGATAAGCATTCATGAATAATTACCCCAAATTATGGTCCTATTCATGGAAATCAGTTTCCAGAAATAAAAAGAATGAAGTATATATACCAAATTGTGGAAGTGAATAATAAATTCAGAAAGTAAAAACTCTGAAAATAAACCAGCATGATTTAATTGCCCCTTACCAATTAATACTAATAGTGGGTCTGAAGAGTTACAAATAGAAATAATTGAAGACTAAGACAAGGCAACACTGAGAAACACTGTGGCAATGGAGGAATGCCAGGATTCTACAAATATCTCAGAAGTTATCCTAAATATAAAAAGTATTGTGCAAAAATTCCTTCCCATGGTCAGAAGTACACACATTTGCAAATAGCTATTTGCCTTTATAAAAGAATACAACTAAATATGGCAACCACCAAAAAGACACAAAACTGAATGTTACATAGACAAAGTTCTGACACTGATATCCTACTGCAGAAGAAGAGATTTTAGGTTTCTAGTTGTCAATGAATAATGAAGAATAATCAGAAATCATGAATAATGAAATTGTATCCATATTCCAACATGTATTTTTCAAGTTTGGATTTAAAATATAATCTCTAGCTCATGCTCTATTGTTACACATAATAGTTCAATGAAAAATAATTGAATTCGATTACATTCTGGCAGTTGGTTATTCTAATGCCTAACTCTCTTTTCTACATCTTTGGTCTGGCTCTCATAGGTTTTAAATTTGTAAAGCCTGTTTGAAACAGGCTAAGTTATATTAAAACAGCTGCCAGAGGCACCAATCTATGAAAAACAATCAAGCCAAAGTAGATTAGTAAAATGTGAACTCACTGCACTCCCATAAGCAGCCTCCAGTGTAATTTTTAAAGGTTATGCCTCTCCAAAGCAGCCTTTTCTGTTGAATTTTTTTGGGGGGATGGTACTGGGGATTGAACTCCATTCCTTGCACTTGCAAGGCAGGCCACCAAACCACTGAGCAAAATCCCTGGCCCCTCTGTTGAATGTTTTTGTGATGACCAGTTCAAGTTAAAAATAGGTAGACAGAGATGAGATTTGGAAGTCATATAATGCAGAGTTTAATGTTGTTTACAAGTGGATTGGCAATTTTACTTTTAGCATCTAAACTTTAAATTCTATAACATACAGTTTTCAAATTGACCAATTTAGGAAACCACAAAATCAAATAAAAGGTTATAACTTACAGGGCTGAGGGTTTAGCTCAGTGGTGCCACTGCATGCCTCGCCATAGAAGGTTACAGTTTAGAAGTTTTTATTTTGGTGGTTGTTTTCTAAAATGTTATGTTAATTTGGTTTTCGACGATGGAAGTTGTAACAACATCAGTTTCTACATTAAGTGAGATTGATGAAAAAATAATATAACTTTTCCCTTTCCAGAGAAGTGTATTAGGTGTACACTTTTTGTGTGCCTAAACTTTTGAAGGCAAGAGTGCAAATTGACCCTTTATAGGATATATCTGGGGATTTAAAAATTATAAATGAATATACTAAATTAATGAAGTATATTTTATTTCCTACCTTGACAAATATCCCTATAATGACCACAATGGCCTGGAAATTCTGGTTCAAACAGAAAGTTCTTGGATGTTCAGAATGTCATATTGGAACATGGTATTGAAAAGAGTGAAAATGTTTGGTCTGCAATCCCATGGTTCTTCCTTTCATATCCCCAGCTCTGTCCTACATCACAGTACCTGTGGATAAGGTAGCCTGCACTTCGAAATGTACAGATCTTAGTGATTTCGTGACCATCACTCAAAAGAAGATGGAAAAATGTTAATTTAGTTAAGCTTAGTGAAGAACAGATTTTCATTGTATTATACTTGACATTTTCTAAGGGTCTAACCCCCCCCAACACAAAGAACAGTAAACTGGAGAAATGAAAGTTGTGGTACTGAGAGCAAAATCTCCAAGTAAAATAAGTGAATTTGCTGCAAAATACACAACTTTCACATGATGAAGTAAAATGATATAAAGGCCTTAAATTTCAAATATAATACCTATTTCATACCTTCTGTCACATCAGTGTGGCCCAAATCTGGTTTAGATAACACTAATCATCTCTGGCTGTCTTCTCATTTGGGCCAGTTTTTGAGCAAAAAGCCTCTTTATCCACAAAGATGGAACAATCTCAATTTAGAAACAAAAGCCAAAAATAGCATTTTGCCATTATAGGTTAGAAACATTCTTACCCGCAGGCAGGGAAAATAAAATAAAACTCCCAGACACCGTCACCTGCAAAGAAATCTAACTGCATTTACCCACTGCCTTTTCTTTGAAATTCAAGGTTGATTATTCTGAGTGATTGTTCACTAATAGGTGGTTATATGAACCATTATTACTTTAGCCACTTGCTTTGAAGTACTTGCTTTGAAGCCACTTACTATGAATACAAAAAGTATTCATAACAACAACAGAAATGTATCTGTCTAGTAGTTTTCCACTCATAAAGCACTGTCAAGAGCACAGACTCCATTCCTTACTTGAAAATGTATAACATTTTCCAAGTAGTTAAAGAACATTCAGCATCTAGATCTTAGTTTCTAAATATCACTCTCCACTAAAAAGAACTGAGAGGAAAAAAAAAAAAAAAAGAACTTTGAGGAAACTGCTGCTGATTCTAAAGTTGGGACAGGAAAATATGAGATGATCTTGGAATATCTGGTGGTGCCAGACAGTGCTAAAGTGTTCCAAAAAGAGAAAAGGTGTTAGTGCACCGAAGGGACACAGGAGCTAAACCTGGAAAGGCTGTGTAATAAATGACCAAAGCTGGGATAGTGCGGGCAACAAAATAAATAAGAGTAGCATTGTGGTACTACCAAAAGCCTGAAATAAGTTCATAGTGGTATAAAAGATGATTGTAGATAGATAGATGACAGAAAGAAAGAAAGAAAGAAAGAAAGAAAGAAAGAAAGAAAGAAAGAAAGAAAGAAAGAAAGAAAGGAAAGAAAGAAAGAAAGAAAGAAAGAAAGAAAGAAAGAAAGAAAGAAAGAAAGAAAGAAAGAAAGAAAGAAAGAAAGAAAAAGAAAGAAAGAGAAAGAAAATGGATGGGAGGATGAAAGGAGAGAAAGAGACAGGCCTAGAGACAGATGAAGAGAGAGAGAGAGAGAGAGGTTTCAAACAAAAGAGTAAGAAAGGCACAAATAGTAACCTTACACTGAAAAACTAGGTAAACACTAACTTACCCAAGTGATCAAGATGCACATCACCAGTAGTAATCATGTTTGTTAACATGTGATGAGGGATACTCTGCCCGCGTGATATTCTTTCTGAAAACCTGTGTTATAAGCATGAATAAAACTTCAGGCAAACCATATTGGAAGACATTACAAAATACCAGACCAGTTTGCTTAAAAATTATCAAGGTCCTAAAGAAAAAGAAAAAGAAAAGATCAAGACGCTACTACAGAGCAGAAGAGACCGAGAGACAACGAAATGTAGCATGGTACCTAGGGTGGAATGCTGAAGAGAAAAGAATATTAATGGAAATGGTGATGGAAAGTGGATAAAGCTTGGGATTAGTTTAATTGCTATGTATCAATTTTGGTTTCTTAGTTTTGAGGTGAGAGGATAATAGTAACGGGAATCAAAACTGGGTGAGGAATATATAGGAACTTTCTATACTATCTTTTAATTTTCTGTAAATCTAGAATTATTCTAAAATTAAAATTTAAATGTAGAACTTCAAATGTTTACTATATACATCTATGAAAAAATTTCAAAATTTTCCATTTCTTACATTTTCATGAAAAACAACTATTTCTGTTCTTCATTAGCATGCATAAAGTCTAAAATTTATTCCTGATAAGTCAAGCGATTTCTTAATTAATAGTGGCATATACCATCCGTGGCTGACATTTCAAAGTGAATACACATGGTTTGGCACTAATAATAGGCATTTATATCAATAACTTAAACAGAGACACAAAAATAGTGTTTCACTTAAACTGTCATATAATCATTGTAAACAAATATTACTTTTTATGTTTGGATATCATCTACAATAGTATAAACTAAGACTTTATTTTGCTAGTTGGAATTTCTGCATTTGTTCAACAAAATTGAGGCTGGAAACAAGAAAATGGACGTACTCCCACTTCCCCCCAACCCTTAGTTATTGATACACATACTTGAGTTTTAAACTTATATAGAATACTTTCTCATGGCCATAAAAGATACAAAAACATTGGCAGAATATAGTGCCAATTGGAAAGTGTCTTCCGATCTATGACTGTTATAGTTTCTAGTAGTATAGAATAACCGGTTCATCATAGATATTAGTTTTTGGGTGTTCACATTGTTCCAGGCACTGCTCCAAGAGATCCACATCATTTTGCATTTATATATACACCAATATCAAACATGAGCAATATCAAATGCGAGCAAACAATATCAAATATGAGCAGTCGTATTGTTTTTATTCCTCTTTTACAAGTTTGACACTGAGCCTAAATAGTTGACTACACAGCTGGTAAGTCGGAGAGTCAAACTCAGATTTGTGGGATTCTGCAGTTCAGGTTCTTGACTGCCGTTTTATGCCTTCAGCCCCAAATGGGAGAAATAAAAGCAACTGAAAGGTCTCAGGGCAGGGAGACAAAGGACCTGAGTGCCACCTTGTCATAGTCAGGTTCCCACAGTGACCTGTGCCTGTGCCCCTTATAGTTCTGACCACAGTGACTTTATTAAATTTTTAATTTTAGATATCCTATGTCTATCATCATTCCCTCACTGGAAGTTCAGGGATCCTTCATGGACATGTGTCAGAAGTGATGATAGAAACGGTGACTGCCTTCTGCCTAACTTTATGCTCATAATCTCCCCGTTCTACAACAATGTCCTTTCAACTGAGATATAACTTCCAGTAGGGAGCCACTCCTCACTCCCACCCATGGACCAGTCTCCTTATATTAGGCTATCAGAGCATTTTTCACTCCGTGTAATTACCTATTAATTTGTCTTCCCAACCTAAGGAAAAAATTTGTTCAGTCTGTATTTCCACTATGCTCTTAGCACCTGGCTCCATACCAAAAATACAGTCATGTAATCAATGTATATTTACCAAGACATGCCTGTGGTAAATTTTGGATTCTAGAACTTGCAGTAAAAATTCATGGTCTATTATACAAGAAAAGCATGTGGGACTCATAATTTCCAACTCTGTTCGCCTTCTACTCAGACTAAAGGCTGTGTTTTTTCCTGGAACGGACGAGCTAGGATATGGTCAGATGTGTCAAGATGGGAGCTGTTCTGTGACTCAGAGCTTTCCTCAAATGTCTAGATGGCCAGCTAGTGGGTTGCAGCAGAGGAAGCAGGGGTGAGAAGAGGGTACATCTGATGGCATAGGAAGTCTACCTCTTTCGGTGTTTCAGGTACATACTTGCATTGTGTGACTCTCAACAGCATTATAGATTGCAGTCTTGCCTAGCGTCTGGTAGAAGAGAGGATTCACTTGTAATTTCCTGGGTAGACAGAGGCTGGAGAGTTCTGCACAGCTAATGTAGTAGATCCTTTTGACACCAAGATGTCAGAGCAGCACTTAGATCATCCTGTTAAATATTGATTTTCATTTTCCAGATTCCCTTACATTGGGTAGCATGTTCTTTGCGTGTTTTTTTTTCTGTTGAGAAAAGGTCTTAACAAGTAACTAAGTTGCCCAGATTGGGCTTGAATTTATGATCCTCCTGTCCCAGTCTACCAGAGTGCTGGGATTACAGACATGCACCTGCACCTAGCATCTTTGAAGATTTTAGAAAGAATCTTCTACTTCCCTTTTCACTTCATTATGCAGACAGCTGTGCTCAGAGGAGCGCTTTACCAAACTGCTGTGTGCAGGCAGTGTGGACACAGGCTGCTCTGGCGGTCTAGACTTATCTATTCTTTCTCCTGAGAGCCATTCTCTTTTGGCCACCGGTGCAGGACTCCATGCTGCTGTGGGCAACCCTGCTGGTTCTCAGAAAGTGATGGAGAGGAGACTGGCTGAGCCTCACCATAGCAAAAAGTCTCTCCTCTTCTTGCTGAAACCATGTATTTTACTCCCATTTCAGAACAGCAGAACATGGACAAAGGGAAAGGTATTGATTTAGCAGTGTGAGGGGAAAATAAGTATTAATTTCCAAAAATGCATTCTTCATCCACTTTTTCTTTTTGTTGCCCATGAAAAGTTCCTCCTACATCAAAGTGTGCTATTTTTTATGTAAAAACAAACAATGAAAACTATAGTTATAGTCAATTGCCTTCCTAAATCATAGCTCATGAAGACCTAGATCCAAAAAGATAAACAGACCCTTGTAAAGGATCATATCTTAGTGGTGAGGTGAGATAGATATGATCTTCTGCTGAGACTAGCATTTTCCTTCTCAATATCCTCAAAGCAAACCTGTTTTGGTTTTGTAAAGGGCATGAAAAAGAAGAAATAAGATGGTTCCCCTCCGACTTTTTTTCCCCACTTCCCTATTATATGTCAATATTTGTGCAAACGTGGCACTGATTTTCTAGTACCTTAAGTTGAAGAATTTTAAAAAGTCAGTCTTTTGAGCATTCAGTAATTGTTAAGTATATTTATTTGTCTTGTTTTCCTTTACAAACCCAGACTCTAACTGAGGGAAGTGTTATTAGTGCGATTGGCACATCATGGGACCTCCTGGGACAGTGAATGTGTGGATATACTCAGGATAGTGCAGTGCTGGGCACCCAAAGGAACTAGAAACCTGAAATACAGAGGCTCTGTCCTCGAGAAGTGACATTTTAATTAGAACATCAAGATGGAGGTGTAAGAATATCTGACTTGGCAATATAGGAGAAGCATTATATGTTGGGCCACAGGATAATATGCAATGATAATGATTAAATTTTGCTGACCTTGACTATGCCCCAGACATAGTTCTGCTCTGGGACACACTGTTCTAAGAATACCACTTGTATTAATGTGTTCATTTTTCTAACAATTAAGAGCTGGAACTGTTATAACTCCCCAATTTACAAATGAGGAAATTAAGGCACAGTGACTTTGACATTGTGACTAAGATTTGTAGTGGTGGTATGAGAATTCAAACCCATAACCTGACTTTGGAAACTATCCTTTTAACCACCACACCTTACTGCACATTCAATTATGATGAGTTCCAGTAAACTAAGGTGGTCTCTCTGGCTCAAGAGGAAAGAAATATTGCTTCAACCGAGAGAGGTATCTGAGAAGCCTTCATGTGGACGTTTGACCTCTCTTGAGCCTCATCCAGGAGTGTGACTTGACTTTAACTGGTACTGAGGGAAGAGAAGGACATTCCAGGCAAGGATAGAAAGGAGTCAAATGTCAGCAGAAGCCTCATATTTTTAGAACTTATAGCAGTGATGAATTGAGGAGTTACAAATTTAAATCACTGCAATAATACTGTAATGATACTCATTTTTCAAATGTGGAAACTGAGACTTAGAAGTTTATGTGCTTTGTCTGGAATCACACAACTAAAATTCAAACAAAGCTGGGTCCACAACCTGAGCAACTGACTTCTGCATGGGTTGGAAGTAGAACATGGACATACAGGCTCTCGGGAATAGCTGGGGACTCCTCAGGAAGCATGTGCTAATGTGTTGTTCTTGACTCTCTTGCAGCTCCCATCAGTGGACAATCTGGTAAGTCCCCTTTTACTTTCTCTTTTGTACCTTCAGATCAGAATAACTAGCCCTTATCTCAATTATTTAAAAGGATTTGGCTTGTTGTCACTTTCCTCTTTTTCCTGAGGGCTGCAGACATGTGAAAACATCAGTTATTATGGTGACTTTGACCCAAGCACAGGTCACTGTCTCAGACTAAACCTGTCATTGCATGAGATAGACAGAAGGCTAGGTTATGTGTCACAGAGTCCACAGGAGAAGGTGCCACCCACTTCAAGTGGATCCTAGTCCAGTTAATGGAACGTACAGATTCCTGAGAGGAGAAGATAGAAAAGAGCCATTGCTTCAAAGCAGAGGATGGGGCTCCAATAACTTTGCCCCTAACCATGTGTAACCAATTTCCCCCAAATGTCAGAATTCTCTGTAGGCACTTGCTTCTATTAATAGCAGAAATCCCAGCCCTTGACTGGGAGCTGTTTCTCAGGTGTTTGAACATCTTTGGGGTCACTTTCAAACCCACTGAGTATATTGTGGGAGCTGCTGGGTCTCATCCAGCATCTCAGCCAGCAG
The DNA here is from genome assembly GCF_012274545.1 of Fukomys damarensis. Taxonomy (NCBI): domain Eukaryota; kingdom Metazoa; phylum Chordata; class Mammalia; order Rodentia; family Bathyergidae; genus Fukomys; species Fukomys damarensis. Next base: position 50,336,640 of record NW_022900931.1, read on the forward strand.
GATCTCATCTCATCTCATCTCAGCCAGCAGGATCTGAGGCCCTGACGCAGTGTCCCCAGCAGTGCCTGGGTTTGCTATTCTCACCTCAGTGTCCTGATCACATAGCATTTGTAATATTCTAGTACCTGACATAAGATCATAACTTGGTCAGACTTTGCTAATACTCTTTTTTATTGAATTTATTGGTACTTTTAAGGTATACAGTGCAGTTACATTCATCATTGGGATCTTGTACTTTTACATGACAGGTCTTGAAACTGATAATGTAAAATAGGAAGAAAATAGGAAGAAAAGGGCTAACCATGCAGGGGAAGTGGGAAGGGCAGGGGAAATGAAATAGGGGACTTTGCTAATATTCTGGTATGAGGAAATGAAATGAAGCTCAGCTGCTGCATGTAGCCAGTCAGTCGCAGTGCCCATGAACTCAGTGACCTGACAGAGGGGTTTCTTCTCATAGAGTCACCAGCACATCAGAGGGAGCGCCAGCTGGCCTGCATTAAAGAGGAGGTTTACTGCAACCGCCAGCAGAAGGAAGTTCTCCCCTCCATGAGAGAAGATGCTGCCTAACTCTTCTTTCCCCAAACAGACTTGCTGGGAATTTCTGTTTTCCTCAGGAGAAACAAAACCATTCCTATAGAGGATACATGTACATGCACATCCTGTCAAAATCTTTAGGAGACAATTTTTTATAAATCCAGAAACTCACAAATCTTGTACATTACCAAATAGAACATATATCTTCTTCATCAAAAGAAGTGACTCGTGACTTTTACATTTTTTGTCTCCAAATGGAGGAAACCTATTGTATCCTTTATAAGGTAAAAGAACTCTATCTTTTACATTAGGATATAATTAAAAGAACCACTCAGGCAGTTCTTCCAGAACAATGTAAGAATATACAAGGTCTCAAGCTTTAAAAAGGCAATTGCTTAGGAGCCTTTACAGGTAGACAGTCTTCTTTATCTGAGTATAAAAGCTACCAAGAAGAAAATCAATACTGAATAAAGTATACTTAAAGTTTTATAATAAACAGCACACCCCAAAATTTGAGATTTTATTTTTGAAAAATAAAATAATACAAATAGAAGCTGTTTTGCTTCCTACTTTAAGAAAGCTAGATTACCATAGGCAATTTGCAGAGCAAAATCTGTCTCTGATATTGATTTTTTTAAAAAAGCATGGTAGCAGCCACAGCTGCAGGCAGCGTGACTGTGTTCAAGGCAGGGAGTTGGGAGCAGGTAGAGCAGGGAACTAAAACAGGCAAAGACTTACACAACTGCTTCTCTCCTAGCAATATTAAAGTTAACACTTTTTTCCCAGAGCCCCCATTCCCTGTGCATCCCTACTTTACTCATCTGATATTTTTACCTAGACCTGGATCATGTGGCCAGAATGTCAGTGCTTCGCTTTCCAAAAACTAAGAAGGGCACTGGGACCAACTTTCAGGAGACTGGTAAATGTTTTCCTTGTTATTGACTTATCCTTTTCAATTGTTAGCAGATCTTGCTTTTCCATACTCCTTAAAGGTGTCGTGAGCCAGTGAAGCCATGGTTTCACATAACACAACTTCATAAAATACTGCATCTTCGGCAGAATATGAAATAGCAATCCATTTTCATTGAATATCTACCAAAGCACGATCTCTGAGCAGGCAGATAGGAGCATCATACTAGGAGGCATGTCACCTGCTAGCCTAGTGTGAATTTTTGATTTTAGTAATAATAAAAATTAAGACTAAAGCACAAATTTATAGGAATTACACGATAAGAGAAAAATGGTAATTTGGGAAGCTGTCAAAAGTCAGGATAGCCCTTAACAAGGAGAGCAAGAAAAATTTAAAAAGGCTTCACTTTGAGTAGCCGGAGGGGGCACACTCTGATGAAAAGGATTAGACTGGCCACTTACAAAGACAGGAAGCCAGTTTAAAAGGATGTGCTAGTGGTCTGGGATCCACTTGATCATTATCTCGGTCTTGTTTCATAGCTCTGAAATCCTCATGGCTTGAGGGGTATCCATTCTCATGAAATGATTATCTTTGTTTTGTAGTGTGTGAATCTGCTTGTTTCAGAATCCAGATGATCATAGTTTTAGGACAATGACTGCAGAGTACTGGCCATAATTGAATGTCCCTGTGAATCTCTTACCTTGGTGTCCTTCGTCTTGAAAAAGCATGAGATAGTGTAAATTCAGAGCTAATCAACCTAGCTTTGCCAAAATTTAGGTAATACTCTTTAAGTGATCAGCACACCCATATGCAGAGCTGAGAAGAGATTTGGACCAAAGGTATTCAGTAACAAATGATAAAAACTGAAAGATTGAGATTTATTCTAATTTATACTTATCTATTGGCAATTGTAGACCCAAGTGAAGAGTTACAATTTTTATTTTATTTTTTAAATCTTTATTAAATTTTTGGTACATATTAGCTATACAATACTGTTACATTCATCATTGGGATCTTGTGCCTGTACATGACTTATCAGGTCATTATTTTCCCCCATTCCCCACACCTCCCCTCAACCCCTCCACCTTTCCCTGTTTACAAAGACATTGTTTCCATGTTTTTCCTTTTCACATTATTTTTCATTTCCCTTATTAACTTTCTCCCACCCCTCCCACTTCTTATACACTTTTAGACTTTTCTTCCTATTAGACAATATCAGTTATACATTTTAATCTTTATTTACACTTTTACTGTTTCATATCAGAGAAACTATTCTGTATTATTAATTTCACTTACGAGTATGGCCTAAATGTGCATCCACTTTGCTATAAATCTCTCTAGTTTCTCATTCTTTATGGCTAAGTATTCCATTTTTATTAAAAAACCACATCTTTGTCCAGTTTCCAGTTGATGGGCAACTGGGCTGTTTCCAAGTTTTTAGCTATTACAAACTGTGCCACTATATATAGGAGTGAGCATATAACACTGTGGTATGATTCTTTTAATTCTTTGGGGAAGACACTCAGCAGAGGGATAGCTGGGTCAAATGGGACTTCTAATCCTAGTTCTTTGAGGTATCTCCAAATTGATTTCCACAGTGGTTGCACCAGTCTACACTCCCACCAACAATGAAGAAGGGTTCCTATCTTCCCACAACCCTGCCAGCATTTGTTATTGGTTGATTTTTTGAGAGCAGCTATTCTTTCTGGGGTGAGATGGAATCTCAGCTTTGTTTTCATCTGCATCTCTCAATGACCAGTGACGTTAAGCATTTTTTCATATTATTTGCTGCTTTTACTTCCTTGTTTGAGAAATTTCTGTTCATTTCAGATGCCTATTTTTGAATTGGGTCTTTCTATTTAGGGGCTGATTGTTTTGAGTTCTTTATATATTTTAGAGAGTAGTCCTTTTTAACAAAAACCATCTTTAAATCTCTGATTGCCTTGGGAGAAAATGTAAGTCAAGGTTTTGATAACTAACAGGCTAAGGGGCTGTACTTTTGTTTGTTCCAGGTCCATATGGTGGTCTCTGACTATCTCATCATGTCATCTGAAAATGACAAATTGACTTCTTCATTTTCTATTTTCATTCCTTTTATTTCTTTCTCTTGTCTAATTGCTGTGGCTAATGTTTCAAAAAACTATATTGAACAGGAATGGTAATAGTGGACATCCTTGTCTTATTCCTGAATTTAGTGTGGATTTCACTTCTTGACCATTTAGCATGATTTTGGCTGTTGGTTTTTTTTTAATGGAAAAGAAACTGTTAAGTATTTCTTTTATTTACATAGGAGGCTTAAACCTGTGCTTAACAAGCAAGTCCAGTATTAGCACCATTAGATTATAGCCTGCTTTTGCAAGCCATCATTTTACAAATTAAGTAAACAAGGAATCAAATGTCTCTCACACACAATCCTTACTTAGAACAGCTGAAAAATTTTCAGTGAAAGCTTTAAAGATGAGCTCATGAACACAGTTTTAAATTGCACCAGTTAAATTAGGTCAAATTGAAGAACTCAAAGCAAGTTGTCTAATTAGAGCCCACTGTTTTTATGACATCAGTCCACCAACCCCCAGAACCTATTTAAGGAGTATTTTCCAAAATCAGATGGAAAAATTAAGCCCTGCATAGTTATGAATCAGATTTGTTCCAGCACAACCAGGTTGCACACAAGTAGCATTAGTTAGTTTTGCATACACTCTAGAACTGACCAAGACAAAGTTCTGAATAGAAAGCTGTAAGGAATAGATTCCTAACTATAGAAGTTGCAAATTTCAAAAGGGTATAGAAAAATACGACTGTAAACTTGAGATATGCTTTATGTCCAAAGGAATACTTTCTGTAAAAATATACACAATTTTTACAGACAAATACAAGTTGCTTTTGGGCCAGGGATTTAGCTCAGTGGTTCCATTGCCTGCCTTGCAAGTGCAAAGTCCCAAGTTCCATCCCTGGTACCCCCTCAAAAAATATGAGTTGCTTTTGTTTTAAAAATTGAGACTATTCTGTATTTCTAAATACTGTTGGTCTATTCAAGAAATACACTGGGGAAAGTGAATTATAGAGGAATAGCTGCCCTTCACATGCTGTTCTACAGTAGTGAGGCCTGTGGTCAGAGTTCAATTCCTTGTAGCTTAAATCCATTTCACACATGTCACTACAATTGTTAGTGCTTCTCTTTTAACACTAGACAATTGGTGATTTGTAATGGCTTCTATGATGAGCTGGCTACTGGCCACTCCTCTGGCTCTACACAAAGAAATCAAGTCCTTCCACCCTATCACCTTCACTGAATCTGGAAGTCTTTGCATGTTGCTGAAACTGCACTCTGCTTCTTTCAGACTGTGACTCTTTAAGGGGACTACTTTTCCCATTACTGGTTGCAATAATTTTCTTGCTTTCTGGCCTCTTTGAAGTTGCTGCTTGGACAGCTTCAAGGCCAGCTTCATAAATACTTTGATTTCATAGAAGTATATTGTTTTGGTGCCTGGGGTTGTATAACAGTCAACTATTGCACTTACAAGGCTCTTATTAGTTATGCCAAACCAGCTCCTATTCCAGCAACACCTGCAAAAGCCAGTAGCACATTTCTGATGCTGCCTTCTAGATCCTCTATATGGAAGAAGTGCACAAACCCATCCCAGCCTCTTTGTTTAACCAGTCCCTTTTTGTACACTTTCCGCTAATGGTTTGATGCAGCTTTCTTGGTTTATGCTCTTCAAGTGTTTGGATACAAAGGCACCAAAAGAAATGAGTCACAATCCTGCCCCAGTTTGTTATGCCATCACTGAAAACATGGACCATCACTTGTGACAAGGATTTAACATTGTCTTCCTTTTTTTTCTTTGGTACCAAGGATTGAACCCTGGTCCTTGCGCTCTCAAGGCCGGAGGCAGAACTGCTGAGCTAAGTTCCCATCCCTCATCTTCCTTTTGGATGTCCAGTTTTCCAAGCATTCCTTGGATGCTACCTCGTGGTTGTGATGCAGGCCTTCCTTGACCCACCCCAGGGTCTCCAGTGCCTTCCTGCTGCCCCCCACCTCCACCCCCACTCTGGGCCTGCCCAGTGGCTTGGAGTCCTTAGCGCCAGTGTGGCCTGCTCATGCAGGTACCCAAGACGATCTCCAGGGATTGCTGGTACAGCCCCCCATCCTCCTTCGTGATCTGCAAAAAGGATAGCTACTCCTGTCTCCTGTTTTATTTTTTGGGGGGTGGGGGGTCCTGTGGCATCCTTTAACCTTCAGTCTATGAGTTTCTTTCTGAATTAAGTGTGTTTCTTGTATGCAGCATATTGTTGGATCTTGCTCCTTGATCCATCCTGCCAGTCTATTTCTTTTGATTGGTGAATTGAGACCATTAACATTGATGATTATAACTGATACATATTGATTTTTCCTTGTTATGACTTTTTCTTTTTGTTGGATTCTTCGCCTTTGCATTTAATTTCTTGTCATGCCTAATGGATCCATTCTGCTGGGCTTCCTAGGGCTGTGATCCTCATTGTCTTTTCCTAGGATATTGTTTAAAATTTTTTGGAGTGCTGGTTTGGTATTCATGAAGTTCTAGGGTGCTCTTTGTCATGGAAGTATCTTATTACTCCAACAATTTTGAAAGATAATTTTTCAGGGTACCTCAATCTGGGATGGAGACTGTTTTCCTTTAGTGCATGATACACATTGCTCCAAGCTCTTCTTGCCTTGAGGGTTTGTGTTGAGAAGTCTGCTATGATTCTGATGGTCTTTCCTTTGTATGTTATTTGTTTCTTTTCTCTAACTGCTTGTAGAATTTTGTTCTTCTGTTGGGGTTCTGGAATGCTAACTATTAAATGCCTACGTGTAGTTTTTTTTTTTTTATCATGGCTAGTTGGAGTCCTATATTCCTCACTTATCTGTATGTCAGTTTCTTTTCCCTTATTTGGGATGTTTTCTTCATTACTTCTGTGAACAGTTTTTTTTTTTTAATATTATCTGCACTCTTTCCTGTTTCTTCATTGACTCTGATCAGTCTTACATTTTTCTTCCTTGCATCATCTAGCAGCTGCTGGATTGATTTCTCATGGTCCCCTACTCTTTTTTAAAATTTTTCCTTTCCTGGATCCACAATGCAATCCTATCTTCTATATCTGAAACTTTGTCCTTGCATTGGCTCATCTGCTGTGTAGAGTTTCAATGGAGGTTTTAATCTCCTGAAATCTGTTTTATGGATTCCATTTGTTTACTATGCTGGGATTCCATCATGTTCCTCAACTCCTTTATTTTTTAAAAATCTGTTTCTCCTCTAGATTTATTAATCATGTCTTGCACTATGGGCACAATCTCTGCTATTATCTGAGAAATTATTTGTGGCTTCATTTTTTTCCAGATCCTCTTTTGTTGCCAGTTCAGGGAGTCCAGGTAGTTGAGTATCAGATTGTTTCATCTCATTGCCCATTGGGGTTGCCGTAGGTGATCTGGAAGTCTGGTTTTGAGACTTACCTGAATTTCTTCTCATTTCAATAGATGCAACTTGCTGTGCCTTTGTTGAGACAACTTTTTGCTCACCCAGTGGTCTTCAATTCTCAGTAAGCCACGGAGCAGCCTTTTCTCTGCTGCTCACCAGTACACCAATTCTTAAGTTCAAAATGATGGCCTTCTGGTTCCCAGAGCTGACCTGTTTTCTGAGCAGGCTTCTGCCTTGGCCCTGTGCATACTGGGGATGGTATGTAGTTGTGCCTCTCACTGGGGCCCCTATGTACCTGTTGTCTGGGAGGGCCTTTGGCTCTGGCTGTGCACCCGAGTTCCTGTGGTCTGATCAGGGTTCTGGCCAGGGTCTCTGCACACTTGTCAATGGTATTGAGGTGAGCCTCTGCCTATTGCTTGTGTGCCTATTTATCTCTTTCCCAGGTCTGGTCCACACCATTCCTCCCCAGGATCTACAGACACACTCACTGAAGCTATGGGGTAGACCTCTGGCTGAAGCTTGTGCCTCAACCTTTTCTTGTCATTGAAGTTTAAGGAATTAGGAGCACCTAGCTTCCTATGGTGGGAAATACACAAAGGACAGTTGACCTTGAGTTTGAGGTAATTGTGCCTCTTCACAGTAGTGTATCCTGGTGGTATAGGGAGTACTTTCCCCCCGTAATTTTTATTGGCCAAAACTTGCTCTGCATAACATGTTTCTTTTCCAACTTTTAATAAATATAAAAGGTTGCTACCATTTACTCATGTCTTGGCCAGTTTCTTTGTTCAGGGCAGAAAAAAACCTAGAAGCCACCTCTAAAAGGAGACTCTAACACCCCCAAACCTAGTAACAGTATGAATAAAATTATAGTTTTGACTTTTTCCATAAGTACATAATTGACCTTCAAGTTTCTAGAATTTCCTGTCTATGAGGCCCATCTCATCACATACCCAGGCCACATATAGAGGAAAAAACAAATTATTTTTCCCACTACCCATCTTAGGCCCATTGGCTGGTGCTAATGGAAAGAACTGATAAAAGATTAACAAGAGAAAAATAACATTTAATTGTATACATACATATCAGTGTTCCCCCCTCAAAAAAATGGTTCAAGGAGGAAGCCAGATGATTATGGTTTATATACTATCTAAGGCTCAATGAAGGAAAAGGGCCTAGTGGCTTCTAAGAGAGGGAAATAAATATGAGCAGGTCATCCTGCATAACAGCATATGGAAAGCCAATGATATAAGCAATAAAAGCATTTATCAGCAGTAGAGTAAGTGCAAAAGATAATTTATTGAAATATACCCTATTAAAGACAGTGGAACCCCACTGGAATGTGGAGGCAATATTTTTCATGGTAGGGTCAGTAATTTAAGTTTGGCTGCTATTAACCTCATTCTTTGTTGTGAAGAATGACAGGGACTGAGAGTGTGTGTTTGTGTGTGTGTGTGTGTGTGTATTCCTGGGAAAGTTTGTGTTTTGGCATCTTGAAATGTTGGTTGTCAGGCATACACCTGGGGCTTAATGTATGAGAAATGTTCTCATTGTCCCACTGTCTGCAATGAAAAATGTTTTAATTCTGCTATTGTATATGAAGGTGACCAGGAGAAGTATGTTAAACAAGTGTTTAGTAAGGTTTGTTGGTAGATTTAAGTCAAAATCTTTTCCTTTGAGAAGGTCCAGGAAAGTGAGACACCTTTACCAAAGGTAATGTCCTTCTTGCAAAGGAAATTTTTTTTCTTTTTGTAGAGCACTCCTTACTTCTGTTGATTCTCAATGTCAAAATAATCCATAGGTGAATGAAGCACATTTTAGGATGGCATATTCTGGTACCTTGCACAAGTAAACAATTGTGTTAGGAGAGTATCTGTAACACAAACAACCGTGGGAAACTGGTGTGTGTGGAGGGGGTGGTCAGGAAAAATGCAATTCTCAATTCTGTACCTGGGGTCCTAATCTATAGGAACAGTTTGAAGGGTTTGTGGACCTTCCATCATAACTCAGTCATGACTGGGTCCTGCTAGAGTTGCCCTTTCAAAGGCCATTTCATTCCTGAGCAGCCACCACACTTGGGGGAAGTTGAGCTCAGCTGGGGACCTGTAACCTGAGTAAGTAGTTACCCTCCCTGGGACCTTGGGGACTGTCAAGAGCCAGGTTTCCCCATCTTTTTATGAGCCTCTGCCCCTGAGAACGCAGCCTCCTCTACCTCAGATCCATTTTTCTCTTCTTCTCAGCAACTATACCCATATCTGTGATCTCCCTTCATCCTCCATGGACCACGGTTTTCCAAGGAGAGACAGTGAATTTGACTTGCAATGGATTTCACTTCTATGCACCCGAGAAAGCAAAATGGTACCATTGGTACCATGGGAGAAAATTACTGCCAGAGACTTCAGGAAACATCCTCGAAGTTCGTGAAACAGGGATGTATAGATGCTGGGCTGAAAAGTCACATCTGAGTGCCCCTGTGTCATTGATTTTTGCTACAGGTGAGAAAGAAAATTAATTCATTAAATCTTTAGGAATTGTTTGAGTTCCACTTAGCTCTATGTACATTTTAAGAACTGGAGCCCTTCATTCTTGATCTGACCTACTTCCAGTTTCACATTCTTTCTCATTGTCTACAAGTATTTTTTGCTTGAAAACTGTTTAAAGATTTAACATTAATCAACAACATTCTTGCACACTCACATAGTCAAGGAAATTAGTTAGTTTTAGGGAATATAAAAAAGATGTCTGGGACCCTGGCTTGCAGGACTGTTTAGCTTCCTAAGGGAGAAAAAACACACATGTGAATATACTGAGCACAAAGAAGAAAGCGAAAAGGGCTATGAAGGAGGTTAGGAGAGGGGAAACCTACAACCGCAGGTCTTTCATCCCCACTTGTCCTGGTATATATGTCTTCTTTATTTTGACTCTTCTTATTGACTGGCCCAAAACTCCCATATCTCTTCATGCAGCTTTACCTAGTTTATACATAAAGGTTTGGATCACCTCCATAAGCATGGCTGTCTAGGAGGAGCCATTCACTATATTCTCTAAGAGAGAAAGAATAGAGCTAAACTCAGATTAAAATTTGAAAAGCACCAGAATTTCCATAGAGGATCGCATTGACAGCCTTGGGACCTAGATTCATTTCTCTAATAGTAATCCTGCTGTACAGTGTCACACTGTAATACTTCCTTATACATTTTTTCAAATGCTATTTCTTTGATATTCTTGCTCTGAGATTTGATAAAATTGATGTTGATTTTTTACATATTCTTTGATGTCAGAGATTTTTCTTCTCCATAGTTGAATCCCTATATTTTGAATTTGTCCTTAAATAATTGTGTAAAGATGCTTAAGGCTGATTTAGAAATTGTATCTGAAGCATTCCACATTGGTCTGGAAAGAGGTGAATGTACTTGGGCCAGGAGACTAAATATTGTGAAAGCAAAAATAAAAACACCATGGTAATATAGGAGACACAGAGGAAAGAGGTAACTGAGTGATGATTTTGGGGTTTTTTTGGTTTGTCTTTTTGAGACAAGTTCTCTTTATGTAGTCCAGGCCGGCTTGAATTCACTATGAAGCCCAAGCTGGCCTCAAAATTATGATCCTTCTGCCTCGGCCTCTGGAATACTGGGTCATCAAGCTCAGCTTCTGAATAATATTCTCTCTGTGTTGTTTCTAGATTCCCTCATCCTGCAGTCTCCTTATTCTGTGTTTGAAGGTGACAAACTGGTTCTGAGATGCTGGAGAGCAGGAAGAGAGAAACTGACTACTGTGAAATATTCTTGGAATAGAAAAATATTCCATACTCCTAATAAAAGCTTTGATCATTTTATCCCAAAAGCAAGTTCAAATAACAGTGGCACTTATCAATGTATTGGATATGACAACCAAAATGGTGTGTTTAAATCAAATACTAAAATTATTAAAATTCAAGGTAAACCCTTCATTTCATATAGATTTATTTAGTAATGTCAAGATGGGGGAGTTAGGTATGTCATTAGGGAGTTTATAGGTTAATACTGGGACTTTGGAAACATCAGAGACTTACATCCTCTGGGAGGCAGAGAAAGTAGAATAACTGGAATTGAATAAACCTAGAGAGAAAGAAAGTGATAGAGAGCTTGATAAAGCTTGATAAAGTTGATGTGTCTGCTTTTCTGGGGCTGAGAATCCAAACCTGTTTTCCAGAGCACTAAATGTCTGATGCTGAGAATTTTATTTCCTTCTCCTCTCTAGAACTATTTCCACATCCAGAGCTGAAAGTCTCAGCCACTAAGCCTACAGAGGGGACCTCTGTAAACAAGAGCTGTGAAACACGTCTTCTTCCTGAACGATCAGATACTTCTCTTCATTTCATCTTCTTCAGAGACAACATGCTCGTCCTGTCAGACTGGAACGAGTCCTCAGCGCTCCAGATCCCAGCCATCTGGAAAGAAAACTCGGGGTCGTACGGGCGTGGTGCTAAAACAGTGACACACAACATCAGCAAACACAGCTTCTGGCTGAAGATCCAGGTGCAGAGTGAGTCTCTCAGAGCCAGGTGGGCTGGGAGGGGCTTCAGCACCTTCTTTACCTCTCCTGTGCCTTCTGGCTCTGTGGGTATGGGAACTGGCCAATAGAAATGTGTTTTGCCATTCTGGTAGAGGAGCTAGCTTATGAGATATAATGAAAATGTGGCAGATGTTTAAATTTTTAAAAAATGTTTACAGCAGAAGACACATTGCCATTAATTGCCCTCCACATGCTTTCCCCCAATTCAAACACACTGATGCCATCATTCTTGCCGCTTTCTGAAACAGTTCCCAAAGTCCTCTTTTGTGAATTCAGTCGGGCTTTTGTGGCTGACTGAATGTCCTGAGCCAATTAAAAATGTTCACTTCTTGTGGTCATTTTGACTTTGGGGAAGACCCAGAAATCACACGGTACCAGATCCAGTGAATAAAGTGGATAACAACATTACAATATTCTTGCTTCACAGAAATTGCTATAAGCAATTTGATCAATATGGTATGATTATAAAATACAATAAATGTTTAAATTTTAAAAATTATTATAGTAAAAGACACATCATTAATCTCTCTCAAAATAATCAAAATATTTTCCCTTGTTTTACACATACTTATCCTATCATTCTTGGCAATGTGTTCTTTACTATAATAATATTTTTAAAATTGAATAATTTACTATATCTTTCAATCACTTCATGTAGATTGGAAAGTGAGGTACTATAATAAAAGGAATAAAAAATTTCATTTCCACTTCTATTTTCCTAAAAACACAGTCTTCTCTCTGCACATTGTCATGTTACAGCAATAGGATGGATTTGTGTAGTTAGACACAAGAGCTAGGCAAGATAATGTATCCTGCTTCTTAATTTGCAGGTTCTAGAATGCTGGTGCTTTGTGTAAGCTATTTAGAATAACAAGCACCTGCTTCTTCCTAACTAAAAGCAGCAAGCAATGTGAGTGTCAGAAATGTGTGCAAAAGAAAAGGAGAAATATCCGCATAAGGACAGATACAATAAATACCAATTTGCCTTCGGCACCAAAGCAGAAATTCTGAAAACAGATGTGGTCCAGCCTCAGGCCATAACAGTCACTAATGGCTATTACCTAGCTCTCAAAACAATTCATACTACTTGTTGAGTCAGACAAAACCCACACACTTCTTAGGGATAGTTCATTTTTCTCTCTTGAGCCACGACGTTTCAGGACAGAAAACACACAATGGTATTCTAGATCTGCAATCTGCAATCCACTGATCACATGCTAGTATCTGCTGAAGAGTATACCTTAAAGTCACATAAAAAGGTCTCTGTCCAGTACCCTCTCTTCCTTCCCCCACTTGTCCTTCACCTGCTATCTCCTTTTCTTGCAGGGATCCCTGTATCTGAAGTATCCATGGAGACCCATCCCCCAGGGGGCCAGGCTATTGAAGGGGAGATGTTGATCCTTGTCTGCTCTGCGGCTGAAGGCACAGGGGACATCACATTCTCCTGGCACATTGGCGGTACGAAGGAGAGTCTGGGTTGGAAGACTCTGCGTTCTCAGAGAGCAGAACTGGAGATCCCTGTCATCTGGGAGAGCCACGCTGGGGCATACTACTGCATGACTGACAACAGCTATGGCCCTGTCCAGAGTGAGGTCATGAACATCACTGTGAGAGGTGAGTTCTCCTCACCATTGGCATTATCCTCAGGATACTTCCTCAGATTAGGAGTAGGTATGATCAACATTAGTTTTGTGACTCTTCTTTGTCTGTTTCCATTTTGTCATCTTCTCCTGCGATAGACAATTTCTTCCATTAGAAAATCAATAACTCAATCAAGTCAGAGCAGTGTAGTATTACAGTGAGGTCATGCTGGCCAGGAGCCATCTTTGCTCTTGGAGGTGACTTTTTATGTCTCTTCTTCAATCCATCGCGTGTTTATCTCAAAGAGCATCCTTACCTCACTAAGAGCATTTTAAATTGAGGCACAATTTGGTTACCTGTCAACTACAGTAAGTCATCAATAGGACATGAGCAATGTCCTCAAGGTGGACAGAACCAAAGGCAGAAGGCAGCTTCATTACTGTAAGCCTGAGGACTTCTCAGCTACTGAATCATGTGCAGGAAACCTACAAGCAAAGATATTAGATACAGAGCCCAGCTTTGACCACTGAAAAGACAAGCCTTACAAGATCCTACAATTTTAGCCCCTGTCTTTTATTTCCTCTGTCCCTAAGAGGCCATCCAGGCCAAGCCACTTTCTCAGTCAACCTTGGCAATATGGAAGTGGTTTCTCCTGGACTTACATTCCTTGCCCATTGCAGTTTCAGTTGCATTCCCAGCCATACAAGTAGATTCTTATTGAGAAGATACTGCTAAGCTAGATTTCCTTGCATTCCTTTATAACAAAGCTCCAGAAAAGAGTTATCTCTATCCACTGTCTTCCCTTCTCCCATTTTCTCTCCAACCCGCCCACCATCAAGCTTGCTTCCCTCCACTAAAGTTATTCTCATGAAGATCAACAGTGACCTCACTATTGCTACTACTCAGCTTCCTTTTTACTTGACCTATCTCCAGCTTTTGATACAACTGATCCCTCTTTCTTGAAACACTATTCTAGTTGATCTCTAGGATACAACTTTCTCTTGGTACTCTACCTAGTTATCAGACACTCATTTTAGCCTTCTTTTCTGGATCCTCTTCCTATTTCCAACCTATTTTGAGAGCTCCATCCTCAGACTATACATGTGACCAGTCTTTACATTATCACACGTAGTCTCATTACTTTAAAAGCACTTATGACTTCTATATACTCAGGACTCCCAAACTCATTCTACAACCTCTGACTGTACTCTGAACTCAAGGCCCATATGCCAAAGTACTTAACCAAGTTTTCCACAATTCTAACTAGCATCTCAAGTTTAACTAATATGAAGCTGAACTCTTGAGTTTCATCGCAAACAGGCACATGCTTAGAGCCTCCTCTTGGTACATACAAAGTTCATTCACTTAGTTACTTCGATGAAAAATTTGGGAACCATTCTTGACTCTTTTTTTTCAGTCCTCTATATAATCCATCTGTAAGTTCTGAAGGCTTTGCTTATCTTACTATTTCTCACCGTTCTCATGTTGCCACCAGGCCCAGTCCTCCATCATCAGGCCCTCTGCATTGTTTGTCCTCCTACCCTCATGCTCTCCTTGTACTTCCTGCAATACCCACCTTCTCTATGAGTCCTTCCCCAACTCTGCTTTATAACATAGCAGCCTCTTGCCCCAGTGCTCTTGCTCCTCCTCCAAGTCCTGCTTAATTCTCTTACTGTAGCACTTAATTCACTTACTGTAGCACCAGCTACCGTACCAGGTGCACTCCTGTTTGTTTGCTTTCTTCTCCCTCTCTTTTTATATTAGCCTCATGAAGGTGAATTTTTATTTTGACCTCTATTATATCCCCAGTGTTTTCTCAGTTCAGGTATTCAATAAACAGTTATTGAAAGAATGAATTTTGCACACATCATCTCTGTTGAGTATAGTAGCAGTCCTAGAAAGTAAAAATATTATCTGCATTCTATAGAAAAGCAAAGCCTTGAGAAGTTTGGTTATTTGCATATATCCATGGAGTCTACACATGGAAGCTCAGAGTTGAGCCATGGTGCAATCTTTTAGCTCAGAGAGAAGTCAGTAATGTTACAGTTCTCTAAAGAAATGGCACACTGTTGAGTACTACCATCAAACATGCTAAATAAGCAGTCAGCTCTGAGAGTCAGACCCATGAACTGGAATGGTTGTAAGAAGCTCTGGGATGGGATTTCTATGCTAGCAGGCCAGATGATGCTGAGTGTTCCTTCAACTCCCTCCAGGCAAGTCCTGTGGTAAGACGGAGCCTCCCAAGTCAGGGAAGTGAGGTGTTTTCCCAGAACTAGATGCCACAGAAGAGTTTGCATCTCAGCTTGGGAACAGCGTAGGGAACTGAGACATGGGGTATAATTCCAAGCAAAGAAGGATGGAGACTGAATCAATGGCTTTCAAGATGAATTTAGCATAACAAAACTACTGTTCTCTTGTCACTTTGATACAGCTAGAGCCAGAATCTTCTGCAGAATTACCTTCAACAAATCCTTTTTCCCCATACGTCCTTGATTTGACTAACTAACCCAGGCTTTGGAGACGAAAACAATAATTACCTTCAACAAATCCTTTTTCCCCATACGTCCTTGATTTGACTAACTAACCCAGGCTTTGGAGTCAAGAAAACAAACAACTGCATTTCTTTTACAAACATAAATATGATACCTCACCTATGAATTTAAAGTTCCTAATGTTTTTATACATAGTGGGGATTTCACTTATAATCTAATGCTGAGTAGTTTTACAGGCAAAGGGCCTAAGGCTCAGTGAAGTTAAGTACTTTCTGAAGATTAAAAGCCAGTGGTACACAGAGATAAAGCCAAGACTTGTGTTCTATAAAAGTATTTGTTGCTTACAGACTACTCTTACATTATGGACCAACATGTACTACTTGATCACCTACTTTGTCTATAGGTGTGGTCTCTGAGCCACCTCCACTAATCAAGATCCTCTGAATGGCAGATTTGAACTGCCACCAGCTTGTCAAGGCTGAGTGCTTCTGATTTTACCGAGCTATCCTGGTGATTTTCCTGTTATACTCTGTCCTTGATTTATTTGCTAAAACGTTACTTCTGTTGATGGAATACTTACATTTCAGATACTTGATGTGCTAACAATCTACAGAAAACTTCACTTATTCTTCTAGGCTTGCCTAAAGGTCATGAAATCATAAGCAACATTTCCTTCATATGGCCATTATTCTGAAGACAGAGAGCATAGTTGTATTAGTCACGTTTCTCATTGCTGAGGCAAAATATCCAATGCCCAAAGTTAAAAGAGGTAAAGGTTAATTTAGTTCAGTTTTTGGAGGTTTCAGTCCTTAATTGGCTGGCTCCAAGGCAGAGTGACACATGGTATCACAGAGGAGAAAATAGTTCATAGCATGAAGAAAACAGCAAAAACACAGGGGACCTTAACAGCATCTTTCTGCCCCTTTTATCCAGACTCTTTAGGGAAGATAGCACTCACACCCTTAATTCTAGTGCCCTTGATCCTAACATTGTACCATGATCAATTCCAGCATCACACATGCTAGATCCAGCCACCTCTGAAAAAGCTCCACCCATGACTGTATGAGGTTTGGGGGAAATATCTAACAGAAGCCACAACAATAGCTTTCATCAATAATTAAAAGTATTTGTATTCCCAGAAGGTATAGAGACAGAAAATGATGGAAACCTTAGGTGCTCTGAGGTGTATCTTCTGCAGAATTACCTTCAACAAATCCTTTTTCCCCATACTTCCTTGATTTGACTAACTAACCCAGGCTTTGGAGTCAAGAAAACAAACAACTGCATTTCTTTTACAAACATAAATATGATACCTCACCTACGAATTTAAAGTTTCTAATGTTTTTATACATAGTGGGGATTTCACTTATAATCTAATGCTGAGTAGTTTTACAGGCAAAGGGCCTAAGGCTCAGTGAAGTTAAGTACTTTCTGAAGATTAAAAGCCAGTGAAACACAGAGATAAGGTGTTCTGTTATCTGTTCAGGTGTTATCTCCCTTTAAAATTACTATGTTGCTCTAATGACTCTACCTTTTTCCTGAGAACCTTAATTTCTAATGTGCATGGCTCAATAAATAAATCATATCTTCTGAATTTTCCTTTCTCTGTGGTTCTACCTCTAAAAAACTGTAGCAATCAAGGACTATTATTTGCTAAAGTAAAGGAGAGCTTTCCTTACAGGGCATACATATGGCAAGCTCTGTGGGAACTTCCCAAAGTTGGGGGTCATGAAGAGGGTGTACTGTAAGTTAAGAGAAGTAAGAACTGAATTAAAAGGAAGATAATATTTTAACATCTAGTAGAAGAAGAAGTGAAATTTTATAGCGTGGTATTGAGAGAGGATTTTACAAATCAATCAAACTTCATAAGAACTTACACAGGGCTAGGTTAAGAAATGGTAACACAGAAAAAGAAATGTGTTTTCAGGTATGTTGGGTTGGGATGGAGAAAACATGATAGTCAATGAAGAAGGCTCATGAACCCTGGATTCTGGAAAACAAGCAGGCACAATGGTCTCAAAGTGGATCTTTGTGTCCATGGTTCAATAATCCTCTTTCCCTCCACCGCCAGTGCCTCCAGGACAACTCTAGGGGAAAAGGTGAGTCTTACTCCCCATTGTTTTCTTCCTAATTCCTATAGTCTCACTGTCCCTCTCTTTCTCAAGTTCTCCTTATATCTTTTTCCATCCCAGTGTGCCTCAGTTATCTACTCTGAGGTGAAGACACAGCTCCCAGATAACTCAACTGGAAATGTCAGCCCCAAAGATGAAGACATCACAGAATGTTAAAAAAAAAAAAAAAGTGTGGCATTCATGTGAGTTGACCCAAAGCCTCAATCCCATCATGGGATTGCAATTATCAACTCTAAGTCATCTACTCTGAAGTGATGATGAGACGGCCTCTGGAATTCTTTGCTGAAATGTCTGGATCTAGAGTTGGAAGAAGACTCTGTATGGCTGTTCTTGGAATGACCTAGTGTGCTCCCTGAAATCCGATTTAGGGAAAGGCAATAAGGATAGAGAAGAACAGTTTCTGAGAAATGCAATCCTAAATGTTAGTGAATTGGCATTTGCACAGAGATTGAAAAGACCAAGAGGTCTGGATCTCGGTTTAAAACATTTCTAAGTCTCTCACTGGAGAATCAGCTATGCCATTTGGTGTAAGACTGTCTGCCCAGGTTTGGCACTGTGAACATCCCTCCCATCTGTCTACCCGGGATACCCTCTCAGGGTTCAGTTACAGGTAAAATAAGCATTCACAATTATTTACAAAGGAATGAATTTTAGCAAAGTTTTTATGTGACTTCCAAAATCATCAAGAGAGCTGGAGAGGCAGACCCTGGACTGGGATTCCCAAAGCAAAAGGCAATTGCATACCATCATTTGAGTCAAAAACTTTTAACATTAAAGAAAAGAGATACAAATATAAAATTAGAAAGCAGCTTTATAAGCCTAAATATCAGTAGGAGTTCATGATAACTTACTCTTCAAAAAACACATTTCTAGGTCTGTTCACTGAAAAGGTCTAGAAATAATTACCAGCCCAACGGCAATGGGCACCACTTGATAGTTGTACTCTCTAAATACCATTTCTTTTTCAAAGAACACAGAGCTGCCTTTCTTGTAAACCTGTGTCTTTGAGCTGCCAAAGAGTTGATGTAAGAATGATACTTTGAATAACTGAAGAACTAGGGAACTGATAGTTTCCATAGCTGTCTCATGCCATACGGACTGGTTAACACCAACACCTACAGAGTAGCCGTACCCTAAATATCAGAGCTGAATCAATCAAATTTTTTGATCTAAATACCAGTTTGTAGGGAATACAGGAGACCAAGGAACAAACTAAAACAGCGTCATAGGATTGCAATCATCAAAATGCAAGCTATGGGAAAGTTTTCTAGGCCAAATGGACAAATGAAAGAACCCAATTTTTTCAACAATTCATGGGGAAGGAAGAAGAGGGAGGAAGGAAGAGGGGGAGGGAGGAAAGGGAGAGGGCGAGGGAGAGGGAGGCTGGAAGAGAAGAGTAAGGAGAAGAAAAGAAAAAGGACAACAGTAAAGAAATGAGAAGAGAGAGGGAAGGAATAAATTACACGAGACTTGAGATGCATCCTCCAAAAGCAAAGAGTAGCCCATTGTTAAGAACCTGACTCAAAAAATGCAGTCAGGGAAAAAATACTGTGCGAAAGCTGTATGTGGTGGTTCATACCTACATTCCCAGAACTTGGAAGGCTGAGGCAGGAGAATTGTGATTTTGAGGTCAGCATGGGCTATAGCAAATTCAAGGCCAGAGAAGTTTGTACACTCAAACTAAAAATGTATTGTGTTTTTGATATAAATGATTATATCATGGTAATGATTTTATAAAAACAAAAAAGCACTCATTTTTAGAGCTTATTCAAACTCATTGACTAAAAGCATTAAAGTGAATAAAATGTGCATTAAATCATAGAATAAATGACAATTTTTTATGTCCATCAGTGCAATCTGTTTTATTTGACATAAGGCATTTGGGACAGTCACTTTTGAGTGGATGTTTGCCTTTTGGAAGAGTCATGTGTGCAGTTTCTGAAGCTGGGTGCTTGGCGCATTGCGGGAGGAAGGGGGAGTTACACTGCTCTTCATTTCTGTGTATGTGACATTTCCAACAATGAATATTGTCTCATTGGCCACTCCATGCTTCCACCCCTGCCTGGGCTGTCTCCTGCTATTAACAGTGGCAGTTTGTCTCACTTCTCCATCCCTTTCCTTCAGCCCGTTCTTAGCACTGTGACAAAGTGCTGAGTCCTGAAGTGACTCGTGTCCTGGATGGTAAAAGCCAAGTCCTTAAGTGTCCACAGGCTGTACCCAGTTGGTCTCCCCATGGCCTCTCTGATCTCATCCACAGTCTTCCCTCATCATGTGACTACAGACATTGACTTCCTTGCTGTGCCTTGCACACACTCGCGAATGCCCTCTAAGACCTTTGCACTGCTGTTCCCTCTGCTTAGAAAGCTTTTCTACCCGGATCCCCATCACAGGCTTGCGATCTACCCTGTATCACATGTAAATTTAGAAACCAAGCCTTCCATCTTCAGCATACCTCATCTCTATTCCCCTGCTTTACTTTGTGTTCCTAGCGCTTATCACTTGTTAATAAAAAAATTTACTTAATTATTATGTTTGTTATATATCAGTCATTTGGAAAGTTTCTTTTCTTTTTTGACATCTCGATCAGATTTTTCTTTGTTTCTTCTTCATCCTCAGTTCATAAATAACTTCCTGCTTAGAAAAGTTAATGTTATTTCCAAAGGTGTCTGATTTTAAAAACTGATGTATATTAGACAATAGGAGGTAGACATTCGCTTCTTCAATATTTGAATAAGAATATTTGAATTCCAGCAGGGAGCTGAGGCAGGAGGATTGAGAGTTAAAGGCCAGCTTGGGCTACATAGGGAAACCCTGGCCCCAAAGAAGTAAGGTTTGTTCCTATATGTAAGCAACAAACTATTTGTATATTACCTAAAAAAATAGCTCTCAGCAGTACTTTTTAAAAACTATATATCTTTAGATTTACATGACTTCAAATATTTTATTGATACATGTTTGTAGTACATAATGACTACAATTCACATTAGAGAGTTGGTACAAGAACAAAAACTTTTGTCTTTTTTTTTAACTAATATATCCCAAGCACCTAGAACTGTGCCTGGTACATTGTAGGGGCATAATATATATTTTAGAATGAAAGAATAGTGTGTTTCAATAAGGAAGATTCTTGCTCTTTCCATGATGGAAGAACCCAATGTAAACAGTCTGCTGATACACATCAAACTGCCCTCCAGGATTGCAGCCCACGGAAAAGCTCAGGTTCGCCCAATGTCTGCTAGGCTGGACACTTAGCAGTGGTCAGAGTGGGCACAGTGAGCAGATGCTTGTGTAGCGGAATCCATACGCATAACCTCAATTGGACCTTGCCCCAGTCTACTTGATACATGGGCCCTTTGAGCAATCAAAGTGGGGTAAGTGGGGGGAAAGCTGCCTGGTAGTCCCCCGGAAAGGTTAGCATGTTAAGCTGAAAGTTGAGATATTCTGTGCTGGAAAGTGTTGGTTTAGTGTTCATAAAGATGGAAGTATTCTCATATTCCGTCTGGGTTCATCAGGAGAAGTCCATCAACTTCACTCTCTTCTAATATTCCAATTTTATTCTTCCCCAAACCCTGACCGTATGGTTCCAACAACTAGCCACCCTCATGAGCCATAGTAGATTCCCAACTCTAGACACCTCATCTTCCAGGAAGTATGACTCACTAGGACTCCCTTTTCTTTGCAGCCCTCCCAGAAGTACGTGGAACTGCAGCGCTGCATAGTCACTTCCGGTTGAAGCTGCCGTATTTGGGCAGGATAAATTTTATTTTCTTCCTCCTCCTCAGCTAGTCATAGGAAACTCATCACTAGGCTATGGCTATGGGTTGAGACAGAGGTGAGAGAGCAGCAAAATGTGAATTCATCACTGTTTATTCAGTTTGCTATTGCTTTCAGTTCATACCAGAGGCAGACTCCTATCATGCCCACTTAATGATGGGATGATCATGGAAATGTATGAGTTTTGGTTAGTAGATTTGATAATTTTCAGTTCATGTTCAATAAGTCTAGCCTCTGGTGCACTCTATTCAAATGTTAAGTGACTGCAGTGACCCAGTTCTACTCAAGAGATTTCTCAAAAAAGCGTTATTTGAAGAGAGCATAGCTTTGCTCCAAATCTATGGGGTCTTCAACTGTGATTCTCTTGTTAAGGCTTGCTACAGATTTCACACTGCTGTTCTGATTAGCCACAGACCTCTTGGGCCTTTGGGCCTGCCAGATTATAAAAGCAAGGACAGAGCTGACTGCACTGTACCCTAGCCAAGCTAAGATCCCTGAACAACTTAGCAAGACTGATTTAAAATTAAAAAGCAGGGCTGGGGATGTGGCTCAGCACTGGAGCATGAGGCTACCCACTTCCTCCCCAAAATAAAATGCTATTACAACCACTCAGCACTACAGAATTAGAGATGGACCAAGGCAGAAGCTCAGAAGAATCAAAATGCCCACGTCCACCGCCCAGCTTTGAGAAAATCCACACAATCATAACATCACTACTTTAAAGTCTGCCACTGAGTCTTGTAGGTGCTTGCTTCAGTGGAAGAGAGACTACATGCAGAGACCCTGGATATATCCTGCTGCTCTCTGCTAAACAAGAAGTCACTCTAGAAAGAGGACGAATTGGTAGTAAGAGAGGCATTCTTCAGCATCTGCCACAATAATTGCATGTGTGTATTCTTAAGGTAAGCAGTAAATGTTTCAGAGACAGAATGCATAATAGATATGGGCTTTTTTTAATTCAAGAGATTTTAATTTAATTTGAGTCCATAGTAAGGCTCTTATTATGGCTATAAGTCTTCAGACAAGTTATTAAAATTTTCTGGTTTTAATTCCTTTCTATGTGAAATGAAGATAGTATCTGTTGTGCACAGCTGTAGTGGCTGCATTCCTATCTGAAGGCCTTTGATTTTGCTGTTCTCTCTGGTTAAAATGCTCTCCTCCCCTTGGGAGATGCCACTTGCTTTCTCACAACCTTCACTGCCTACTTTATTCCACCACTATCTTTTACATAAGGTCTTCTGATGCTACCTTTTTAGGTTATCAGCGTGTTCCATTCCCATCAACCCCTTTCATCCATACTCATATTTCTCCAAGCACTTTTCACTATCTAAAATTTCAAATTTTTCTTATTTGTTTATCTAGTTGTTCCATCTATAATTTATGCTGTCTGAGGACAGGAATTTTTGCATCTATTTGTGGCCCCAGTGTATCTATCAGAGACTAATACACAGTAAGAATTTAAGTAACACAAGTAATTCACAAATTATATATATACGTACATATAGACACATACATATAGGTACATAATCAGGAAATCGAAGTGCCTCATAATGTGCCTCTCTCATAAAAGCATTCAATACATAGTAATTGTTAGTATTATCCACTTACATTTTATCCCACATCTTTTGAGCATTTACTATACTTTTGGAAGTAAAAGGCTCTCCTTAAGAAGTTTCCAAAGTAACATACTAGAAGAGATAAATACATAAAGAGAGCATTTCCATGTAACATGGAAGTAACATTGAACACACACTTAGCCTCCCTGTTGGGGAGGAAAATACTAATAGTTACAGCAGATGACCCCACATATTTCAGAAGCTCTCCAAAATAAAATACCATCACTTGCTCTCAGGCTGAAGAGCAAGGTTCTGCTCCACACAATCATTCAGGACCCATAGTGCCACCGTATCCACCCGGCATTCTAACTCTTCTGCAGGAGAAAGCACAGAAGGAGAGACCTTAGCGGCCAGCCCTCAATGTGGCATGTGTTCATTCCTCCCACACTCCATCCCTCAGAACTCAATTGCAATTCCCTGCCTGATTCAGGAAATGGGAAAAACAGTATAGCTGTGGCCCAGGAATCAAAGGACACAGATCTTGTCAGCGTCTTAGCCAGTTACTACCACACTTAGCGGAAGGAATTTTTTAGTGACATTTTTCTGGAAGAGGTAGCACACAAGAGAGTGGTAGCATGTGGACCCAGGGAAATCTGAGAGCAAATCCATGTCACAATTAGTTGGTATGTGGCCCTAGTTAAGTTACTCAAACTCTCTGACCCATCTCCCAGCTCTGAAAATGGGAATAACTGTAGAATTCAATTAAACTGAATTCCGAAACTTGTAAGGATTAAATTCATGAAATCTTAAGCACAATGCCTAAAGCATGGTAAGCACCATAACTATCAGAAGGAGGATGGGGGAGGAGGAGGAGGAGGAGGAGAGGAAGAAAGCAAGATGGAACAGAAAGAGAGGAAAAGGAAACCACTGGGAAAGTAGACACAGAGAAGATGGGCTAGGGAATAAGGAGAAAGGATTTAGACTGAGATAGATTGTGTTCAGACATAAAACAGCAAAGAGTGTTCAGGAAATTAAAAGCAACTTAGTAGTATATTTGCAGGATAAAATTATCTTTAATGGAAAGTTCATCAGACTGGAAAGGATGAGAACCTACTAAGCCTTGGTTCTATACTTAAGAGCCTTGTCTTTTAACTGTAAAGAGCTACTGAAATTTTAAATCAAGCAACAAATTCAGATTTCCCTTTTAGGTAGGTCCTTTTGTAGTTGTGTAAAAGATAACTAAGGTAGGAAAGACTTGCTGGTGACAAGAAGTGATACTGCTGTCCCTGACACCTAGGATGGATAAAGAGGTGCAGAGCCACCAATGTGTTAGAGGGAAGGGGCACAGAACTTGTTCCGTAGGAAACTCAGTGAATGTACTTGATTGAGTGGAGGTGAAGGAAATAGGATGTCAGAAATTTCTCTTGGGAAACTAGAGGAACAAATAAAGATAGACCGATAACATAATCCAAAAGGTCCTCCTCGGCCACCCTGATGTTAATGTTGCATTTTATTCATCAAAATGTATGCTCCAAATCTGCTCTCGAGACAATTTCTAGAAACTTCAGGATTCTTTCCACTTTCTCTTAGCTCATCACTTGTAGTCTAATTGCTTATTTTTAATGTATTTTGTAACCTTTATGTTTTTTACAATGCCTTTTCCCTACTCGTGAGTCAAGTTAAAATATTTTTAGCTGTGCAATCTCTTTGGTCCTTCCAGCTCACACTTGTGATACCCCTGGACACACCATCTCCCTTCCTTTCACAACAGCTCCATGCCAGAGTCTTGCAGGTCATATTTAATAAAATCTGGAAAGCTGAATATGAATTTAGTGAAGATGTGAAAAGAGTCCTCGCCCAAATGACAGTTCAAGAGTCACGGAAAGAGGAACCCAAAGATAAATATACCGTTTATGTTTATGCAAAAGTATGTTGGTCATTGGACTTCTCAAAGGCATGGAAAAATAACACCTCAAACATTTACATGAGCTGAGTGGGCCAGAGGAAAGCCTCACATCACTTAGCTTCTATAATTTTCTGCTTTAAAAAAAAGGATCATTAGAAAAGGAAGTAAGCTCATCTGTCTTCCATGGTCTATCTCTCTACCTATTTTTTTTTTTTTTTTTTTTTTTTTGGCCCCGGGGTAAATTTGGT